>NC_081849.1:13307880-13655061 GCF_963259705.1 Myotis daubentonii | reverse complement strand
TTTAAAGATATTTTTTATTAACTTTACAGAGGAAGAGAGAGAGAGAGAGAGAGAGAGAGAGAGAGAGAGAGAGAGAGAGAGAAATACCAATAATGAGAATCATTGATTGGTTTCCTCCTGCACAGAATCCCACCATGACCTCCTGGTTCATAGGTTGACACTCAACCACTGAGCCATGCTGGCTGGCCAATCAGTAATCTTTTTTTTACAAATTATTTTGGCACTAGCTGGTTTTATTCAGTGGATAGAGCGTCTGCCTATAGACCAAAGGGCCCCGGGGTCAATCTGGTCAATGGCACGTACTGGTTGCAGGCTCTTCTGCCCAAGCCCTGGTCGGGACTCATGCAGGAAACAACCAATCAATGTGTTTCTCTCACATTGATATTTCTCTCTGTCTTTACCTCTCTCTTACACTCTCTCTAAAAATCAATGAGAAAATATCCTCGGGTGAGGATTAAAAAGGATTAATATAGAAAAATAAAATATTTTGAAATCTCATTTTATAATAGATTTCTTTTATTTTCATATATATTTTAACATATAAATCTTTTAAAAACATAGTACTCTAGAAAATAAACTTCTGCCCTGGCTGGTTTGACTCAGTGGATAGAGCGTCGGCCTGTGGACTGAAGGGTTCATGTTCGATTCCAGCCAAGGGCACTTGCCCAGGTTTGGGCTCGATCCTCAGTAGGGGGTGTGCAGGAGGCAGCCGTTCAGTGATTCTCTCTCACCATTGATGTTTCTCTCTCGCCCTCTCCCTTCCTCTATGAAATCAATAAAGAAATATATATTTTTTAAAAAAAGAAAAGAAGCTTCTGCACATCACCAAAGAGAAATTTGAGAGGAAAAATGGTAAGAAATGGTGTCCCGGGGGGTCCATTGAGGTTAGAAACTGCTCCCTTTCAAGGTATAAATCTCAAGCTGAGTTAGAAATCTTGACACCTGCCTGGCCAGCATGGCTCAGTGCTTGAGTGTCAACCTGTGAAGCAGGAGTTCATGGTTTGATATCACTAGAGGTACATGTCCAGGTTGCAGGTTCAATCCCCAGTGTGGGGTGTGCTGGAGGCAGCCGATTCTCTCTCAGCATTCTATTTCTCTCTCTCCTTCTTCCTTTCTTAAGTCAATTAAAAGAATATTTTAAAGACATAAATGTTCAATAAATATATAAAGGTATCTGAATTCACAAGTAATGAGATGACCGCCTTTATTCACTTATTAGATCAGCCAAAAAAAAATGGAGACTATCTAGTGGTGGAAGGATAGAAGAAAACAAATACTGCAGTTGCCCACTGATTGGAGTGTAATTTGGCATAATTTCTTGGAGAGCAATTAAATGTTGTATCAATATAGTTTCACCCCAACAATTCCATTTCTAAATATCTATTCTACATAAATACCTGCCCATGATCCCAAAGATGCATGTACAAGAATGGATGTTGTGCCCTAGTTGGTTTGGCTCAGTGGATAGAGCATCAGCCTGCAGACTTGAAAGGTCCCAGGTTTGATTCCAGTCAGGGCACATGCCTGGGTTGCTGGCTCAATCCCCAGTAGCGGGTGTGCAGGAGGCAGCCATTCAATGATTCTCTCTCATCATTGATGTTTCTATCTATCTCTCCTCTCCCTTCCTCTCTGAAATGAATATATAATATAGAAAAATAAATTTTAAAAAAAGAATGTATGTTGCATCAAATACATGTAACAAGAAAACTGGACATAATCTAAACATCCATTAATAGGGGGATTATTAAACTATGGAATATTATGGAATAGTTTAAATGAATTGGGTAACCCTCTCTGTATCAAGAAGGAAACACGTGTAAGATATGTTATGAGGTGAAAGAATCAAGTAGTAGGATGTTACCACTTATATAAAAAAAAAAGATATGAAAATCACATTACATACCTATTTTGCTATCTGTAAATATGTATGTAGGCAAATTCGTGGAAAAGGTCTGTAAAGATATATAGTAAACAGAGTAGCAGTAACATTAGGGTGGGGATGAGGGCACCAGCAGGGCTTTCACTATATGTGCTATTTCATTTTTATATATTGAAAAAATAATCATGTACTACTTGTTATAATTAAAAATAAATTTAAATTGACTCTGATTATAAAGAGGGCCTACCAAATTTAATTTTTCAAATAAAACTGTAATCAATAGACATTGATTTGGGATATAAAGAGGGAAATACTTTTTCTCAGAGCTATTGAACTCAAAATTCTGGACGAAGAAATACCTTACAATGCAGTTAGATTTTAAATTCATTTTTGGAGAGAATATACTCACAGTTTCTCAAGCAAATGGTATGACTTCCATGTATCTTTACCAATGTAAGAAATAGTGTTTCCGCCTAACCGGTTTGGCTCAGTGGATAGAGCATCGGCCTGTGGACTCAAATGTCCAGGTTCGATTCTGGTCAAGGGCATGTACCTTGGTTGCAGGCACATCTCCAGTGGGGAGTGTGCAGGAGGCAGCTGATTGATGTTTCTCTCTCATCGATGTTTCTACCTATTTATCCCTCTCCCTTCCTCTCTGTAAAAAAATGAATAAAATATATATTTTTTAAAGGGAATTAATTAGCAGAGATATTTTAATATTGCTATTTGTCCTTTCTCTATAATAGAAGTGTGAGAGATGAAAGGAAATTAGTAGCATGTATATGAAAATAATCTATAAATTTATTAATAAATAAACAGTAACAAAAGGACATAACAACAGAGGCATGATATAAAAACGACAAAAACATATGAAAACAACAGTATGCAAGCAATGACTGATAAAGTGATTAAACTTATTCTAATATCTCCCTGTATACCACATTAAGAGTGAAAACACTATCAGAGTGCTTGACTAATTTCCCTTGTGATGAAGTACTTAGAACTTTAACTATAACATCCATGCTCTGCAAACTCGAGAGAAAGCAACATATAACTGACCATGTGCAAAAAAAGGTTCAGGTAGGAACATGCCTACTCTGTCTAGAGTTTGTCCTTGTGATTTATTAATAGTCATCACAAATGCTGGCATCATGGGAAACCGTTGTCGAATCAATTTAAATGGGAGGCAAGTGTCAGATGGGGACAGATTAATTCTTGGAATCAGAAGAGCCTGTCCCTCTGCAGATCCTGTTAATACTTCAGTTTCGATAATGTTAGGTCGTAATCTTTTGATAAAAAATCTGGTACCATTACAAAGACCCATTTACTCTTGAGATTTCTCAATAGCATGATGATTGCACCCACTTTCAATTTTAATTTATGACACGGCATTCCCGAAGGAGTAATACTATTCAGAAATTCGATGGGGAAATTTTCCTTTGTTTCTTTGTTATGGGGTGGGGCCACAACATTAGTAACCAAGAAACAGAATTAAAACTTTATTGTGGGGAGCCGCCACAGTGTTTTGGACAGGTTCAAGCCTTGGACTAATGAGAGGGCACAGTCGTCTCACTGCCACATGCAAGTCCTAGCTTGGAGGGCAGGACTCTCCCAGCACAATTACAGCCAACAGCTATAATTGTAAGCTTGAACCTATGGTCTGAACACGTGGCCCCACGTGCCTGAGTGATGTGGGCTTGATAGAGTTCAGGTGCATGCAGCTGAGTAGGATTGAAACCCAGGAGAATGTTTGTAAACATCTTGGTCATGCCCTTACTTTGTTTCCTAGCTGGCATCTGCTATAAAATAAAGGAATGGCTGTGGGCATGGTCGCTGTCTCTCAAAGAAGCAGCGTCCCACCGAGACCTGGCTTTCATTCTCTTGTCTGTCTTTTCTAAGCCTTTCAGTCACCCCACTCAGGTTCACCCCGTGCTGATGCTGCACACTTTAGAGACATCTGCCTCCATGCTCCCAGGGTGGGTTCCTGCCTCAAACTCCGCCCTTACAGGAAACAGCTCCAGGAAACAGCTTGGAGGAGGGCACAGCCATTGCCAAGACAACCCCTGTAGGACTGACTTCTTTCTGGTCCATTGATGTTCCTCTGTATGTGACCAACACCACCCATCGTTTTTATATAAGTAGATAGATAAGTAGGTAGATAAATATATACTCTTCTAAAACTCATAACAAATCCATGTAATGGTAGCTAATCTTCATTTTACAAGTGTGGAAATTGAGTCTCAACACTAATAAATGGCATAGTAGGTTCAAACCCAGTCACTCTGGCATTAGAATCTCTACTCTTAACCACTTTGTTGTATCACCACCAATGAGTCTGGGAGAGGGCCATGTTGCTGTAAAGAGCAAAAGTGGGAGGACAGTAGAGGTTAAGGAATGAAAAGCTAGGGCTAAAAATTTTGAAAAATAATATGGGCAATTTGCAAGCAGAAGACTGGTTAAGGTGGAACAATAGTATTAAGGAGAATGCAGATAAGGAATAGTTGTCAAACAAAGATAAAGACAAAGTCATTCAACATGGTTTGGGGGAGATGAGGAAGGCCCAGGAAGACCTCAAGGAAAAGGCTGCCATGTCAGCCAGGATGCAGAGAGCAAATGAGGAAAGGCAATTCTTACAAGATGGTGAAGGTGCCATTATAGGTGCTGGGCTCTGGTACTGGCACTCTGTTGAGCCTCTGCTTTGAGCCAAAACCAATAGATGACAGTGTGCCATTACTGCAGGAACAGATCTCACGTATGTTCATGGTGGCACTCTGTTCAGTCATTGGAGGAATTGTCTCTGATGACTCTGGTGGCTGAGTTATTGTAACTTCCAGGTCAAATGATAGAACTGTGGCTGTGACTTCAGAAAAAGTTGGCTGCTGAACCTAAACAAGTTCTGGATGTTGAAGTGTCACTTCAGGGTGCTTTGGAGGAGCTGTAGTCTGCTGCAGGGCTGCAGCATCAGCCTCCAAAGTCGGTTCTGGAGTGATGGTGAGCTCCAGGTCAAATGGTGTGAAGGTTGGCCACTGAGCCTGAACAGGCTCTTGCTGTGGAAACGTCACCTCAGGGTGCTTTGCAGGAGGTGTAGTCTGCTGCAGGGCTGTAGCAGCAGGCTCCAAAGCAGACAGAGTTGGGGACTCCTGCTGGGATGTAGGTTTTTCTTTGGTAGCCTTTGCATGATGATCTGAGACCTTGCTAGTAGCAGATGTTGCTATCCTCTTACGGGGCTCTTAAATTATCAAATTACCCAGGTCCACACCTTTAACACCAATAGGCAAGAGTTGATGCTGAACTTCACCCCAACCTGGAATTGAGTTTGCTGCCTCATGATGTATTAAAGGCTGAGCTTTCATATCCATAGAGGATTTTGGCAGTTGACATAGACTCTTCAGAATGATTTGAGAAGTTTATATATCGTCAAGAGGCACAGAAGTTAGAACTGAGCTCTTTGAAGAGTGAACATATTCAGGGTAGGGGTTCTGCTTATCCTGAACTCTGTGGTGGTCCAACAAAAATTTCAATGGCTCAGAGGACACTGTAGGCTGATTTGAAGTTTCTTGTTGAGGTCGAAGCTGAACTAAAACCTCCTGAGAGTTTGGAGAAGGTTCCATTTTCTCAGGGGACTCTGTTAATACAGCTGAAGCATCATGGTTTAGCGAAGGAAAATCAAGGTTTGCAGAAGAATTTTGCTGATCCAAAGACCAGGGCTTGGTGGGCCCCAGGGGGATGAAGGTTAGCAGGATAGGGTCCGTGGCCAACTCTGGAATCAGAGCTGCCTGGATCTGCAGCCACTACAGGTGCCACAGGAACAGGAACCGTGGGGCCCACATGTGCAGCCCGGACATGACAAGCAGAGGTCCGGGGCACAGTGAGCCACCAAGGAGAATGGGGCAAGAAAAGTTGTGTAAAGTTTCCCCCATGTCCTGCGTGGTTCACGGTTCAAGATGTGGAAGAGGGCCGCACGCAAATGAAAGAGACAAGAAAAGAAATAATAATTTGGAAATATTGGGGGACCAGGCTTGCAAGTCCAACTCAAGAGGAAGGACTTCCACTCGTGCTCAGACCTCACCAAACTTTTATTGGTTTGAGATATACCCACAGCCCTTAGGCAGGCAATTTGCAGTATCAGGCAGACTTGCCCTTAATAATAAATGGGGAAGTTGCTTCAGCTACCATTGTCTGGACTAACAGTGGTTGCACAGCCCTGACCTTTTCCAGGGCTTCAAAGGTCACCAGCCTTCAGGATTCCTTGTCCACACCTCTCTGCTAGTGAGGGCAATAGGTGGCTTCCCACAGAGAGTGACCGAGAAGACTAGGGCACAACACGTGATCCAAAACAATAGAGCACGAGGAGCGATCCAACATGCTGGGGCACATACACGCAACCCAGAGAAGTGAGATGCAAGTACCTGCGCTGAGCAGGAGCCCAACAATTGGCAGCCATGGCACCATTGTCAGCCTGTCCTGCATGTGCCCCTTAGCAACCAAGCACCCCTCCCCCACCTCAAGTTCTAACCTTTATTTAGGCAATCTTTATTATTTTGGGGCTGAAGTGCATACAGAAGAGGGAGCCTTTTCCCCAGAATCACCAAGGGCCAAGTGGTTCCTTTCACCTGCTGAAAAGATAGCTATCTCCCTCTGGGTCTCCCCACCCCACTCACAGTGAGGCAAGATTTGGACTACACACTTGGGTGACCCCAGAGCCCAGGCATGGTGGGATTTGGGGAGGGGGTGTAAAAGAAGATGGGGAGGAGGGGAGTATTGAAGAGTTTTCCAAGAAAGCCACAGGGCCTGGCATCTCAGGAAATTCAGAAGAGCTAGTCCAGTCTGGCAATTTGGGCTCCTCTTCAAAGCTGAAATCTGAGAGTCTTCCTCCCATGGCCATACTACTTCCTGGAAAAGTAGCTGACCTACAAAATACACCAGTTAGAGTGGTGTGGAGTGGAACACACTTTCCTGTTAGGTCGAAAGGGGGTCCAGGAGCTGGTGCATGCCTCTGCCAGGCAGATGGTGATGTAGATATTAGGTCCTTCCTAGAATCAGTAACAGGCCAGTGCACCAGGTAGATGGTGATGCAGATACCGGTCCCACCCTGGAATTCCTAACAGGTCAGCTATCAGACAGATGATGACACCTGGAAACAGTGACATCCCTGCAGCGGGAACTCCCACAGCTCATGCTCCCCCGCCCTCACTGAACAGCTGTATAAAAAAATGCCCCTACTCCCTCTCAGCACAACTCCACTGGCCCTACCCCAGGACCTGTGGACCTTGCCCAGGAGCGCAGAATAAATTCTCCTTCTTCAATCTGCCTGACTCTCTGACTCAGCTTCCTGTGCTGGGAACCTCACATTTGGTGCCGAAACCCGGGATGTGCGAGCACCCCATCCAGCCATCCCTCTGCGGTCTGGGGTGCCCTCCTCTCCCTTCTCGTGGCCCAGGATCTCCTGGCTTCTTTCCTGGCTTAGCAACCTTCCTCAGCTTGGCAGCCTTCCTCGTCTTGGCAGCTTTCCTGGCTTGGCAGCGTCAGCGGTGAGTCCCGACCCGTGTAAATAGCTAAGGTCGTCCTCTGGCATCTCTGTCCGTAAAGCATGGCCGTGTCAGAGATTGCCCCGTGTTCTGGACCCTTCCAGGCAGGGTTCTCCAGACCCCGGGAGGTAGCAGAGACATCTGTATCTTCACCTGGTTCCTTTGTCTATCCGTGGCCCTGGCTGAACGGCTGGGACACTGGCCCTTCAGCCCCGGCTACTGACCTCAGGTAGTGAGCATGGGTAATCAAAATTCCAAGCCTGATCCGAGCACACCTCTAGGGGGCCTGCTCGCCAACCTGGCTAAACTAGGCCTGTCCCAGGATCTGCCTCCTAAGTGCCTCATTTACTTCTGCAACCTGGCATGGCCTCAGTATGAACTGGACAATGGGTCAAGATGGCCCAAGAACAAGACTTTTGATTTAACATCCTTACTGACCTCAGTAATTTATGCAGGCGAACCGGGAAGTGCCTCAAGGTCCCATATGCCCAAGCCTTTCTCTATCTGCGCTCCCGTCCCTTCCTCTGCTCCTCCTGCTCCATGGCCCAGGTTCTCCTGGCTCGTGAAAAACCTACTCTGCCTACCGATACTCCTCCACTTTCCACCTTATCTGAGCCCCCGGAAAATCTTTGCTCCCCTCCAACTCGCCCACCTCCCTACGCAGGTCCTTTCCCCAAAGCTTCTTCCATCTCACCATCCGCACCCTCTCCTCCTCCCTCCCTACCCGACCTCCCCCTGGCAATGCCTTCTCCCCTACCTGCTGAACCTCTTCCACTGCAGGAGCCCAAAGCTCAACTCGTCAGGCATCCCCAACCTCCCCACGCCCGCAGCCCCGGCAGGAGCAGGAAGCCTAATTCAGGCAATTGCTCCTCCCCCACAACTGCCTGTTTCCCCAGTCAGTAAGCACACGCGTTCGCAAGCCCCTCCTCTCCTCTGTCCTCTCCAGGAAGTTGCAGCCTCAGAGGGTGTAGTCAGAGTCCACTTTCCCTTCTCTCTGTCAGATCTCTCCCAGATTAAGAAGCAGCTGTGGTCCTTCTCTGCCAACCCCACTGTGTTCATGAAAAAATTCCGATACCTCTTTCAGGCCTATGACCTCACTTGGCATGACATTCATGTTATTCTTTCTTCCAACCTAACGTCAGATGAAAGGGAGAGAGTCTTGGGGGCAGCAATGAACCACGCAGATCAGGTTCACCTTACACATGCCAACATGCCAGTGGGGCTCAGGCTGTTCCTCGCCAGGAGCTGGGCTGAGAGTATCAACTAGGTACCCCCAAAGGGCAAAACCGGCACCGACGCCGAGACCAGATGCTCCAATGCCTGATGGCTGGCCTACAGGCCATCTCCCACAAGGTAGTTAACTATGACAAACTGAGAGAAATGATTCAGGGCCCAGATGAGAATCCTGCGGTCTTTCTTAACAGGCTGACTGAGGCTCTGACCTTATATACTAGTCTGGACCCTGGGTCTCTGGCTGTAGCAACAGTGTTAGCCACCCATTTCAACTCGCAGTCAGGGCCAGATATTAGGAAAGATAAAAAAGGTTGAGGATGCCTTCAGACCCCGGTCCGAGATCTAGTGAACATGGCCTTTAAGGTTTTCAAAGCCCGTGAGGAGCAGACAGAGTCAGATCGGGAGGCCCGCCTTCGACAGAAGGTCGACTTCAAACTCAAGCCTTGGTTGCGGCCCTGTGGCCGACGGCAGCGCCTATGGCCCCCAGGGGGCTGTGTGTGATGGGGGTACAACGAGAGGAAGAATGCCACCCAGAGAATGCTTCAAATGCGGAAATGAAGGCCATTGGGCAAAGGAGTGCCTAGGCCCAGGGCTCCAACCAAGCCTTGCCTGGTGTGCAGTCAAAGCGGCCACTGGAAAAGTGACCACCCCTGGAAAAGTGCTGGGCCCTCTGCACCCCAACGTGGAGGGGCCGCCCTTCCAGGTCATGACCCGCCGCAGGCCATGCTGGGACTGGCCAAAGACTGAAAGAGCCTAGACTTGATGAGCCCCCCATCACCCTCGCCGAGCCCCAACACTCTCACCAAAGGCAGGGTAATGCTGAAGGTAGCGGGTAAGCGGGTCTCCTTCCTGATTGACATGGGGCTACCTTCTCTGTCCTGCCCTCCTGTTGAGGGCCCCTTTTTCCTTCCACGATCTCAGTCATGGGTATTGACGGCAAATCCACCTGCCCGCTGGCCACCGGGCTCCTTCCCTGTCTCCTGGATGGTAACCATATAACCCAATCATTCTTACTCATGCCTTCTTGCCCCATGCCCCTTTTTGGACGAGATAGCCTCACCAAACTAGGGACCAGTATGCAGCTCAATCAGAGCCCTTCAACCTTCCTGCTCCTTCCGCTCCTGGCCCCCTCTCTTCACGGGGACACCTATCGCCCAGTGTATGCATGCATATAAGCCAAAACAAGGGACATGAACTACAGGGGGATGAGAGCATGAGTGGGGGGAGAATGGGGGTTAATGGGGGGGGGGGAATAAAGAGACGTTTGTAATAACTTAAATAATAAAGAATTTTTAAACAAATAAAAATAAATATTTAGAGGTTGGGAGAAAA
The DNA here is from genome assembly GCF_963259705.1 of Myotis daubentonii. Classification (NCBI taxonomy): domain Eukaryota; kingdom Metazoa; phylum Chordata; class Mammalia; order Chiroptera; family Vespertilionidae; genus Myotis; species Myotis daubentonii. The sequence goes on along the minus strand of NC_081849.1, from coordinate 13,645,089 downwards.
AAAAGAATAGAGTTTTAGATTTAGATCAATCAAAGTTCACATCCTGACTTTAGGGTAATTAGCTGGATGACCTTGTATGAACACTTTAGTCTTTCTAAATCTCCTGTGCCTTATATGGGGAATAAATCTAGAATTGTTTGAAAAATTCACTGAGATAATATGTATAAACCCTGGTATATGGAAAGTGCTTAGTAAATGTTAAAGGACAGTGGGAAGCAAGACTGCTGACTTCAGGCACTATTTAAGAAGAAATTTTGTCTTTTGTGGTAACTGAACTATATCTATGTTTCTATTGTTAATTTACTGAAAAGTAGTGAAATTTGAAAATTCTCTTCCATAAACCCAGAGGTTTAAAGAAGGATGTTAGGAGAAAAAAGTTTAATAGAGATGGTAGAAGATGAAATCACCCCAATATCCTATGTTTTATGATTATTTGGTAGAATTCTGTTTTAGTTTTTCAAATCTGTAGTTTTCCAATCTTTAATTAAGATTAAGAAGTAGTATTTGGACAATTTCAACCATTTTCTTAAGACTGACAAAATGGTTCTCAGGTTTTAATAAGGCGAAATAAATTATCTGAAATGCGAAAAACAAAAATAAAATAAATAATAAGATGTGTTTGTTCTCTTCCAGAGATTCTGATTTAGTAGGCATACAGTGGGTCTAGGAATCTGCATATTTAATGTGATATATAACTATTACTAAATTAAGAAATTAATTTAATAGTTAAGATGCATATATTTGAATATATTCTTAGAGCAGGTGATTGGCAGACTACAAATTGAAGTGCACATCTCTAAAGTTTAGAATATTGCTAACTATGAAGTAAGAGCTCCTAATTTTAAAAGCATAAACATTTATCTAAAAAATTTATTCTATTTCTAGCTGATTTCCCTTTCAACAGAATAAGCTTTGATCAAATTTTCATTAACAGCAGATTTGGTGAATCATTTTTAAAAATAAGTTATTTGTGTCTACTCATGCCTAAATCTGACTCTACTCTGCATTAATGGTGGCTGGAGTGACAGAGTGTGACCCAGGAAACACAAGAATTGTTCTGGCAGCAGCAGAAACCACTGAATAAGCAAAAACTTGTATGAATTCAAGAAGGCTGCCACAATCCAAGGACTGTGTTCAAGAATTGAATCCAATTTTTAGTTCTAAATGTAATGATCTTATTATATTTATATTTCATAGGACATATTTTCCTTTTTTTAAAAAATACATTAAATAATTTTTGCTATCAAGGAATTATATTGTTGAGTTTTGAAAAGTTTATTTAAGCCCTAACCGGTTTGGCTCAGTGGATAGAGCGTCGGCCTGGGGACTCAAGATTCCCAGGTTCCATTCCAGTCACGGGCATGTACCTTGCTTGCGGGCACATACCCAGTGGGGAGTGTGCAGGAGGCAGCTGATCGATGTTTCTCTCATCAATGTTTCTAACTCTCTATCCCTCTCCCTTCCTCTCTGTAAAAAACTAATAAGATATTAAAAAAAAAAACACACGAAAAGGTTATTTTATTATGTGACGTGACTTATTCACTCAGTTTTATAAATTGAGGGGAAGCAAAGTTTGTCACCCCAAAATATGCCTCTTTGGGTCATTGATTAATTAAAGCTGGTTAATTTTAAGAAACAAGACTCAGGAGAACCCTCTGACCTTCCCCTTACTGCCAAAAGGAACTAGAGGACCTGATCCAGGAAGGAAGCTGTCATCATAGATAACTATGATTTAATATAAACCTGTGTATGATAGGGAGAATCCTAGCAAGGCCCACTGGATCCAATTTCCCTGTGTCCCACTTTTAAAGATGACCCAGCAAAAATAAATAAATAAATAAAAAGATGACCCAGCAAACATTTGTTTAGGAAAACGTTTGCTTTTCCATCTCCATGCGAACTGCCTTCTTGAGTTTTTAAGTCCCAGACCACAACTGCTTCCTTTCTCTTTGTTAATGATGACATACCTATAAGCTTCCATTGCCCTATGTGTCCTAGGGCCTGACATTCCTACAGAACTCCCATATGTACATATACATTAAATTTGGTCATTTTCTCCTGTTAATCTGTCGTGTTAATTTGATTAGTCCAACCAGAAGAATTTCTAATGGTGGAAGGAAAATTATGTTTCTACCCCCACACAATCAAAAAAAATTGTGGACCCTTTTATTAAGCAGAGTAAGAGGGGAAAAAAATGTATAGATTTTAGAGCACATTTGCACTCTAACAAGAAAACTTGCATCATTAAAAATATTAACGTGAAATTTCCAATAAAGAAAAATAATTAGAATGCATAATAATCTTTTTTTAATCCTCACCCAAGGACATGCTTAGAGAGAGGAAGGGAGAGAAAGAAAAATTGATGTGTTGCAGCTCATGCGCCCTGAGTCAAACCGGCAACCTTTAGGTATACAGGATGATGCTCCATCCAACTCAGCCACATGGCCAAGGATATAATAAGTTATGATATATGTGCTAAGTCTTCAAGCTACTATAATATAACAGGAACAAAATATTTATGCTAAATAAATGCATGCATAAATAAAATAACAATCTTATTTGTGTTTCAATGTTATCACTTTTACATAATGAGCTCATTTTATAGTGATTGTCTTTCTAGCTAATGAAATTTTATGGCATAAAAACTTAGCTCTACTGTTCCTGGGATAGCTACCTCTTTGGTTTGGTTTCACCAGTTTCATTAACTCTTAATACAATGAATAAAATGTTGGATTTCATTGTAGTTAATGTAGTCTCTGCATTAACTAAATTATGTAAATACCTAGTGTCTAACTGTAATACTGATTTGGTCCAAGTACGCTCCATAATCAAATTAATCCATCAGGGATTTATTTGCTTTGTGCGCGTTCATTCACAAGGCATATATACAAGCTACACACTGATGTTTATGGATAAAAGAGAGTAATAGTGTGAGGACGTTCTACGTAAAAGTGAGTAGAAAAGAGGTTAATGTGAGTTTTTGGAAGCCAAACCTACCTTTGAGTTGAAAGTAGAAGTTCTTTTGGTAATACGAATTTGGTCAGCATACTTATTACTTTATTTTTTTTAATGTATTCAGGGGCCCAAGACTAAAATAAACTTAAAAAAATTTTTAAACCCTAAATTATGACATACATTTAGGAAAAAAATTTGGAAATAATCATTTTAATAATCTGGCTTAAAATTAAACTTATCCAGCAACCTGAATATTCACATGAGACTTGAAAAGAAAAATATTTCAGGGACAAAAGCCTACTATGGTAAATTTAGCTGTCATTGATCTTTTGAACTATCTTCAGCTGGAATTTTCCTAGAAAGTTCTGTGAACTATATAAGAAACAAAAAGAACAGCTTTTCCTATTTCATGTTATACTTTAGAACACATGATAAGCCAACTAACATTTTAATTCTAAATTAGGCATTTTATCTTCAGATTCCAAATTAAAACCTTTTTAAATTTCATATTTATAAGTAAATTTTTTCATTTCCCTCAAATATTAAATTTTAGAAGCATAGATATAAGCTGAATTAGCCAAGTTTTATCTCATTCCACAAGTATATTTTAAGGGCCTACTATGCACCAGACACTAGATACCAAAAGATGGATAAGATAGAACCAGTGCCTTGAAGGATAGATGCATTAAAATTTTCATATGCAAAAAATAAGTAAAGAATAAATGGTGATAGAAGAGAAGGCCATGTGAAGACAAAGACAAAGGCAGAGATGGGAGTGATGTGGCCACAAGCCCAGGGATGCTGGAGTCACCAGGACGTGGAAGAGACAGAAAGTATCCTTCCCTAGATCTTCAGAAGGCACACAGGCCTGCCTTCATTTCAGACTTTTGGTCTCCAGAACTGTGAGAGAATAAATGTCTGTTGTTTTAAGCCAAAAAAAAAAAAAAAAAAAAAAAGAATTAATGATCAATAGATTTCGTATAAGTCAAAAACTATTGGAAAAGTTATCAAATAGCTGTTAAGCTACTACAATATTTTCCTCTTCTGAAATATGAGATGCAGAAACGGTGCCAACCACACTCAGGACAACAGCACCACGCCCCCCAGGGGAGAAGTGGGACTGGGAAACAGGCCAGCATATTTTGTGGCAGGAGAAACAAGGGAAATGCAGAATTCATATTTATCTGTCTGTTTTCTAGGAGGGCTTTTGCTTGAGAAGGCAGCCACTTTGGCTAAGAGATAGTCAAACATGCCACATGCAAGCAAAACATGGCTACATGCAAGGGTTTGTCTGATGAGGATGAGATTTTCATAAGGGTAAAGGCTAAATCAATGGGGACAATCTGGAATTCTTATCTGAAATGGTCAGGTGGGGTTCTACGCAGAGTGCAAGGGCCTCCAGTTCCTAAGTGGTTAATTAGTTTGCTGATGCTGTTCTCTTGGTGCCTGCCCAGGTTACCTCCCAAAGTTCCTACTGAGAATGAAAACAAGTGTTTTTCTCTGGGTTGACCAGTGAGCCAGCAAATACATAGTGTGCTTAAGGCACAGCCTGGGAATGGGGATCAGTGAGGTGTGGGGAATCAAGGAGGTGAGGAGAAACAAATGGGATCGTCCTGGAGACTCATTTCCTGTCCCCTTTCAGTGGCTCACCAGATCGCTAGCTCAGCAGGTACCAGCAAGTAATGGGAAAATAGTCCCCTTTTCCAATGAGATAATTTCTTTCATCCAACAGCTTTCATGGTGGTGGTATAGATGTCCCTGCCTCACCTTCCCTAGAAGCGTGATCCATTCCATGCAGGCTCCCTCTCCACAGGACCTCTAGCCAAGGGACACATGGTCCAACTAAGTCTGGCCTAATCCCCTTCTATGGTAGCTTGGGGATTGAGTAAACTTTGCTATTGTCCTTTTCATTTCTGTGTGTGTGTATTTTTTTTTTTTTTAATTTCAGAGAGAGGGGATAGGAGAAGGAGAGAGAGAGAAACATAGATGTGAGAGGAGAACATTTATAGGATGCCCCCTACTGGGAATCGAGCCTGCAAACCAGGCATGTGCCCTGACCAGGAATCAAACCAACAACCTTTCAGTGCATGGGAGCACACCCAAGTCACAGCTACACCAGACTGGGCTCTGTTGTTATTCTGATTGGAATTTCCCCCCCAAAAAGAATGCAACACTATATTGACACATTTGTCCTCTGTACATGCTGGGTTCAAGGAATTTTGTGCCCATAAAAATCTATGGGTTGTTAGCGTGGCTGACATACAGAGGAAGAGTTGGAGCCTGGAGTCAAGTCTGCTACCATTACAAGGGCATCATTCGTTAATATATGATCTCAAAGGGTCTCAAGTCTGTCTCACTGAATCCCTGTATCACAGTGTATTAGGCATCAGTTTCTCCCTATATGAACCTGTCTACATGTATGTATGGATTGGCTTGTATATGCATAGATTCTGGAAAGATACACAAAGACTAGTGATGTTAGTTGTTTTGGGTGAAGGGATTGGATGGCTATTAAGACAGAAATGGAAGAGTGATTTCTGTACTTTTTATTTTTTTTTACTAGAGGCCCAATGCATGAAATTTGTGCAAGGGTGCTCAGCCCATGCAGCCCTGGCTTTGTCTGGTAGATCATTTGGTTGTCTGGTTTAATTAGCATATTATGCTTTTATTTTTATAAGTTCCTTTTTTAAAAAAAAATTGTAGTAAAAGGCACACACCATAAAATTTACCATCTTAACCTTTAAAAAATATTTTTATTGATTTTGGAGAGGAATGGAGAGGGAGGGAGAGAGAAGAAACATCAATGATGAGAAAAAAATCACTGATCAGATGCCTTCTGCACCCCTCCTATTGGGGATTGAGCCTGCAACCTGAGTATGTGCCCTGACTATAACAAAAGGTTTTTGCTACAAAGCTGGTCCACCTTCTGGGAAAATGGCCAAGGCACTTCAGAAACAAAAGTATCTAACATAGATTCTTTAGTTGCTTGTGTTGCTATTGCAAAATGTTTCATTTCTGCCAATTTTAGCAGAGTATGAAATGTAAATAGATAAAACTGTGGGGGTTCAAGGTGTTTTTTTAGGATTCATTTTATTATCACTCAAGTACTATATGAGACTGATAGCTCAACTTCATTAGGCAAAAGCACCATAACATGAAAAGAAACTTTCGAGACCAGAAGAAAATATTTGTTTTGTACGTGGAAGAAAAAGTACACCCATACAATAGAAAGTATGCCCTAGCTGGTATTGTGCACTGATTAGCTCATTGGCCTGTGGACTGAAGGATCCCGAGTTCAATTCCAGTCAAGGGCACATGCCCGGTTTGTGGGCTTGATCCCCAGTAGGGGGCATGTAGGAGGCAGCCGACCAATGATTCTGTCACCATTGATGTTTCAATCTCTCCCTCCTTCTGCCTTTCTCTCTGAAATCAGTAAAAATATCTATCTCTATATAAAAGCCTAAGCAACCAAATGACTGAATTACTGAATGACCGTTCCACCAGTAGCTATGACATGCACTGACCCCCAGGGCGCAGATGCTCAATGCAGGAGCAGCCTGCTGGTGGTCAGTGCACTCCCCGCGGGAGAACCGCTCAGCTGACCAACCCATCCCGGGGGCCCACCAGCCTGCTGGCAGCCTCTCACTCCCTCAATAGTCCTGCAGGTCCAATCACCAGAGAATATAACAGACATCGATGGACTGGCACCGCAGGCATGATCCTGACAGTGCTACTGGCCCTGCACTATGGCCGCTTCCCCTCCCTAGAGGCCCTGCAAGGAAGAAAGAATATAAAAGCAGCCGCCAGGTTGCTCCCAACAACTGGTGCAACATCAGCTGGATGGACCTGGATCCCTGGCTGGCAAGGGCATCCCACCACCTGCCCAGAGGGCGGATGGAGTCCTTCTCTCAGCATGGGCTCCAGACACAGGGTTTATGGATGGTGTGCACCACTGCGGTGGCACAAGCCTCTCCCAATCAAGACTGACTGGGCAGGAGCCCCTATCAGGCACTGTGGGGCAGGGATGAGCAGGAGTGGCGGGCGGCATTGGGCTGCCACTTTTGGCCCGATCCCTGCAGGCCACCCCGAGGGACCCCACCCATACACAAATTTGTGCACCCAGCCTCTAGTCTATACATATAAAAGGCTGATATGCAAAGTGTCACCCGGGAGTTCAACCAGGAGTCCAGGAGTTTGATGGCTCATTATGATATACGCTGACCACCAAGGGGCAGAGTGGAATGAAGGAAGGCCCATGCACCAATTTCTTGTATTGGGCCTCTAGTATAAATAAATAAAAAGTATGTCTACACATTAATATTAAAAGGCAAATACTCATAACAGCAATGGGGAGGCATCAGTCTGAGCAGTACACACATTTCCCGCTAGTGCATCTTTGAGGCTCATTCCATTCCAGGCTCCTGGGAGGTGCAGCTCACTTGACCACCCTGTTCCAGGCCTGTGCTACCTGTTGCTTGGCAACCATTGATTCCAGCAGTCACCTAGCAAAAGGAAGAAAAGGACTTGGCGCTTCAAGGTGATCCAGAGTGAGGTGCAGGGAATTCAAATGGGCCTCATACCTCCTAGTGTACTGGGCTGCATTTCGGGGCGCGCTGTACTGTCTGTTCCTGGAACAGACAGATAGGAAGGTACTGACATCAGGTCAGGCCTTGAGATATGGTCCCATGGTCCCTCCTCAATATACTGTGCTCTCTGTTCCTGGAGAACATAGATAGGAAGGTGATAATGCTACACTGTGTCGGGAACAAATTGGTAAACAAGGCTTTGTAACTTTGTAGTTTTTGCAAATAAATAGGCTGTAACGCTTGCAGTCATTGCTGCAGTTCCGCCTTTGCTTCAGCCGGGTGCTGGGACTGCAGACAGCTGGCCAGCTTAATAAAGGTTCCTAAATTTAAATTCTGAGTCGGTGGTCTATCTCGCTTTGCCAACCTATAACACTCCCCCCCTCCCCACCTTCTTTTATACCCCCTCCCCACATCCCACCAATCCTGGGCTCTGGGCCACCCAAGTGTGTAGTCCAAATCCTGCCTCACTGTGAATGGAGAGCGGATAACCAGAGGGAGATAGTTATCTTTTCTGCAGGTGAAAGGAACCACTTGGTCCCTGATGATTCTGGAGAAAAAGCTCCCTCTTCTGTAGGCACTTCAGCCCAAGAATAATCCAGATTGCCTAAATAAAGGTTAGAACTTGAGGTGGGGGAGGGGTGCTTGGTGGCTAAGGGGCACATGCAAGACAGGGCTGCCAATTGTGACATGGCTGCCAATTGTGACATGGCTGCCAATTGTTGGGCTCCTGCTCAGTGCAGGTACTTGCATCCCACTTTTCTGGGTTGCGTGTATGTGCCCCAGTATTTTGGATCGCTCGTTGTGCTCCAGTCTCCTGGATCGCTTGTTGTGCTCCATTATTTTGGTTCACCTGTTGTGCCCCAGTCTTCTGGGTCACTCTCCGTGCCCCATTCTCCTTGGTGGCTCACTGTGCCCCGGACCTCTGCCTGTCATGTCCGGGCTGCACATGTGGGCCCCACGGTTCCTGTTCCTGTGGCAGCTGTTGTGGCTGCAGGTCCAGGCAGCTCCGATTCCGGAGTTGGCCATGGACTCTAACCTGCTGACCTCCATCCCCCTGGGGCCCACCAAGCCCTGGTCTTGGGATCAGCAGAATCCTGCAAACCTAGAACTTCCTTCTGTCAACCATGATGCCTCAGCGGTGCTTGCAGAGGCCCCTGAGAAAACGGAACCTTCTCCAAACCCTCAGACAGCTATAGTTCAGCTTCCAACCCAACAAGAAGCCTCAACTCAGTCTGTTCAGGCTCAGTGGCCAACCATTCCACCTGTGGACCTGGGACTCACCATCACTCCTGAACACACTTTGGGGGCTGCTGCAACAGCCCTGAAGCAGACTGCAGCTCCTCCACTGAAACCTGCGGTGACACTTCCACCGCCAGAGACTGTTCAGGCGCTTCAGCCAAACTTTCCACCTGTGGACCTGGAGCTCACCATCACTCCAGAGTCTACACTGGCGATTGGTGCTACAGCCCTGCAACAGACTACAGCTCCTGCAAAGCACCCTGAGGTGACACTTCAACATCCAGAACTTGTTCAGGTTCAGCAGCCGACCTTTCCTGAAGTCACAGCCACAGGTCTATCGTTTGACCTGGAAGCTACAATAACTCAGCCACCAGAGTCATCAGAGACAGTTCCTCCAATGACTGAACAGAGTGCCACCATGAACATTTGTGAGATCTGTTCCTGCAGTAATGGGACACTGTCATGTATTGGTTTTGGCTCAAAGCAGAGGCTCACCAGAGTGCCAGTACCAGAGCCCAGCACCTATAATGGCACCTTCACCGTCTTGTAAGAATTGCCTTTTCTCATTTGCTCTCTGCATCCTGGCTGACATGGCAGCCTTTTCCTTGAGGTCTTCCTGGGCCTTCCTCATCTCCCCCAAACCATGTTGAATGACTTTGTTTTTATCTTTGTTTGACAACTATTCCTTATCTGTATTCTCTTAATACTATTGTTCCCCCTTAACCAGTCTTTTGCTTGTAATTGTCCATGTTATTTTTACATAGTTTTAGCCCTAACATTTCCTTCCTTAACCTCTACTGTCCTCCCACTTTTGCTCCATTCTCTTTGCTCCAGGTCTTTACCTGCAGCAACATGGCCCTCTCCCAGTCTCATTGGTGGTGATACAGCAAAGTGGTTAAGAGTAGAGATTCTTCAGCCAGAGTGACTGGGTTTGAAACCACTATGCCATTTATTAGTGCTGAGACTCAATTTCCTCACCTGTAAAATGAAGATTATATAGTTACCATTACATAGGATTGTTGTGAGTTTTAGAAGAATTAATATATACATATATAATATATATGTATATATGTTTATATAATATATATATATATATATATATATATATATATATATATGACTTATACAAGTTCCTAACATCTGTTTGTGGTTTTTTTTATTTGCTACCTCAAGTCATATCTAGAACTTATCTTTGTCCCCTGGCTTTCTATATAAATGACCCATTTTGTTCCCAGCCCAGGTCTAAGTACTGTGGGAGCCACAGAAGTATGACATTTTCTATGGAACATGGCAGTGGTAGGTAGGAAGAAAGGGAATATACATAAAAGAGGAGGTGATATATAAGTAAGTTCTAAAAGAAATACAGGCCAGAGGTGCTATAATAAAGCATAATCTGTACATATTGGGGTATGGAAGTCAGGGAAAGCTGCATGGATAACCCAGAGCTTTAGCTGGGACTTAAAATGAGGCTATGGTTTGGTAAAATAGTGAGTACAGTAGGGCAAAGGCATGGCTACAGGAATGCTCATGACTTAATAGACCAGTCTGGTTATAAAGAATTGGTTTAGGAAGTAGTGAAAACTATGATGATGAAAACTCTTGACTATCATTTCTAGGGGTTTGGAAGTTCCACTGAGAAAAGGAGACCTATTGAAAGTTTTCAAGTGAGAAAGACAGATGAGTAAGAAAAACAGGGTGGGGGGGATTATTTCAGAGTCCATAGGTAGAGTGATCTAGAAAGGAAATCTTGACTCAGGGAGACCAAGTAGAATACTCTAGGAGTTCAGTGAGAAGACGCTGAATCAGGGTGTTGTGATAGAAGAAGAAAGAAAATCCTCGGAACACTAAAAGGAAGAACTGACAAGCTTTAGTAATTGACTGGAGTGAGGATGGGATGTACAGGAAAGAGAAAGATCAAATATGACCCTGGAAAATGTCTGTCCTGGATGATGAGGAGAATGATGGTAGTATGACAGGTGGACATACAGCAGTTGGGAAAGAGGCAGATTGAGGAGGTGAGCTCAGTTTGGGCTGCTTTTATTGGTGAGCATAAAGCAACAAGAAGGCTTCAGCTTGAGTCGAGGTGTCCACTAGACAGAGGGGCAGACAGATATCTGACTTTTTCTGATCTTCCTGAAAAATATGTAAACTGAATAGGTAAGTTATTGCTGAGGGATGAGGACAAAGCTAAAGATTCAAAGTCATCCACAGAATTAGTGTTTGAAACTGAACCTCAGGAATTTAACAGCTTCTTTTAAACACTTGTAATTCATGGACACATTCTCACTGTTGTGGGTTTTTTAAAAAAATACATTTTATTGATTTCAGAGAGGAAGGGAGAGAGAGATTGAAACATCAGTGATGAGAGAGAATCATTGATCTGATGCTTACTGCAAACCCCCTACTGGGAATGGAGCCACAACCCAGGCATGTGCCTTTGACCAGAATTGAACCTGGGACTCTTGAGTCCACAAGCTGATGCTCTATCCACTGAGCAAAACCAACTGGAGCTCACATTATATCTTTATTAATTGTGCAAACAGGAAAGCTGACAGTTGTGGAAATTGGAAAGCTATGTTTCCTGCTTTTGAGTATCAAGTTTGCCATGATTGTTTTACTTATTTTGTTCATTCATTTCTTACTTATTCAATGATATTAACTGTTTCTTTGCAGAAACTTACAAGGAAACGCTATTTCTTACATTGGTAAAGATACATGGAAGCCATACCATTTGGTTGAGAAACTGTGAGTATATTCTCTCCATAAGTGAATTTAAAAAAGCTAACTGCATTGTAAGATCCTTCTTGGTCCAGAATATTGAGGTCAGTAGCTCTGAGAAAAGGTATTTCCCCCTCTGTATCCCAAATCAGTGTCTATTGATTGCAATTCTGTACATTTAAAAAAATTAAATTTGGTAGGCCGTCTTTAAAATCAGAGTCAATTTAAACTTATTTTCCATTATAACAGGAAGACATGATAATTTTTTAAATATATAAAAATGAGATAGCAGGTATAGTGAAAACCCTGCTTGGGCCTCATCCCCACCTGAAGGTAACTGCTAACTGTTTACTATATTTTCTTACATTTCCTTTTCCACGCGTTTGCCTACATACATATTTACGGAAAGTAAAATAGGAATATTATGTGATTTTCATATCTTTTTTTTTTACATAATTGATAACATCCTACCACTTGATACTTTCCCCTTATAAATTACCTTACACGTGCTTCCTTCTTGATAGAGAGAGGGTTAGCCAGTTCATTTAAACTATTTCATAATATTCCATATTTTAATAATCCCCCTATTGTTGGATATTTAGATTATGTCCAGTTTTCCTGTTACATGTATTTGATGCAACATACATTCTTGTACATACATCTTTGGGATCATGGGCAGATATTTATGTAGACTAGATATTTAGAAATGAAATTATTGGGGTGAAACTATATTGATACAACATTTAATTTCCCTCAAAGAAATTATGGCCACTTATACTCCAATAAGTGGGCAACTACACTATTTATTTTCTTCTGTCCTTCCACAACTGGATAGTCTCCATGTTTTTGGCTGATTAATGGGTGAATAAAGGTGGTCCCACCTAAGTTTGAATTTTTCTGATTACTTGTGAATTCAGATACCTTTATATATTTATTGAACATTAGTTTCTTAAAAATAATTTTTTTTCATTTCATAAATGAAGAGGGAGAGAGAGAGATAGAAACATCCACGATGAGAGAGAATCCATTGATCGGCTGCCTTCTGCACACTCCACACCGGGGATTGAGCCCGCAACCTGGGCATATGCCTCTACTGGGAATCAAGCGTGACCTCTTGCTCCATAGGTTGACATTCACACACTGAGCCGTGCTGGCCAGGCAGGTTTGAAGATTTCTAAGTCAGCTTGAGATTTATACTTTGTAAAGGAGAGGTTCCTAACTTAGAGTCAATGGGCCCCCAGTGCACCATTTCTTACCATTTTTCCTCCCAAATATCTCTTTGGTGATCTGCAGAAGCCTATATTCTTGAGGACTATGTTTTTAAAAGATTTATAAGTTAAAGTACCTATGAAAATAAGGAAATGTATTATTAAAATGCATATTTAAAAACATTTTTTATTTTTCTATGATTATTCTTTTTTTAATCCTCACCTGAGGATATTTTCCCTTTGATTTTTAGAGAGAGTGTAAGAGAGAGGTAAAGACAGAGAGAAATATCAATGTGAGAGAGACACATTGATTGGTTGCTTCTTGCATGGGGCCCGAGCAGGGCTTGGGCTGGAGAAGAGCCTGCAACCCAAGGTATGTGCCCTTGACCAGAACTGAACCCGGGACCTTTGGTCCATAGGCAGACATTCTATCCACTGAGCCAAACCAGCTAGAACTAAAATATTTTTTAAGAATAGATTTTTGAATGGCCAGCCAGCATGGCTCAGTGGTCAGCCTATGAACCTCGAAGTCACTGTGGGATTCCCATTGAGGATATGTCTGGTTGCAGGCTCAATCCCCAGTGTGGGCTGTGCAGGAGGAAGCTGATCAATGATTCTCTCTCATCATTGATGGATCTCTCTCTAATTCTACCTCTTCTTTCCTCTGTAAAATCAATAAAAATATATTTTTAAATTAAAGCAATTAAATATTGATACTACTTCTCTTTTTTACATTTTTATTTAATCCTTGTCTGAAGATTTTTTCCATTAATATTTTTCAGAGAGAGTGGAAAGAGGGAGAGAGAGAGAAAGAGAGAGAGAGAGAGAGAGAGAGAGAGAGAGAGAGAGAGAGAGATAAGAAATAGATATCAAATGACTGCCTCCTGCTGGTTTGGGGCCAGGGATTGAACTTACCACCAAGGTATGTACCCTTGACTGGGAATTGAAACCATGATCTTTTGGTCTTTTGGCCAACACTCTAACCACTAAGAAAAACCAGCCATGGCAAATCTACTCCTCTTATATTAAGTAGCACAAGCTATAGTGGTTGATCTAATAACTGTTATAACTTCAATGGAGTGATGAGAATAAATGGTATTTTGAGATATCTGCAACAAATATGTTATATGAAATCATCTGTGATTTTACTGAAGACCCAATGAACTACTGTACTGCTAATCTACTATGGTCTGTTGCCTACATTCACAATGCAGGGCAATGCTAATTTCAGGTAAAGCTTTGTGAAAATAAAGATGTAATTTTATTTGCGATTCAGTTTTGGCCCCCTGAATTCAGTCCATACAATACTATTCCCCTACCTCTGCCCTGAAGGGATAATCAACAAATGGAAATTACATGCACACTTTTGCATGTATTCAAGAAAGTGCAGTTTTCTAGGGAAAGGGTCCATAGCTTCTATGAAATTCTCACAGGGCTCTTGTCTCCAAAGTTAAGAGTCACAAATGTAGGGGGGAAGAAAGACATTTCCTTGCCTATAAAGCTGTGCTTATTCTCATGATTTATTTTAAATAAAAGTAGTAGACTGAACATGATGTTTGTCATTTTCTGAAATCATGGAAAAAGTATTTATGGAACATCTGCTACGTGCCAGGAACTGTTTTATGTGCTAGGATTATAGGCCCAAGAACAATGTAGATAAATTATGGGATTTTTCAAGGGGTTTATAAGTATACTAGGGGCCCGGTGCACGAAATTCGTGCACTGGGTGTGTGTGTGGGGGGGGGGGGGGTGGGGGGAGTGTCCCTCAGCCCAGCCTGCCCCCTCTCACATACTGGGAGCCCTCAGGCGTTGACCTCCATAACCCTCCAATCGCAGGTTCTGCCCCCAGCCCAGGCCTAATGCCTCTGGCCCAGGCGTCAGGCCTGGGCAGGGGACCCCCAGACCCCTCCGATTGCTGGCTCTGCCCCTTGCCCAGGCCTGATGCCTTGGCCAGAGGCGTAGACCCCCATCACCCTCCGATCGCCTGATCGGCCCCTTGACCAGGCCTGACGCCTCCGCCAGAGGAGTCAGGCTTGGACAGGGGACCCCCATCTCCCCCCGATCACTGGCTCCGGCCCCCGCCCAGGCTTGAGGCCTCTGGCCCAGGCTTCAGGCCAGGGCAAGGGGACCATCATATCCCCCCAATCCCCGGCTCCGCCCCCCACCCAGGCCTGATGCCTCGGCCAGAGGAGTTGACCCTCATCACCCTCCGATCACCAATCACTGGATCGGCCCCTTGACTAGGCCTGAGGCCTCCGGCAGAGGTGTCAGGCCTGGGCAGGGGACCCCCAGCTCCCCGTGGTTGCAGGCTCCGCCCCTGCCCAGGCCTAATGCCTCTGGCCGAGGCGTCCAGCCCGGGCAGCGGGGACCTGCAGCTGCAGTGGCCCCGCGATCGTGGGCTCCGCTTTAGGCCCAGGCAAGGGACCCCTAGCTCCCGGGACTGCCAGCTTCGACCGTGCCCAGCTCCCATCGCTGGCTCCACCCCTACTTCCTGCTATCACTGGCCAGGGCAGAAAACGCACCTGATTCTCCAATCATGGCTGGGGGGCAGGGCAAAGGAGGCCCCAGGGCCGCCTTTGCCCTGCTCCCCAGCTCTTAGCTCCCCCCTGGGTTTCCGATCACTGTCAGTGGCAGGGGGCTTCTTCCTGCTTTCCCTTTCACCTCCTTGCATTGTGCCTACATATGCAAATTAACCTCCATCTCGTTGGCAGTTACCTGCCAATCTTAGTTGGCAGTTAATTTGCATATAGCCCTGATTAGCCAATGAAAAGGGTATCGTCATACGCCAATTACCATTTTTCTCTTTTATTAGTGTTGACTAGAGGCCCGGTGCATGAATTCATGCACCAATGGGGTCCCTCAGCCTGGCCTGCAGGATTGGGCCAAAACGGGCTCTCCGACATCCCCCATGGGGTCCCAGATTGTGAGAGGGTGCAGGCCAGTCCAAGAGACCCCACCTGTGCACCATCGGGGCTGGGTAGGGATGTAGGAGGTTGGCCAGCCAGGGAGGGACCGTGGGAGGGCTCCAGAGCATGTCCAGCTTATCTTGCTCAGTCCCAATAGGTCAGACCCCAGCAACAAACTAACCTACTTGTCGGAGAGTCTGCCCCCTGGTGGTCAGTGCACATCATAGTGGGCAGTTGAGCAGTCGTTGCATATCATTAGCATATTATGCTTTGATTGGTTGAATGGACAATCGGACAACTACTTAGCATATTAGGCTTTTATTATATAGGATAATATGAAAATGAATATCCCTACATATAAAAGCCTAATATGCAAGTTGTCACTGAGGGAGTTTTACTGGGAAACCAATGGCTTGCTATGACATGCGCTGACCATCAGGGGGTGGTGCGAAACAAAGGAAGCCTCTGGCCAGCAGCCAGCAACCAGGGAATGGAGGTTCCAGCCAGGCAGCCAGAAGGCCCCAATTAGCCCTGATTGCCAGCCAAGCATATGGACCGTACCTATGCATGAATTTTGTGCACTAGCCCTATAGTGTGTGTGTGTGTGTGTGTGTGTGTGTTTGTATGTTACATATATATACCCATATACATACATACACACATACACATATATATGTATTAACTAGATAGATATCATTTCAAATATTCGTAAGTTTTTTGAAAAGAAAGAAAGAAAGCTGAGTAAAGAAAGTGAATCAATTTTTGAATGCTCTATTGTTTGCAAAAGAGGATGGGAAAAGAAAGTTTTGAATAAAACAAAACAGATTATCGTCCTTCAATTAAATAAAAATTAGGGTATTTCACGGGCACCATTACCCGGGTTTCCCCATATATATTTCTGTGCAGTAAATAGTTGTAGTTGTTTTGCATTTTGATCCAGAAATAACCTTTTCATTTTTCAGAAATCTCAGTGGCAATAATCTGAAAGAATTACGTAAAGATTCATTTGAAGGCCTCGATTCCCTGCAGTATTTGTAAGTTAATTGTATTTATTTATGAGTTTTTTAGATATATTATCTATAAAATAAATAAGGGGCTCACATGAAATAATTTCTACAATTTCTCCCAGCAATAAAATTCTACAATTCCATAAGTCTATGTAGCTCATCTCTAGCATTTAGTATCTCCTATGCATTTTCAGTTTCAGTTTTGTCCTCTAGACAAAATATTGATAGGAAAAACTCTTCAGTTATGGAGTGAAAGTGGTGATGAGGTCTGAGTAATGATAAACACCCATATGAGTCTTGTTATGTAAGTGTTCATATACGATCTGCTTATATTTACAGTTCGTTTAGGGCCCATGGATCAAATTGGGCCTATGACTGCTTGTTTCTTTTTTAATTTTTAATTTAAATTCTTTATTTTTTAACGTATTACATAAGTATCCTTTTCCCCCCATTTACCTCTCCCTGGCCGCCTCCCTCCTTCACCAGATTGTTTGTTTCTTACAGCAAGTAAGTTAAGAAGGATTTTCACATTTTTAAATAGCTTTGAAAGAAAAAAAAAACACGAAGAGAAATATGGAAGACAAACTATTTGTGGCCGGCAAAGCCTAAAATATTTACTGTCCGGCCTTTACATAAAAGGTTTTAAAATGTTGATTTGGTAAAATGAGAGGAATTTAGCTTAACCTCAAATTGCCTCCTATAGGACAAGAAAATATAAAGCATTTACATTAATTTGAATGCCATTAACCCATAATTTTTTGATTAAATCTAAATTAGATTAACATTTACACATTAAATGTTTAAGCAGATGAATTATGTAAACAATATTATTAAGAGCATATTAAATTACAAAGAGAGCAGACTGTTGTTGAGGATTTCAATGCAGGAATTGTTATACCAATACTAAAAGTAAATGTTTAAAATGATGGTTAAGTGGTATTGTTAGAAATGTATCCACTAAGTAAGTATATCAGAAATGCCCCTGACTTCACTAATTACAAAATAAAAATCTTTTCAGCCTCCTTGTCAAGGAAGAAATGCTTGCCTATTATTCTATTTACATAGAAATAGGGAGATGTTCTTTACTATAAAAACTCAACTAGGATTCTTTGTCCATGGCACCCAGAGCTGTTTATGTCATTAATCCTTATTAGGCTAATTAATGATGCTATTGAGCAAATGGATTCTTTCTGCAAATATGGAAGGCTCCAGGCAAGTAGGTATAAAGAGCCTCACATGCCACTAAAAATAGTCATTTGTATTATCAAGCCTTTCAAACTTCAGAGGGACATCCACTTTTATATTGGTCTTCTTGCTATCTCGCTTCCAAACCTTCCATACAGTTTGGAGGAAATAAAATGAAGTAAATAACTGCTCAATTGGTTAGGTCATTCATTACTTCTAGTGTGAAATACTTTGTAAGCTAACTATTTCATGCTAGCATAAAGTATTTCCATCCATTAAAAAATGCCAATCAATAAGCAAGCTAAAACAGAAAATGCCAAGCAATGTACCTAGAACTATAGGCACAAGATAGGTACGTCACGGTGCCTACCCTTCTGATAATTCATGCCCTCATAGGGAAAATAAACGTATCAACTAAAACCATAGAGCACAAGTACTAAATGTAAGACTACGTGCTGCAGTGGCACACAAGAGGGAGCCATGAAATAATAAAACTACATTTCTTTTAAAAGTCATTTTTCTCTCTACTTCCCAGCTATTTGTTTATTTGATAAATATTTCAGTTGGCACCTATTCGCATGACAGTAGACAATGCTGATGAACAAGACAGAGTCAATACTTTAAGGAGTTTGTACTCAGAGGAAATAGGATGCAAAAGTAACTCTACTGAAATATTGTCGGAAATGCATATATAAATTGGTTTTGGTCACAGCAGAGGGAAAAAAGACTTGACGTTGGATCAGCAAAGATGTCAGTAGAGCAATGCTGCTTGAACAGGACCTGGAAGGGCTTTGGGGGATCAATGGACAGACATCTTGAGTAGAATAAGCTTGCAAAAGGAGCCTGGGAAAATATACCTTGAGTAGCTGTAGAGTACACGTAGGGGGAGGAGGAGATTAGAGCCAGATCTTCTGGAGTTTTGAATGCCAAGTACCATGTTATCACACCATTGCTTGAGGAGAAACTTTAGCCGAAAACAGAGTCACTTGGAGGGCTTGTTAAAACTCAAGCTGTACCCCCAGTTACTAATTCAGTCGATCCAGGGTCATATGGAGAATTTCCATCATCCAATAAGATCCCAAGTGTTGCTGGCTGGTATTTGAGAACCGCTTCTGGAGTGTTAATCTGGTGACTGTGTGCAGGATGGTTTAGCAAGGGGGAGATTATAGGTGGAAACACCAGTCAGAAGACAGTTATACCCTTCCAGGAGAAAAGTGAGGGACTAAAGTGGAATCAATGGAAATAAGACAGTCAATTATAGACAAGGGATGGTGTTTTCAAATAAAAACCCCGCACTATGTTGTGGTCTTTTGTCTGACCACTGTACAACTGAAGCCATTAAATTCATGGGTATTAAAACAATGTAAAATAAGTGAATTTCTATTAGTATAATAGTATCATTAATTCAACGTTCTGTATTAGTTCAAAGTTCTGTATTATTTAGAGCAGTCGTTTACTTTTAAGTTATGTGAAAAAGCATCTTTTATTTCTTCTGGTATTGAATTTGCCTAAAACACAGAAGTAAACCAGGAAGGTGTGTAGATGTGAGACTATTTTCTTTAATGTAAGAAATTTATAAATGTACATGAAGATATAAACTTTGAGCTCATAATCTAAATTTGATGAGACCACAAAGGGTCTTCTAATCAATTCTTCTGCTCTCAGGAATAAATACCTTCAAAATGTATCAAGATCTATAGTTGTATGTTGTATTTATGAAGATCCTGATGGTGAGACTTTTGAATGAGGGCAGCATAATGGGTTCTGGATGGTTCAAATCACAATTCTTAAGGTTTTCAGTTTAGACTAAACCTGTGTATTCAATACTATTCTAACCTCTACCAGGTATTCCTACTAATTAGATACTAAGAAGTAATTAAACACTGTTTTTTCGTTCACTTTTTCTAGGGACTTGTCCGGCAATAAGATAAAATTCATTGAAAAGAATGCATTTGATTCATTACCTCTTTTGCAATATATGTAAGTTATAAATATAACCTCATTGTGTTTATGGATTTCATAAAACATAATTGTAAACCTCTTTGTTGTTTATTCTGAAGTAAGATGAAAATTTTATTACTAGAAAACTACTAAAGTTATGTAGCAACCCCTATTTGTCACTAGCATAGATTAGTGTGAGAATTCTGTCACATTCAGAATGAGCCATTCTATCTGCACAGCAAAAGAAACCATGAACAAAACAACAAGAAAGCCCAGTGCATGGGAGAACAT
Organism: Myotis daubentonii; assembly: GCF_963259705.1. Classification (NCBI taxonomy): domain Eukaryota; kingdom Metazoa; phylum Chordata; class Mammalia; order Chiroptera; family Vespertilionidae; genus Myotis; species Myotis daubentonii. The sequence continues at coordinate 13,625,053 of NC_081849.1, read as the reverse complement.
AATTGCCAATGATTTTTCCAGTAAGGGCAAAATCTCCAAAATTTACAGAGAACTCATATACCTTAACTAAGGGAAGATAAATAATCCAACAAAAATGGGCAACGGGTCTAAATAGACACTTTTCAGAAGAGGACATATGGATGGCCCAGAGACATATGAAAACATGTTCAAAGTCACTAATTATCGGAGAGGTGCAAATCAAAACAATAATGAGATGACATTTCACACCTATCAGAATGGCTATCATCAACAAATCTACAAATGACAAGTGCTGGTGAGAATGTGGAGAAAAAGGAACCCTCCTGCACTGCTGCTGGGAATGCAGACTGGTATAGCCACTGTGAAGACAGTATGGAGTTTCCTCAAACAGTTAAAAACAGAATGAACCATTCTATAGCAGTGGTTCTCAACCAGGGTGATTTTGAACCAGGTGACACTTGGCATTAGCCAGAGTTTGAGTTGTCAGAACTGTAGATTTCCTACTGCCATCTAGTGGCAGAGGCCAGAATTATTGTTCAAGGCAGTTCCCCATAATCAAGAATTATCTAGCCCAATATGTCAATAGTGTTGAGGTTGTGTAACCTCTTTTCAGAGAAATATAGATCAGTTTAATACAAACATCTTTTGTATCTAATTCACCACATGTATAAACATGAAAGCATAAACCATAAGCAATATCTCCCATAGTAAGAATTTTAGTGTACAGAGGGAGTATTGAGGTTGTTTTATCATATATAAATTAGAATCTCTGCTAAAGGATAAGTGATCTGAAAGAATTTGTCCTCTTCTTTTGCTTGTGTCTTTTTTGATAGAAATCTTGGGTGCAATTTAATCACAAAAGTGAACTTTGGAACATTTCAGACCTGGCATGGAATGCAGCTATTACACAAGTTGTAAGTGAAATAGATGATGAACACATGTAAAAGCTATGTGTAAAAACTTCTTACAGTGATTGTTTGGCTGGGTATAAGCTCAGTTTGAACTCGAGAAGGATGGCTTAAGAGCCATTCTTTTTTTTTCTTTTTTAAATGAGGAAACTAAAGTGCAAAGAGACCAAGAGACTTGTCTAACTGATATATGCCATGCTCTGCTTTCCCAGCACTGACTTTGGCATGGGCTTGTTTGCTTTCAAGACGTGTGGGGGTGGGGGCGCGCGGTAATACTGAATTGAGAGGAAAATTTATTTCAGCACTGGGAATAAAAGTTTGTGTCAATTAAGAAATTTATTTGACTGATATGTAATCAAAATATTATTTATTTTTGAAACAAACACCCATTAAATTCCTAATAAATGTCAGGCACTAATAGTCAAGAAATTGAGAAGTAAATAGATGATTACATACATTATAAGAAAGCCTGTGATGCAAGAATACACATAGGAGTATGTAATAGGAGCATGGCTTTCACCAGTTCCTCTTACATCTATCCCATTTGTGGCTCCAAAACCAAAGAATTAGGTCTATATTTTTCTTTAACTGGATGGTTTACACTCGATTTTTAAAAATTTCTGGAAATGAAAGAATAGCACCTTGAATTATGAGGACATTAGAAATGGTAATTCCTTGCACTAGCCGGCTTACCTCAGTGGATAGAGCATCGGCCTGCGGACTGAAGGGTCCCTGGTTCAATACTGGCTAAGGGCACATGCCTGGGTTGCAGGCTTGATCCCCAGTAGGGGTTGTGCAGGAGGCAGCCGATCAATGATTCTCTCATCATTGATGTTTCTATCTCTCTCTCTCTCCTCTCCCTTCCTCTCTGATATGAATGAAGAAATATAAAAAAGAAAAAAGAAATGGTATTTCCTGTAGAGCAGGAGCTTCCTATCAGCATAGTCATTAATGGGTTTTCAATCTGAAAGGTTCTTCAGTATATTTTTCTTAGCTATCTACTTTTTTCCTCTTTTTTTTTTTTACTTTCTCTTCTCCACTTTATCATTCAGAGACTTGGGTAGTTCCCCAATAATGAATCCTTTATAGCCCTGGCCCGTGTTATACAGTGGTTGGAGCATTGGCCCATACAACAAGGGGTTGCGGGTTCGATACCTGGTCAAGGGCACATAGCTGAGTTCTGGGTTCTATTCCTGGCCCTCACTGGGTCATGTGGTAGAGGCAACCAACCGATGTGTCTCTCTTACATCGGTGTGTTTTTTTTCTCTCTCACTCTCTCTAAAAAAAGAAGTGGAAAAAATATCTTCGGGTGAGATTAACAACAACAAAAAGAATGCTTTACAGATTCTAAGGGTGATCTCTGGGAATAGACAGAAAATGATTCTTTTCAACCTTCATATTCTGAACCAACAAAATGAATATAAACTTTCATGGCAGTTATTAAAAATGCAGACAATTTTAATTCTATTGCATTTTTCAGAATTGTACATGAAAATCCTCTGATGATGGTTCAAGATCCTTATCTTTTTAATTTGCCAGCGTTGAAATATTTGTAAGTATTGCAACAATTTCATGGCTCCTGAGATGATTTCTGTTCTTACTTTTGTCAAAGATGGACTATTTTGCATTTTGACAAGGAACTGGTAATTTAAATTTTAACTTGGTTATTCTCAAAAATGATTTATTGGCACATAAAAGTGATAAGGAAGACTGTACAAGGGCAAGACAGCCAGCAGAGGAAGGGAGCAGGGTTGAAAAACACATTCTGACATGAAACATGTAGATGCCTGAGGAAATACCATGGATCTCCGAAAGAGAAAAGTAATAAGTTGTACATTCTGTGCTTTTTTAAAAGAATGATAAAATAGTGATTGGAACAGAGAATGAGAAGTAGGATGATGGTAACACAAAAACAAAATATCACATTGTACTGTTCACCTAAGTCATTAATTTGATGATGAAAATACAATAATTTGATGATGCAATACATTTAAATTTCTTCAAGAAGAGCTCTCTAAAATGATTATGTATGGAAAGTAAACTAAGGCACTTTGAATTATGGAGCTGGCTTGACAGAGAAGCCAGAATTTAAGTAAACAGATGTTGTTAAGTGCCTTTTCAAGAATAGAATTTTAGTCTTTGGGTTCATATCATGCATGTTTGGTCTTTCTCCTTCAGAGACATGGGAACAACACAAGTGACGTTTACAACACTTGATAACATTCTCATGACAGCTCCTGAGTTAGAGAAACTGTAAGTTGATTTTTCTTATATTTATTTTCACTTAGTTCTTTTGGGTTGGCTTTTTTATTTTCAAAGTCAGGTTTATTGAGGTATAATTTGTATTTAAAATAATTGTCTCTTTTAAAGCATACAGTTTAGTGAGTTTTGATAAATGTATAGTCTTGATAAATGTACCACCATCATCTTAGAGATCCAGAACACTTTTATCATCCCCAAAGGGCCCCTCATATTTCTTTTTTTTAAATATATTTCTTTATTGATTTCAGAGAGGAAGGGAGAAGGAGAGAGAGATAGAAACATCAGTGATGAGAGAGAATCATTGATTGGCTGCCTCCTGCACACCCCGTACTGGGGAATGAGCCCACAACCCCGACATGTGCCCTTGGCCGGAATCAAACCTGGGACCCTTCAGTCCACAGGCTGATGCTCTATCCACTTAGCCAAGCCGGCTAGGGTGCCCTCATATTTCTTTGCATTCAGGTCCTCCTCCCACCACCAGCTCCTGTCAAGCACCGGTCTGATTTTTATTGTTATAGTCGTGCCTTTTACAGAGTGTCTTATAAATGAAATCATGTAGAGCAAGTGTGTCAAACTCAAAGGCTAACACGGTCCAAATAAATGAGGCATGTGGCCATGGGCTTGATGTAGAATGTAGCTTTTTGTGTTTGGCTTCTTTCATGTAGCATGATCCTTTTGAGATCCATCTAAGTTGTTGCATCTATCAGTAGTACATTTCTTTTTTTATTGCTGCGTAGTATTCCAATTGTGTGTATATACTAGTTTGTTCCTGTAGTAATCAGGTAATGGATATTTGAGCTGTTTCTAGTTTTTTGGCTATTGTGAATTAAGTTGCTAAAAATACTCACATGCAGGTCTTTGTGTGAACATACGTTTTCATTGCTTTGGAGTAAGATACCTAAGGGTGGGGCTGCTGCATTATATGCTGAGTGCATACCTAACTAGTAAAGAAACTGCTAAACTGTGTTCTAAAGTGGTTGTACCATCTCGCCTTCCCACCAGTGGTAGACGAGCGATGCATTTGCTCCACATTTTCACCTGATCTTTATATTTCTGTGTTTTGTTTTTTTTAACTAGCCTTTCTAGTAGGAATGCATTTATATTGCAGTGTGATTTTAACTTGCATTTCTCTAATAGCTGATGGTGTGGAATGTCTGTGTGAAAATATATTTGTCAATGGAGTGTCTGTTCAAATCCTTTTAATTTGACATTTATCTTATTATTGAGTTTTAAGAGTGTTTTATATAAAGTCCTTTCTGTAAGATACGTGTTTATTAAATGTATTTTCCAAGGTTGTGCCTTCTATTAAACATATCACTGAAGACCAGAAGTTTTTAAAAATATATTTTTTTATTTATTTTAGAGAGGGAGAGGCAGAGGGAGAGAGAGAGAGAGAGAAACCTCAATGATGAGGGAATCATTGATCAGCTGCTTCCTGCATGTAACCTGCTGGGGATTGAGCCTGTATCCGAGCCTGTGCCCTGACCTGGAATCCAACCGTGACCTCTTGGTTCATACGTCAATTCTCAATCTCTAAACTACACCGGCAGGCTGGACTGTTTTTTGATTGTATGCTTTTGTTTGTCTTTTTTTAATATTCACCAGGAGATATTTCTCCTATTGAATTTTAGTGAGGGTAGAAGGGAGGAAGAGAGTGGGATAAAAGGAAGAGAGAGAGAGAGGGAGTAGGGAAATATCAACGTGAGAGAGACATTTCAATTGGTTGATTGGTTGCCTCCCACACACCACAAAGCCATCATCAAAATCAAACTGTCTATAGCCTCAAAAAGCTGCATCATGTCCCTTCTATAATTCTTCCTTCCCATTCCTCCTTGCCCTCCCCAATTCCTGTGCAAACACTGATCTGCTTTGTGTTACTATAGGTTAGTTTGCATTTTCTAGAATTTTATATAAATGAATTGTATAGTATCTACTCTTTTCTAACTGGCCTCCTTAATTCTGATGATTATTTTAACACTAGAGGCTCAGTGCACGAAAATAGTGCAGTGGGGGGCGGGGGGGTTTGCAGCAGAGTGTCTCTCAGCCCAGATCATGGTGGATGCCCAAATGATGGCTCCCTATAGGTAGTGGTTCGTAAGCTAGCACTTGGACATCCATAGCATTGCTGTGGAGGCAGGAGAGGCTCCCGACACCACAACTGTGCTGGCCAGCCATAAGCCCAGCTTCTGGCTGAGAGGCATTCTGTCTGTGGGAGCGCACTGATCACCAGGGGGAAACTCCTGTGTTGGGTGTCTACCCCCTGGTGGTCAGTGCATATCATAGCAACTGGTGGTTCTGCCATTTGGTCGATTTGAATATTAGCCTTTTATTATATAGGATTAGTCCATATTTTGCCTAATGTTGTTTTGACTATCAATAATTCATTTCTTCTTATTGCTGAATAGGATTTCATTAAGAATGGATATATCAGTATTTTTCAACATTGATGGCTATTTGAGTTGTTCTAATTTTTGACTATTACAAAAAAAGCTATTGTGAATATTTATATACAAGTCTGTTTATGGAAATATACTTCTATTTCTCTTGATAAGTGCCTGAAAGTGGAATGGCTATGTCATATAGTAGGTGTATGTTTAAGTTTTTTTAAAAAACTATTTTCCAAGTAACTCCTTTGTCACTAATATAATTCTGTATGCTTCCATTTATAGTATCTTACCTAACCGTTTGGCCTGCTGCCTCTGCCAATTTAAAAATAATATAGAGGCTGTTGCCAAGACGGTCAAACTGCATTGTGAGACCGAATGTGTGACCAACACACCGTGTGGTGAGTCTCAATTGCCTGATGATAAACTTTTTAATTTTTATTGTTTTCACTTTTTATTTGTAATCAATGACGATACATTTTTAGGCAAATAAAGTAACTGTATTATTTTTATTCATTTAATCAGAGTTCAACTCTAAAATTTTAAGAACTACTCCTTGCTTAAAGTCAGATGAAGGGAAGGGTCTTACCATTAATGGCCACTTCGTGTGTGTGGTGCTCTCTGCTGGGTGCTTTACTTCCAAATGAGAACGTGTTCATTAGTGTGTCACAGTCTGTAAACTCTTCTGTATGCATCAGGTTTCAATGACCCTTTGCAGTGTAGACATTTTCATTTTGTTTGTTTTTGCAAGTTTATGAAAAAAGTACAAGTGATGCTGTTTTATGTAAGTTTTATTTGGAACCAGAGAGTTTTTGGATCCATCACCAGAAGCTGCTACCCAGCCCTTCTAAGGCATGGGGGGGCTCTTTCTTAGACTGTCCAACTCTGAACTTGCTCTGAAGCACAAGGTTTTCTATCCACCAAACAGGTGTGTGCTTTTAAGTATTTTTCTCCACATTAGGTTTCTTGGCAGCTACTTGATAACTTGCAAAATGTGCTTTTACACCCAGAGAGCTTAAATACAAGTTTCCATCAGTGATCTATGCTACTTATATGAAGTCAGTGTTGCTTATTTTTCAAAACAATGTTTTGACCAATGATATTACTCCCTTCTGCCCCAAAGTGGGCAGATTAGGCATTTTAATCTCCGTTAAAGGTGAGTAAAAACAAGATCAGAAAGGGCTAAGACCACTTGCCCAGGCCTCTAGCTCCCAGTTTTGGGCTCTCCGCAAGCCCATGCTCTTTCCCAGGACGTTAGCTCCTTCTCTCACCCTTATCACCACCAGCAATACCTTTAATTCTTCTGAAAATTCTTGTGTACCAGCTGCACAATGGCACACTTAACCTTCACACAGTCAGAATCTTGGGATGGTTTCCCAAGTACAGCTGAAAATATAAGAAATGACATGAAATGATAGCAAAGTGGGCATCTGACAAAAGTTATTTTTTCCCTTCAGTATTTTAGAACCCCAAGTATTATTCCATAGATTTAGTGAACATTCCACAGTGGCACACAACCTGGCAAGTCTCTTAACGTACATCCTGAGTTCCTGCCTAAATATTAAGCACAGAGCGAGGGTAGACATATTGTTTGTTCTGATTAGAGCCCTCTGTTATGGGGCTGGCATATGTGGAGGCAGCGCCCAAGTAAGGAATCGGTGGGTTAGTGGAGAAGGGTATGTCCAGATGAGGACGTGTTAGCAGTGGGTGTTAATCGTGGTCATCTGTGATGGTAGCAAGAACACAAGCATCCTGAAGAGTGGAGAGAGGAAGGCTCAGGCCCCCTCTGCATCTGAAGCAGGACAGGATGGGGTGCGTGAATGTGAGGAGTCACAGTAGATCTGCAGAGCGTCTAACTGAGTGGGTCTTCCAGCCCTGGCTTTTGTCCAGTAACGGGCAGTTGGCCCTTGGGGACCAATGGAATAATCCTAAATATAGTCACCATATATCATGTTATGGAATGTTCTAAGTAAATAACCACTTTAAAAAAAGATACAGTTTCTCCTTTGGTTTTGTCAACAATCATAGATGTAAGTTGGGGTTTATAATTCTCCTCTCCAAATGGCACTCAAATATTTGCCGATTCCCTATATATTGGACTGGGATGTAGGCTTTGGACTGACAAATATCTGTCCCATGAGTCTTTCAATATCAAATGTGATTTCTTCTTTTTTGACAGATGAAGAGCTCCTATTAGAAGGACCTCTCATCAAAGTATTACAAGGCCGGCAGAACATCAGCACTGAGCTGACCATTGAGCCAGAGAGGGCATCCTCAAACAAAAAGAGCGACACTTCCTCATCCCTTATGAGTGAGCAGCTAGACTTTAATGATAAAAGTGATGTTAATAGTGCACTAAATTACCAATTGCCTTATTTCTTGGAAGGAAATCTAGAAGATATAGAATCCACTTTATTACCATTCATTAAACTCCGTCTTTCAAATGTACTCGATGCAGATATGCCCCTGAATCATTTGCAAAACAACAGAAGGAATCCTTCTGTTAAACCAAAACTTAACCATTCAAGTTTCAAAAATTGACCGAGGAAACTCTATTTTCTGGAATAGGCCTTCTGATGAGACTGCTCACCGAGCAGGAGGAAGTAAAGATATCCAACGCAGAGTGGGATGCGGAACAATGGAAAGATGAGAGGATGCAAGCCCCCCAGAAGCAGGAAGAGAAGGCATCCAATGAGGTGAGGACAGGTCCTGAGATACCTGCCCTGGACTTTTAGTCAGTTTAGGTCACAGTGATGGCGAAGCTATGACACACGTGTCAGAGGTGACACGGGAACCCATTTTTTTGGTTTATTTTTCTTTGTTAAATGACATTTAAATATGTAAAATAAATATCAAAAATATAAATCTTTGTTTTACTATGGTTACAAATATCAAAATATTAATATATGTGAAACTGCACCAGAGTTCAGTTAGGGTTTTTGCCAAAATGCTGACACGCCGAGCTCAAAAGGTTCGCTATCACTGGTTTAGGACATGCCATGAAAGTACCCAAGTAGGAAGACCAGGGGCACCTCGTCTCAATCGTGTCTTGATCATGTGACTTTGGCTAAGACAGTGATCTGCCACTTTGCTCATTTAGAGATTTGTGCCACTGTTCCTAGGGTAGATGAGAAGAGGTCCTAAATTCCAAGATGAACATATTGTACAAGAAAATGCTAATGAGCAAATTACATAACACATTAGATGTGGTATGTTCTTTTGGAGCCTATAAGATGTGGTATGTTGCTTAAGAACCACGTGGAAAGGTGGGGTCTTAGAATAGTAGTTAAGAATAGTTACCAATTCATTAGAATAGGCTAGAGAATAATTAGATTTTATGCTTTCCATACCTTTGTGGGTTTTTTTAATGTTGTTCTTGTTGTTGCTGTTGCTGTTGTTCTTTTTCTTCTCCTCCCCCTCCCCCACTCCTTCTCCTCCTCCCATTCCCCTCTCTCTCCCCCTCCTCCTCTTCCTCAAACTCCTCCTCCTCCTCCCTCTTCTAGCTCAGGCAAGAAGTGCTAAGATATAAGAACGACATCATCACTGCAGCAGCTATGATTCCAGTAACAACGTTTTATTCTGTAGTTTTCTGTCTCATTGTGGTAAGACAACAGTTAATTCAGATTTCCAATATATAGTCCATCTTTGAGGAGGTTCAGAACCCACAACCTGAAAATCAAAGCCACTTTCCTGTCTACTCCTACTTGATACTCTTCTTTAGTCATGAGCACTGAGATATGCTTTATTCTTTTTTTTATTAAAAATTATATTGCAGGGATGTTTAAAGGAAGCCCACTCCCAGAAATCTGTGAAAATGAAATCAAGATAACAAGCCATTAGACCATTTTAAAAATATATATTTTTATTGATTTCAGAGAGGAAGGGAGACGGAGAGAGAGATAGAAACATCAAAGATGGGCTGCCTCCTGCAAGCCCCTTATTGGGAGCAAGCCTGCAACTCAGGCATGTGCCCTGTACTGGAATCGAACCTGGAACCCTTCAGTCTACAGAACAATGCGCTATACACTGAGTCAAACCAGCCTCGAGACTATTTTGAAACTTAAGTTTGATATACCAGAATTGATATGATAGCAAAATTTCTTCAACTCAAAATGAACGATGTTGAGTTGATGTACTAATCAATTACTCTCTTCCTGACTTCTTTATTTGTTGGCTAAAATGAGGAGAGATATGGAATCTCCAACCTCATGGAGCTATGTCACCCTAGCAGATGGGACATGGCATAATGATAAAAGTGTGATCTTGTCAATTCTTAAGGTATACTTAGCAGCTTTCTTCTCCAGTGTGTAAGGCATGGTGTTAGTAGATTCAGTTAAAACACTACAACCTAAATCCTGCATCAGGCTTCTCTAAAGCCTGTCACGTTAGAGTCACCTGTTCCTAGAGCTTGTCTGTGTCCCTTTTGTTCAATTACATGATGGTGTGCTTTCCCTACAGGGAGATTGGTGACATTAAAAGAATGATTTAATAAGCTGAAGATCTTGACTCTACCCCATAAATCCAACATAATATATTTCAACAGTCATGGCAGCCCTCCATTCTAGCCAAAGCCACCCCTCACCATAACCTAGCCCACACCTGGCCCATTCCCACTTTTTTAAATGCCTTTGCTCATCTAAAATTCCCTTATTTTGCTCTCCCTGGGAAAGTCCTGTCAATATCTCAAAAGCCAGCTGAGGTTAATCTTTCTTCATGAACCTTTCCGGGAGTCTTCCAGCCATGCTGTTCTTAGTCCTTTTGTGAGCTGTGTCACTATTCTTTTTTTGAGGTAATAGTAAGGCAGTCCCTTCCCCTGAGAACTTAAAAATGTGGTAAACAATTTTTTAAAATGTGTCTCCCTAAGAGAGAAATACCTAGGTGAACACATCATGGAGCAGAGCAGAGATGTGTATAGACCAAGTGGCTTCAGACCTATGTGTTCCTAAGACTTTTGAAATGTCACATTTTAATATTCTAATCAGTGGAAGAAAATGAAAAATGGGAATAGAAAAGCCCCCTAATTATTTGAGAAGGAAAATAATAGCAGGTTTATATTCTCATCTTAAACAAACATACTTACCTAAATGTAAAAAACATAGAACCTTTATTAGTACTAGGAAAAAACAGAAGCAATATATTTATAATCTGGTGTTGGGAAAAAGCTTTTGGAGCCTGATACCACAGGCAGAGACTTTGATAGATTTGACCAGCTTTTCTGTGACACCATTAGCAAACTTAGCACTGGTTGATGCCAAGCACAGGATGTAGATTTTTCCATACACATATTCAATCCCCACAATCCTGTGAGGAAGACAGTACCACCTTCTCCCATAGATGGAGATTGACTTAAGTTCCCAGTGGCAAAGTCAAAAGCAGGTCCCTGTTTTGCCTGACTGCTAAGCCTTTGCTTCTTCCTCCACTGCTCTGTCTCCTTAAAGACAAAAACACTGGGGCCATGGCCGCTGTTGCTCAATAGTGAGAGCATCACTCTGAGTGCCAAAGGGTCACAGGTTTGATTCCAGGTCAGGGGCGAGTACCTGGGTTGCAGGGCACCTGCCATGCAGGAAGCAACCAGTAAATGTGCCTCTATCACATTCCTATTTCTCTCTCTCTTTTTTCCCTCCTGCCCCCTCCCTTTCACTCTCTCTGAAAAACAATGGAAAAAATATCCTTAGGTGAGGATTAACAACAACAAAAATGAACACTGGGGAATATTTGAAACAGTGAAAGTCAGTGCAATCCACTAAGGTTTAAGTTATTTTTTTATTTATTTTTTAAAATATATTTTATTGATTTATTACAGAGAGGAAGGGAGAGGGATAGAGAGTTAGAAACATCAATGGGAGAGAAATATAGATCAGCACCCTCCTGCACACCTCACAACTGAGGATGTGCCCGCAACCAAGGTTCATGCCCTTGACTGGAATCGAACCTGGGAGCCTTCAGTCTGCAGGCGAATGCTCTATCCAGTGAGCCAACCCGGTCAGGCAAGAATTAAGTTATTTAATGTAAAAAGAGTTCCATAAATCAATAGGGAGAAGACAATCCAGGGTGGAAGAGGGCAAGGGCTGTGAAGAGTAGGCTATGTGTAGACATCTGTCTCCATACCTGTTGATCTTCTCATGGCTTATGGAGTGTGGATTTTATTAGCGAGGTCTTTGTCACCTCACAGTATGAAAGTAGTCTGATATTTTCTTCTAGTCCTTTTTATAACATTTGGGGCTTTTTTCTCAAATTAAAAAAAACTATCATTGGTTTTATTTGCTTTCCTTGTGGTTGACTGTTTTTCCCCTATATGAAGATCCAATTGTCTTAAAATGTTTTATGGAAGATCTCATTCTTTCTTTACTGAACAAAAATCTATCTTTTTGTGGACTCTATTCTGTTGACCCAGTTAGCTTTTTTTGTACCAGTAGCAGTATCACTACACATATATTTTGATTGATTTCAGAGAGGAGGGGAGCTGGAGAGAAAGATAGAAACATCAATGATGAGAGAATCATTGATCAGCTGCCTCTTGCACATCCCCTGCTAGGGATGGAGCCTGCAACCCGGGTATGTGCCCTTAACCAGATTGGAGCCCAGGAACCTTCAGTTTTCAGGCCAACACTCTATCCTCTGAGCAAAACTGGCTAGGGCCTGTGTCACTATATAATTCCAGTTCCTTTTTAAACTCCTTTTTGGAAGTTAAACTCCTTTTTTATCTTTTTTCATACATTTCATTGCATATTTTCTCTACCAAATGTCAGTGGGTCGGTTTAGGTTTAAAAATCATCGTGGAATTTGAATAGGATTACATTGCATTTGTAGATTAATTTAAGGAGAACTGGCATCTTTACTACCTTGTAGGAACACAGTTCTTCACTTTGTGTATTCTTTCTAAAGTCTTTCAGAAGAGTTTTAATGGGTCTTACACATTTTTTGTTAAGTTTATTTCTTTATACATTTTATTGATATTGCAAATGGTCTTTCATTTTTTATGGGATTTTTTTTATTTCTAAAATAATTAAATCTTTATTTTCTGATTATTACAGTTGTTTCTCTTTTCTCCCCCAATAGCTCCCCTCCACCCGGTTCCCACCCCGCCCTCTGCCCTCACCGGCCCCCGCCCCCTACTGACCTCATCCATAGGTGCACGATTTTTGTCCACTTTCTTCCCACATCCCCTACCTTCTCCCCCCCCCTTTTGCACTCCCTCTCTATATCCCTGATTCTATTATAGTCACCATTTTATTCTGTTCATCAGATTATTTATTCACTTGATTTTTAGATTCACTTGTTGATAGAGGTGTATTTCTTGTTCATAATTTGTAGCTTTACCTTTTTCTTTTTCTTCCTCTTCTTAAAGGATACCTTTAAGCATTTCATATAATACTGGTTTGATGGTAATGAACTCCTTTAGCTTTTCCTTATCTGTGAAGTTCTTTATCTGACCTTCAATTTTGAATGGTATCTTTGCTGGATCAAATCATCTTGGTTGTAGATTCTTGGCATTTATCACTTTGAATATTTGTTGCCACTCGCTTCTGGCCTGCATAGTTTCTGTTGAGAAATCAGCTGACAGTCGTATGGGTACTCCCTTTTAGGTAACTGACTTTTTCTCTCTTGCTGCTTTTAAGATTTTCTCTTGGCATTTTAATTATGATGTGTCTTGGTGTGGTCCCCTTTGGATTCTTTTGTTTAGGGTTCTCTGCGCTAACTGGGCTTGGAAGTCTATTTCTTTCACCAGGTAAGCGAAGTTTTCTGTCATCAGTTCTTCAAATAGGTTTTCAATATCTTGCTCTCTCTCTTCTTCTGGCACCCCTATAATTCCGAGGTTGGTACGATTGAAGCTGTCCCAGAGGCTTCTTACACTATCTTCATATTTCTGGATTCTTTTTTTGCTTTTCTTTTCTGGTTGGGTGTTTTTTGCTTCTTCGTATTTGGAAACATTGGCTTGATTCCTGTGATCCTCTAGTCTGCTGTTGGAACTCTGCATAATATCTGTTATTACAGTCAGTGTATGCTTAATTTCTAGTTGGTCCTTTTCATACCCTCGATGGTCTCACTAGATTTCTTAAGGATCTCTCTACATTTATTGGTGGTCTCATCCGTCTTTTTGAGGGTCTTACTAAATTTGTCGGCAGTTTCTAGAAAGTTCTTGAAAAACCTTAAAAGTGTGGTTTTGAACTCTGTATCCAATAGTTTGCTTTCCTCCATTTCCATTGTTTGTGTCCCGTTTCTTTGTCTCCGCATTTTGGCTGCTTCCCAGTGTTGATAGAGTGACTTTCTGTGCTAGATGTCCTAGAGGGCCCAGTGGATCAGTCTCCCCAATTACCTGAGGTGGACACTCTTGGTGCACCCCCTGGTGGGCTTTGTGCACAGTCTTGTTGTAGTTAAGCCTTGATTGTTTTAGGTATCGCTGGGAGGAATTGACCTCCAGGCCAATTGGCTGTGAGAATCAGCTGTGTCTGCAGTGGGAGAACTTCTGTGCTGAAGATACCCTTCTGGGGCAAGACTTGCTTCAATGGGGCTTTGGTGCTCACTGAGTCTGCCCCCTGAATTTGACCCTTATGGATCTGAGGAGTTGTAATCTGGATGGTCCCACTCTGACCACTGGGTACACTGGCTCTTGGATCTAAGGAGGTGCTAATTTAGCCTCTGCCTGAGGCAACCCAGCAGGAGCTACAAAGAGATCTGCAGATTCCCCTTCTTTTTTGGGGGTTTGGAGGTGCCCAGATGAGGCCCAGCTATGAAGCAATGCAAGCTCCTATGGGGCCTTGGGCCTTCTCTTGGAAGTTCTGGGTCTGTCTGGCCGAGCTACAATTTGTTGTGTAATTTTCAGATTGTAAAGGGCCAGGGCATTCAGATGCAAATCCTCTACAGTAGCATAGGTGGAGCCGGGTCTCAGGGAATCAACAGAGCGGAGCAAGCCGATATGGCTGATCCTCACCCCTGCCCTAAGGGGCCCCGCATCTCAGTGACCCAGTAATTGCTCCAAGCACCTCTGAGGGAAAGCCGCCCTCAACTTCCGAGTTCTGCCCACTGCCAGACAGTCCCGTTTCTCCCCATATGAGTCCTGGTTCCCCAGAGACTTCCTGGACCTGGAGTTCAGAGCAGTCGCAAGCTTGAGACTCCCTCCCCATTCAAAAAGAAAGCCGCCTCCTCAGGTGCCAGCCCCTTTCCGCACGCTCGAGCCTCCGTACCTCTGCACTTTACTTCCTCAGCTCCTCTGAGTCTCAGTGTGCTTTTCTCTTTCCTTCTAGTTGTAGAATTTCCACTCAGCCAGCCTTCCTGTGGTTCTGGATAATGTTTGTTTTGTCTTTTCATTGTAATTTTGAAGTTGTTGTGAGAGGCAGCAATTTCTGGTGTTTACCTATGCCGCCATCTTGGGTTCTCCCCTATTTTTTTTTATTAGTTATTTGTGGTATGTAGGAAAGCTATTACATTTGCATGTCTTGATTTAGCCATCTTACTGAGTTGTCATATTACTGCCAATAAAATTTTAACCTATGCTCTTGGGCTTTTTAGGTTGTGCATCATCTCATGTGCAATTACGTTTTGTCTCCTTCTTCCCAGTACTTCATTTTTCCTATTACATTGATTAGGACCTCCTCAACAATGATAAAGAGTAAAAGTACTAACAGGAATCCGATTCTTGTTCTTGGCCTAAAACAGAGCTGCTGTGTAGGTTTCTGGTAGATACTTTCATTTTCTTTGCTACTTCTAAGTGTTTTTATTGGGAATTATCTGCTGAATGTTATCTGAAACAGCCAAGAAAATGCATTGCCAGCTGCATGCAAGGTCCTAAGTTAGAACTATGGAAGAGTCAAAGGACTAGGCAGAGTTTCTCTCCTCAAAAAAGTTACCATCTCACTTAAGACAGAAGGAATAAAGCTTTAAAGAAAGTGGTCATTGTATGAATAATCACGATGTTGTTTTCTTCCAAAATAGATTTTTCGGAGGAAGATACAGAAAAGAGGAAGCTCAAGGTAAATATAGGTCTGGAGATTCTTAAAGTAGAATTTTATGAGGAGAGGAACTTCCTCTTTCTGTAAGCGGCCAGAGATGACCTCTGAAAATGGTTCATTATTCACTTGAGTCAGAAAACCCCACATAGCATGAAAGTCAGGAGATTTAAACCTTTGTGTTCACTTTAAGGACATCCGTGAAACTACACGGGTCATCAAGGGTATGCATATCTGAAAACCCCCAAGCTTCTGAAGGATGTCACTTTATAGGAGCAATGTGTTCCCTTCCGTCATTACAGTGGTGGAATTGGTAGGCATGCTCAGGCCAAAGAAAGGGGCTGGGACAAGATTGGGTACAGGTTGGTGACCCCAAAGAGTGCTGAATTTTTGCTGCTGTTAACGTAAAAAAAACCACTGTAAAGAATTTTTGTGAATTTATTTGAGCCAAACTGTTGACATGCATTGAAGCAGAACCTCTAGGAATTGAGGTGTTACTCCAAAGAATGCCAGGTTACATCTGTATTTATACATTGCAATCAAAGGAAAGGGATGTAGGTGGATTACATGAAATCCATTGGTGATAGTTTAAGGAGGTGGGATAAAGCAAAGCAGGAAAACCTCTGGGATAGGATAAAAAGTGACATCATGGACATGTGCTGCTTTTACATAGATGGATACAGGATAGTTCAACATCATTAACACTTGACGATTAACTTGATAACATAACAATGAGCAAATGTCCTGGTGATATTTGTTGCACCCTGAAGGGTCCCGAAAAAAGAGGAATTTAGAAATTACCCAGATATTTCACAAATATGTTATCCTAGAAGCAAAAAGGCAAATGGGCTCAGTAAAGACCTAAGTTGATCTTTGTCAGGGAAAATACTGGCCTAGGACATGACAACCCACTATAACCTGTTTGCAGTTAAATATTTAATTTTCAGACCAGTCTCTGAGTCTGCAAGACTGCCATGCAGGCCTGCCCTGAGCTTGTCAGGTTAGCATGTGGCCCCTTTTGTCCACACTGCACATGCTGAAAAATGCAGTAAGCAACACTGAAAATCCTGCCTATACCCCATGCCAAGCCACATACATAGGTCTCCCAGAGACATTGCAGGGCCATTTTAAACTGTCACAGAGAATTGGAAGCCCAGCACGCAAGCAATCATTTTCAAGGTCCCAGGTCTGCGAAGATTTTGCTCAGGAATATGGACCCAGGTACTCAATTAGTCCGAATAAGACCAGAACTATATGTGCGAGGGTCATGGAGGATGGCATGAATCACTAAGTGTTGGTATGTATTTTCTTCCAAGCAGCTTTTTCTCCAAATTCAAGTCATCATCAGACGTGGATGAGGAGGTAAATTTGAGGAGGACAAAGTACTGTGTCGGGAGAAAGCACGGGAAATGTAGAGTTCATGTCTCCCCATCCTTTTTCTAGGAACCTTGATTTTGGAGGAAGTGGCCTCTTTGCATAAAAAACTGCCGGAAGCCGGTCCATCCTTGCTGCTTGACACAGTCACTGCAGGAAAGAAACATCTGCACAGCATATGTTTCAAGGGACCTGGCGTATATAGCATACTGTTCTTAATATGTTTGCTCCCCTTAGTGCTGTGTGTTTTAAGCAAGGTCACCTCTCTGAGAAAGGTTGTTTCCCCAGGTAGGAATTTTTCCCTGAAGTCAGGGAGGGGATGCCTCTCCTAGAAAGGTTGTTTTTCCAGGTAGGAATTTTTCCCTGAAGTCAGGGAGGGGATGAAACTCCTTAACTAAGTGCCAGGGGGGTAGTTAATCACTACAAACAACCATGCTTAAGCTACATAATCTTTACTCCCTGGAATGGAGATAAGAAACGCCCTAACCTTTGTAATAGAAATTGACAGGATTAAAATCAACTGGGATAAATACCGTTGTAACAAGACAATAAACAGCAGAACCTCTCTGGAGATCCAGACCAGAACTTGGCTGGAGATCAGGGCTAGAGATCCTGGCTAGGCTGCTGATCAACTGAATGCTGTTTCCGTGTCATTCCTTCTTCGCCGACTCCGTCTATGCCTTTGGGAACCCCTGGACCTGCTGGGGTTGGACCCCAGCAAAAAACATCTATGGCAAAGGGAAAAAGAAACTAAAGTCAGAGGAGCAGGAATTGTTCCTAAAAACGTAAATAATTGGCAACACTTAGAATTCCTATCTCAAATGAGGAAATAATGAATAGTTTAATTGTTCCTTTCAAGAGTCAAAGCCTTGACCTTCTTCTTTTTCTTCTTACCCTAGGAAGCGGAGTAAATCCTCCCCTGCTGCGGACACAGATGGGGAAAGTTCTCCCTAAAATGGCATCAATAAACCCTACCTTAAGGATTATTGATTAAGGCTTATTAGTAAAGCATCCCAGTGCAAGAAATTTGTGCATGGCAGGGAGGGGGTGGGGTGTCCCTCAGTCCGGCATGCACCCTCTCCAATCTGGGACACCTCGGGGGATGTCGGACATCCCTCTCTCCATCTGGGACCAGTGGCTCATAACCACTCGCCTGCTTGTCTGCCTAATTGCCTCTAACTGCTTCTGCTTGCCAGCGTGATCGCCCCCTAACCGCTCCCCTGCCAGCCCAATTGATGCCTAACTACTGCCCTTCTGGCCTGATCGCCCCCAGCTGCCCTCCCATGCCTGCCCGATTCCCCACAGCTGCCCTCCCCTGCCAGCCCATTCGACCCAAGCTGCCCTCCCCTGCTGGCTCAATTGCCATCAGCTGCCATCCCCTACCGAGACCCGTCTCCTCCACTGGGACCGGCCTCCTTCACATGAGGTGGCAGAGATGCCGATACTGGCCTCCTCTGTGCCATGCGGAGCCATGGGTCCCCTAGGCCACATCACGTGGAGCGGCCACTGGTCACCCCCTCCGCTGTGCACGAGACGATCTTGTGGTGGCCATCTTGTGATGGCCACTCTGTGATGATGTCGTGTGCAAGGACATGAGGACCACCTAGGCCAGGGGTGGGCAACCCCTGGCACACGTGCCAAACATGGCACGCCAGTAACTTTTGCTGGCACGTGAAACCCTCTCTTATTGTCTTCCATTTACAATTTCTTTCTAAATATCGACTTTTTTATTTTTCAGATAAATTCAGTGTAGGTGCATCTTAGATAAATAAACAATTTTACATGACAAGTTATCTTAAAGACCATAGACATGGATTGACGAGAGAGGGGAAGAGCAATTTCTATGCCTCTGCCTTAACTCTTCCTGCCTTCCTATATCCCACCAGTGTTTTGGTTTCATCCATATACGCTTGTGAATCTTTGTTCTCACTGATGAATTCTGTTAAGTCTCGTAATAGGAATAGCCTGACAGAGGAAAGTAGTAGCTTGTGCATATCTCTGAAGGTCATGAAATATAAACCTGATGTAAAATCTCTGTCATCAGTGATGCACCAGCAAAGGTCCCACTGATAATGTCAAACAGAGTCATAAAGTTTTCTATCAGACTATCAGTGTACATGTATACATTAAAAAATAAATGTAGCCCGGACTGGTTTGGCTCGGTGGATAGAGCATCAGCCTGCGTACTGAAAGGTCCCGGGTTCGATTCCGGTCAAGGGCATGTACCTTGGTTGCAGGCAAATCTCCAGGTGGGGGTGAGTTGGAGGCGGCTGATCGATGTTTCTCTCTCGTGGATGTTTCTAACTCTCTTACCTCTTCCTTCCTCTCTGTAAAAAATCAAAAAAATATTTTTTAAAAAATAAATATGAAAAACACCGGAGTTTGCTGCCTCAAACAACCACTTCAAAAATACAACTAACAGACAGAAAGGACATCATCCAGAACCACAGTAAGGCTGGCTGAGTGGAAATTCTACAACTAGAAGGAATGAGAAAAGCATTCTGAGACTCAGAGGAGGCGCAGTGCGGAAGTAAAATACTAAGGTGCGGAGTGCATATGTACTGGGTGGGCGGCTGAGGGCGTGGTTGTCGTTTTCAATCGGGAGGGAGTCTCAGGCTCTGAGCTCCAGTTCTGGGCGAGATCTCGGGACCCAGACTCATACGGGAGAAGCGGGACTGTCTGGCATTGGTCAGAACCCTAGGGTAGATTTCTCTCCTTGGGGCTTGCAGTGATTCCCAGGACACTGAGATGTAGAGCCTCTGAGAGCAAGACTAAGAGCAGCCATAACTGCTAGCCCCGCCCTGTTGATCCCCTGGGACCTACTCTGCCCAAGCCCTGCTGGGGGGCTTTTGCTGGATAGCTGCAGGCAAAGGCTAGATTAGCACCTCACTAGAGATCCAGGAGCCATGAAGCCCAGAGGTCAGAGTGGGACCATCCAGTTGGCAGCTCCGTGGGACCATAAAAGACACACTCAGGGGGCAGACTCAGTGAGCACCAAAGCCCCATTGAAGCAAGTCTTGCCCCAGAGGGGTGTCACCAGCACAGAAGTTCTCACACTGTAGACACAGCTGATTCTCACAGCCAATTGGCCTGGAGGTCAATTCCTCCTAGTGATAACTACAACAATCAAGGCTTAATTACAACAAGACTGTGCACTTAGCCCAAAGGGGGTGCACCAAGAGTGTCTACCTCAGGTAATTGGGACACTTAGCACAGAAAGGCACTCTATTGACATAGCGAAGCATAAAAAATGCCAAAACAAAGAAAGAGAACAAAAATGACAGAAATGGAGGAAAGCAAACTGCTGGATATAAAGTTCAAAACCACACTTTTAAGGTCTTTGAAGAATTGTCTACAAGCTGCCGATAAATTTAGTAAGGCCCTTGAAAAGACTGGTGAGACCGCCAACAAATGTAGTGAGATCTTCAAGAAATCTAGTGAGACCCTCAATGTTGTGATAAAGAACCAAGTAGAAATTAAGCATACACTGACTGAAATAAAGAACATCATACAGACTCCCAATAGCAGACCAGAGGTTTGCAAGAATCAAGTCAAAGATTTGAAATACAAAGAAGCAAAAAACACCCAGCCAGAAAAGCAAAATGAAAAAAGAATCCCAAAATACAAAGATAGTGTAAGGAGCCTCTGGGACAGCTTCAAGTGTACCAACATTCGAATTATATGGGTGACAGAAGATGAGAGAGAGCAATCTATTGAAAACCTATTTGAAGAAATAATGACAGAAAACTTCCCCTACCTGGTGAAAGAAATAGACTTCCAAGTCCAGGAAGTGCAGAGAACCCCAAACAAAAGGAATCCAAAGAGGACCACACCAAGACACATCATAATTAAAATGACAAGAGCAAAAGACAAAGAGAGAATCCTAAAAGCAGCAAGAGAAAGAAAATCAGTTACCTACAAGGGAGCACCCATATGAATGTCAGCTGATTTCTCAACAGACACTTTGCAGGCCAGAAGGGAGTGACAAGAAATATGCAAAGTGATGAATAGCAAGAACCTACAATGAAGATTACTTCATCCAGCAAAGCTATCATTCAGAACTGAAGGTCAGGTAAAGAGCTTCACAGATAAGGAAAAGCTAAAGGAGTTCATCACCACCAAACCAGTATTATATGAAATGCTGAAAGGTATCCTTTAAGAAGAGGAAGAAGAAGAAAAAGGTAAAGATACAAACTATGAACAACAAATACACATCTATCAACAAGGGAATCTAAAAATCAAGTGAATAAATAATCTGATGAACAGTGTGAACTGGTGATTGTAATAGAATCAGGGACATAGAAAGGGAATGGTCTGACTATACTTGGCTGAGGGAAAGGGGTGTGGGGGGTGCGGGAAGCGATTGGACAATAATCGTGCACCTATAGATGAGGACAGTGGGTGGGGAGTGAGGGCGGAGGGTGGAGTAGGAACTTGGTGGAGGGGAGTTATGGTGGGAAAAAAAAGGAACCAATGTAATAATCTGAACAATAAAGATTTAATTTTAAAAAAATCAATGTATTTTTCATCATCATATACTGTGTTTTAGTCGCTTCAATTTATTTTATTATTTCTTCAAGGTTCTTCACATACATACACCTTAAGAGATATCAAGTAGGCATAACATGTTCTCAAAAAATTAGGGTTGGCATGCAGAAGAATTTTGAGTCAGAGATTTTGTCGGTTTTGGCATGAACTCACAAAAAGGCTGCCCACCCCTGACCTAGGCTTTTATTAGTACAGTTAATAAAGCATGCATTTGAATGTATCAATTCATAGCTACCTCTGGCCTTAAGGTAAGGAATTATAGTGTAAATCGTCAAGTATTTATATACAAATAAGAAGGGCCATAGGCAAGAAAAGATGGGCTGAAGCTGGAATCCCTGGGGAAGCCAATACTTCCTCAAGAAGCAGTGTGGTCCATCAGGTGAAGAAGTCTTCTCTTCCTTGTTTCCCCAATACACTCAGTCCCTGAGAACTGGAAGACACCTCCTCCCCCAGGGGTATAGGTTATTCTGGTGCTCTGTCCCCTTAGCTCACCAGTTATAACACTAGTGGCCCAGTGAATGAAATTCTTGCACATTAAAAGAGAATTAATGAGAAGAAATATTTTAATATTGCTATTTGCCCTTTCTCTATAATAGAAGTGTCAGAGATGAAAGAAATTAGTAAAGTGTATATAAAATTTCCCTCCTGTCCGAGTCTGTGGCATGCCGCGGGACCTAGAGTCAAGTCCCTGCCCACCCCCCTCATGCAATTCGAAAATACAAGAGACCCAGACCCAGCCGGCCACATCCCCACTGGCTGAGACCTAGACCCAGCTGGCCACACCCCTGAGAAGCCCCTCCAGGTGGGGGCACAGCCTGAGGCCTCCCAGCCTGGTGCTGGGGCGGGAGATGCGGCCTGAGTTCCCTGTCAAGCCCCACCAGGCTGGGGGCACAGCCTGAGGTTCTCATCTTACCTCGCCAGGTGGGGGGCATGGCCTGAGGTCCCCTGGCCCAGTGCTGGGGTAGGGGGCGCACTCTGAGGTCTCCTGTCCTGACACTAGGGCAGGGGCCCAGTCTGAAGTCTTCTAGTCTGGAGCCGGGGTGGGGAGCATGGCCTGAAGTTCCCCTTCAAGCCCTGTGGGCTGGGGGCACAGCCTGAGGTCCCCCGGCGCAGTGCTGGGGCGAGGGGCTCGATCTGAGGTCTCCTGGTCCAGAGTCGCAGTGGGGGACGTGGCCTGAGGTCCCCCGTCAAGCCCAGCCTCCCCACTCCCCCCTCCCCCCCAGCATCATACCAGTGCTGAATGGGGACACACCCAGGCAACTTGATGTTAGTGCTGGGGGCAGAAGTCCCCGCCCCTGCCCCTGCCCACAGACTAGTTGTGACTGGGACAGGCTAATGGACAAATTAGAATATTATCTCTTTATTATATAGACTAGAGGCCTGTTGCAAGAAGAGATTTGTGCAATTGCCTTCCCTTCCCTTGGCTGCTGGAACCAGTTTTCCTCTGGCACCTGGGACCAAGGCCTTTGCTCTGGCTGGGCTCTGGCCAGAGACCCACCCCAGCTATCTGGCCTTATGGCTCCGCAGATCCCAGGGCAGGGAGGCATCAGGGATATGCTTAGCATGGGGTGGGAGGCCTCGCTGTCAGCCTGCTTTGGGGCAATTTGCCTTAGCTCTAAACAGAAAAAACAATATGTCTACTCAACCCTTCTCAGGCATGGGGGGGGAGGGGTGCTCTTTCTTAGACTGTCCAACTCTGAACTTGCTCTGAAGCACAAGGTTTTCTATCCACCAAACAGGCGTGTGCTTTTAAGTATTTTTCTCCACATTAGGTTTATTGGCAGCTACTTGATAACTTCCAAAGTGTGGTTTTACGCCCAGAGAGCTTAAATACAAGTTTCCATCAGTGATCTATGCTACTTATATGAAGTCAGTGTTGCTTATTTTTCAAACAATGTTTTGACCAATGATATTACTCCCTTCTGCCCCAACAGTGGGCAGATTAGGCATTTTAATCTCCGTTAAAGGTGAGTAAAAACAAGATCAAAAAGGGCTAAGAGCTGTCACCCCGTGCCCAGTACTCCAGCTCCCAGTTTTGGGCTCTCCGCAAGCCCATGCTCTTTCCCAGGATGTTACCTCCTTCTCTCACCCTTATCACCACCAGCAATACTTTTAATTCTTCTGAAAATTCTTGTGTACCAGCTGCACAGTGGCACACTTGGCCTTCACACAGTCAGAATCTTGGGATGGTTCCCCAAGTACAGCTGAAAATATAAGAAATGACATAAAATGATAGCAAAGTAGGCATCTGACAAAAGTTATTTTGTCCCTTCAGTATTTAGAACCCCAAGTATTATTCTATAGATTTAGTGAACATTCCACAGTGGCACACAACCTGGCAAGTCTCTTAACGTACATCCCGAGGGCCTGCCTAAATCTTAAGCACAGAGCAAGGGTAGACATATTGTTTTTTCTGCTTAGAGCCAGCCGTCTGTTATGGGGCTGGCATATGTGGAGGCAGCGCCCAAGTAAGGAATCGGTGGGTTAGTGGAGAAGGGTATGTCCAGATGAGGACGTGTTAGCAGTGGGTGTTAATCGTGGTCATCTGTGATGGTAGCAAGAACACAAGCATCCTGAAGAGTGGAGAGAGGAAGGCTCAGGCCCCCTCTGCATCTGAAGCAGGACAGGATGGGGTGCGTGAATGTGAGGAGTCACAGTAGATCTGCAGAGCGTCTAACTGAGTGGGTCTTCCAGCCCTGGCTTTTGTCCAGTAACGGGCAGTTGGCCCTTGGGGACCAATGGAATAATCCTAAATATAGTCACCATATGTCATGTTATGGAATGTTCTAAGTAAATAACCACTTTAAAAAAAGATACAGTTTCTCCTTTGGTTTTGTCAACAATCATAGATGTAAGTTGGGGTTTATAATTCTGCTCTCCAAATGGCACTCAAATATTTGCCGATTCCCTATATATTGGACGGGGATGTAGGCTCTGGACTGACAAATATCTGTCCCATGAGTCTTTCAATATCAAATGTGATTTCTTCTTTTTGGACAGATGAAGAACTCCCATTAGAAGGACCTATCATCAAAGTATTACAAGGCCGGCAGAACATCAGCACTGAGCTGACCATTGAGCCAGAGAGGGCATCCTCAAACAAAAAGAGCGACACTTCCTCATCCCTTATGAGTGGGCAGATAGACTTTAATGATAAAAGTGATGTTAATAGTGCACTAAATTACCAATTGTCTTATTTCTTGGAAGGAAATCTAGAAGATATAGAATCCACTTTATGACCATTCATTAAACTCCGTCTTTCAAATGTACACAATGCAGATATGCCCTTGAATCATTTGAAAAAGAACAGAAGGAATCCTTCTGTTAAACCAAAACTTAACCATTCAAGTTTCAAAAATTGACCGAGGAAACTCTATTTTCTGGAATAGGCCTTCTGATGAGACTGCTCACCGAGCAGCAGGAAGTAAAGATATCCAACGCAGAGTGGGATGCCGAACAATGGAAAGATGAGAGGATGCAAGCCCCCCAGAAGCAGGAAGAGAAGGCGTCCAGTGAGGTGAGGACAGGTTCTGAGACACCTGACCTGGACTTTTAGTCAGTTTAGGTCACAGTGATGGGGAACATGACACACGTGTCAGAGGTGACACGCGAACTGATTTTTTGGTTGATTTTTCTTTGTTAAATGACATTTAAATATGTAAAATAAACATCAAAACTATAAATCTTTGTTTTACTATGGTTGCAAATATCAAAACATTAATATATGTAACACGGCACCAGAGTTCAGTTAGGGTTTTTCAAAATGCTGACACGCCGAGCTCCAAAGGTTCGCTATCACTAGTTTTGGACATGCCATGAAAGTACCCAGGTAGGAAGACCAGGGGCACCTCCTCTCAATGGTGTCTTGATCATGTGACTTTGGCTTAGACAGTGATCTGCCACTTTGCTCATTTAGAGATTAGTGCCACTGTTCCTAGGGTAGATGAGAAGAGGCCCTAAATTCCAAGATGAACAAATTGTACAAGAAAATGCTAATGAGCAGATTACATAACACATTAGATGTGGTATGTTCTTTAAGAGCCTATAAGATGTGGTATGTTGCTTAAGAACCATGTGGAAAGGTTGGGTTTTAGGATAGTAGTTAAGAATAGTTAGCAATTCATTAGAATAGGCTAAAGATTAATTAGATTTTATGCTTTCCATAACTTTGTGGGGGTTTTTTTAATGTTGTTCTTGTTGTTGTTATTGTTGTTCTTTTTCTTCTCCTCCCCCTCTGCCTCTCCTTCTCCTACTCCCATTTCCCTCTCTCTCACCCTCCCCCTCTTCCTCTCACTCCTCCTCCTCCTCCTCCTCCTTCTTCTAGCTCAGGCAAGATGTGACAAGATATAAGAACGAAGTCATCATTGCAGCACCTGTGATTGCAGTAACAATGTTTTATTTTGAAGTTTTCTGTCTCATTGTGGTAAGACAACAGTTAATTCAGATTTCCAATATATAGTCCATCTTTGAGGAGGTTCAGAACCCACAACCTGAAAATCAAAGCCACTTTCCTGTCTACTCCTACTTGATACTCTTCTTTAGTCATGAGCACTGAGATATGCTTTATTCTTTTTTTATTAAAAATTATATTGCAGGGATGTTTAAAGGAAGCCCACTCCCAGAAATCTGTGAAAATGAAATCAAGATAACAAGCCATTAGACCATTTTAAAAATATATATTTTTATTGATTTCAGAGAGGAAGGGAGACGGAGAGAGAGATAGAAACATCAAAGATGGGCTGCCTCCTGCAAGCCCCTTATTGGGAGCAAGCCCGCAACCCAGGCATGTGCCCTGTACTGGAATCAAACCTGGGACCCTTCAGTCCACGGATCAATGCTCTATCCACTGAGCAAAACCAGCCACTAGACTATTTTGAAACTTAAGTTTAATATGCCAGAATTGATATGATAGCAATATTTCTTCAACTCAAAGTGAACGATGTTGAGTTGATGTACTAATCAATTACTCTCTTCCTGACTTCTTTATTTGTTGGCTAAAATGAAGAGAGATATGGAATCTCCAACCTCATGGAGCTATGTCACCCTAGCAGATGGGACATGGCATAATGACAAGTGGGATCTTGTCAATTCGTAAGGTATACTTAGCAACTTTCTTCTCCAGTGTGTAAGGCATGGTGTTAGTAGATTCAGTTAAAACACTGCAACCTAAATCCTGCATCGGGCTTCTCTAAAGCCTGTCATGTTAGAGTCACCTGTTCCTAGAGCTTGTCTGTGTCCCTTTTGTTCAATTACATGATGGTGTGCTTTCCCTACAGGCAGATTGCTGATATTAAAAGAATGATTTAATAAGCTGACGATCTTGACTCTACCCCATAAAGCCAACATAATATATTTCAAGAGTCATGGCAGCCCTCCATTCTAGCCAAAGCCATCCCTCACCATAACCTAGCCACACCAGGCCCATTCCCACGTTTTTAAATGCCATCGCCCATCTAAAATTATCTTATTGTGCTCTCCCTGGGGAAGTCCTGTGAATATCTCAAAAGCCAGCTCAGGTTCAACTTTCTTCATGAAGCTTTCCCAGAGTCTTCCAGCCATGCTGTTCCTAGTCTTGTTGTGAGCTGTGTCACTATTTTTTTTTTTTTGAGGTAATAGTACAGCATTCGCCTCCCTTGAGAACTTAAAAATATGGTAAACATTTTTTTAAAATGTGTCTCCCCAAGAGAGAAATACCTAGGTGAACACATCATGGAGCAGAGCAGAGATGTGTATAGACCAAGTGGCTTCAGACCTATGTGTTCCTAAGACTTTTGAAATGTCACATTTTAATATTCTAATCAGTGGAGGAAAATGAAAAATGGGAATAGAAAAGCCCCCTAATTATTTGAGAAGGAAAATAATAGCAGATCTATATTCTCATCTTAAACAAACATATTTACGTAAGTGTAAAAAAAATAGAACCTGTATAAGTACTAGAAGAACACAGAAGCAATATAGTTATGATCTGGTTGCAGGAAATAGCTTTTTAGTCTGATACCACAGGCAGAGACTTTGATAGATGTGACCAGCTTTTCTGTGACACCATTAGCAAACTTAGCACTGGTTGATGTCAAGCACAGGATGAAGATTTTTCCATACACATATTGAGTGATTCAATCCCCACATTCCTGTGAGGAAGACAGTACCACCTTCTCCCATAGATGGAGATTGACTTAAGTTCCCAGTGGCAAAGTCAAAAGCAGGTCCCTGTTTTGCCTGGCTGCTAAGCCTTTGCTTCTTCCTCCACTGCTCTGTCTCCTTAAAGACAACAACACTGGGGCCATGGCCGCTGTTGCTCAATAGTGAGAGCATCAGTCTGAGTGCCAAAGGGTCACAGGTTTGATTCCAGGTCAGGGGCGGGTACCTGGGTTGCAGGGCACCTTCCATGCAGGAAGCAACCAGTAGAGGTGCCTCTATCGCATTCCTATTTCTCTCTCTCTTTTTTCCCTCCTGTCCCCTCCCTCCCACTCTCTCTGAAAAACAATGGAAAAAATATCCTTAGGTGAGGATTAACAACAAAAAAGAACATTGGGGAATATTTGAAACATTGAAAGTCAGTGCAATCCACTAAGGTTTAAGTTATTTTTATCTATTTATTTATTTTTAAATATATTGTATTTATTTTTTACAGAGAGGAAGGGAGAGGGATAGAGAGTTAGAAACATCAATGAGAGAGACATATTGATCAGCTCCCTCCTGCACACCTCCCCAGTGAGGATGTGCCTGCAACCAAGGTACATGCTCTTGACTAGAATCGAGCCTGGGACCCTTCAGTCCGCAGGCCAATGCTCTATCCACTGAGCCAAACTGGTCAGGGCAGGATTAACTTATTTAATGTAAAAAGAGTTCCATAAATCAAAAGGAAGAAGACAATCCAGGGTGGAAGAGGGCAAGGGCTGTGAAGAGTAGGCTATGTGTAGACATCTGTCACCATATCTGTTGATCTTCTCATGGTTTATGGGGTGTGGATTTTATTAGCGAGGCCTTTGTCACCTCACAGTATGAAAGTTGTCTATTTTCTTCGAGTCCTTTTTATAATATTTCAGGTTTTTTTCTCAAATTAAAAAAAAACTATCATTGGTTTTATTTGCTTTTCTTGTGGTTGACTGTTTCCCCCCTATATGAAGATCCAATTGTCTTAAAATGTTTTATTGAAGATCTCATTCTTTCTTTACGGACCTGAAATCTATCTTTTTGTGGACTCTATTCTGTTGACCCAGTTAGCTTTTTTTGTACCAGTAGCAGTATCACTATACAGATATTTTGATTGATTTCAGAGAGGAGGGGAGCTGGAGAGAAAGATAGAAACATCAATGATGAGAGAATCATGGATTTGCTGCCTCTTGCACATCCCCTGCTAGGGATGGAGCCTGCAACCCGGGTATGTGCCCTTGACCAGATTGGAACCCAGGAATCTCTAGTTTCCAGGCCAACGCTTTATCCTCTGAGCAAAACTGACTAGGGCCTGTGTCACTATATAATTCCAGTTCCTTCTTAAACTCCTTTTTGGAAGTTAAACTCCTCCTTTTTGATCTTTTTCATACATTTCATTGCATATTTTCTCTACCAAATGTCAGTTGGTTGGTTTATGTTTAAAAATCATCGTGGAATTTGAATAGGATTACATTGCATTTGTAGATTAATTTAAGGAGAACTGGCATCTTTACTACCTTGTAGGAACATCGTACTTCACTTTGTGTATTCTTTCTAAAGTCTTTCAGAAGAGTTTTAATGGGTCTTATACATTTTTTTGTTAAGTTTATTTCTTTTTTTTTATTAAATCTTTATTGTTCAGATTATTACATTTGTTCCTCTTTCCCCCCCCCCATAACTCCCCTCCTCCCAGTTCCCGCCCCACCCTCCTCCCTCACTCCCCACCCACTGTCCTCATCCATAGGTGCACGATTTTTGTCCAGTCTCTTCCCGCATCTCCCACACCCCTTCCCCCCCCAAGAATAGTCAGTCCATTCCCTTTCTATGTCCCTGATTCTATTATAATCACCAGTTCATTCTGTTCATCAAATTATTTATTCACTTG
The DNA here is from genome assembly GCF_963259705.1 of Myotis daubentonii. NCBI lineage: Eukaryota > Metazoa > Chordata > Mammalia > Chiroptera > Vespertilionidae > Myotis > Myotis daubentonii. The sequence continues at coordinate 13,595,613 of NC_081849.1, read as the reverse complement.
ATTCTTAGATTCACTTGTTGATAGATGCATATTTGTTGTCCATAATTTGTATCTTTACCTTTTTCTTCCTCTTCCTCTTCTTAAAGGATACCTTTCAGCATTTCATATAATCTTGGTTTGGTGGTGATGAACTCCTTTAGCTTTTCCTTATCTGTGAAGCTCTTTATCTGACCTTCAATTCTGAATGATAGCTTTGCTGGATAAAGTAATCTTCATTGTAGGTTCTTGCTATTCATCACTTTGAATATTTCTTGCCACTTCCTTCTGGCCTGCAAAGTTTCTGTTGAGAAATCAGCTGACAGTCGTATGGGTATTCCCTTGTAGGTAACTGAGTTTCTTTCTCTTGCTGTTTTTAAGATTCTCTCTTTGTCTTTTGCTCTTGGCATTTTAATTATGATGTGTCTTGGTGTGGTCCTCTTTGGATTCCTTTTGTTTGGGGTTCTCCGCGCTTCTTGGACCTGTAAGTCCATTTCTTTCACCAGGTGGGGGAAGTTTTCTGTCGTTATTTCTTCAAATAGGTTTTCAATATCTTGCTCTCTCTCATCTTCTGGCACCCCTATAATTCTGATGTTGGTACGCTTGAAGCTGTCCCAGAGGCTCCTTACACTATCCTCGCATTTTTGGATTCTTTTTTCATTTTGCTTTTCCGTTTGGGTGGTTTTTGCTTCCTCGCATTTCAAATCATTGACTTGATTCTTGCGCTCCTCTGGTCTGCTGTCGGGAGTCTGTATAATATTCGTTATTTCAGTCCGTGTATGCTTAATTTCTAGTTGGTTCCCCAATATAACATCGAGGGTCTCATTAGTTTTCTTGTAGATCCCATTAAGTTTATCGGCGGCTTCTAAACAGTTCTTGAGAGACCTTAAAAGTGTGGTTCTGAACTCTATATCTTCCTTTGACAATTTTGTCCTGTTTCTTTGTCTCCGCATTTTGTTATGCTTCCTTGGTGCACCTCCTAGTGGTCTTTGTTCGCAGTCTTATAGTTAAACCTTGATTGTTGTAGCTAATACCAGGGAGGGTTTGACCTCCAGGCCAAGTGGCTATGAGAATCAGCTGTGTCTCTTAAGTTTATTTCTTTATACATTTTATTGATATTGCAACAGGACTTTCGTTTTTGGGTTTTTTTTTTAATTTTTAAAATAATTAAATCTTTATTGTTCAGATTATTACAGTTGTCTTTTCTCCCCCCATAGCTCCCCTCCACCCGGTTCCCACCCCATCCTCTGCCATCACCTCCTCCCCCCACTGACCTCATCCATAGGTGCACGATTTTTGTCCAGTTTCTTCCCACATACCCTCCCTTGCCCCCCCCCCCCCCCCCAGGATAGTTAGTCCAATCCCTTTCTATACCCCTCATTCTATTATAAATCACCAGTTTACCCTGTTCATCAGATTATTTATTCCCTTGATTTTTAGATTCACTTGTTGATAGATGTGTATTTGTTGTTCATAATTTGTATCTTTACCATTTTTTTTCTTCCTCTTCTTAAAAGGATACCTTTCAGCATTTCATATAATACTAGTTTGGTGGTGATGAACTCCTTTAGCTTTTCCTTATCTGTGAAGCTCTTTATCTGATCTTCAATTTTGAATGATAGCTTTGCTGGGTAAAGTAATCTTGTTTGTACGTTCTTGGTATTCATTACTTTGAATATTTCTTGCCACTCTCTTCTGGCCTGCATAGTTTCTGTTGAGAAATATGCTGACAGTCGTATGGGTAATCCCTTCTAGGTAACTGACTTTTTTTCTCTTGCTGCTTTTAAGATTTTCTCTTGGCATTTTAATTATTATGTGTATTGGTGTGTTCCCCTTTGGATTCCTTTTGTTTGAGGTTTTCTGTGCTTCCTAGGCTTGGAAGTCTATTTCTTTCACCAGGTAGGGGAAGTTTTCTGTCATCATTTCTTCTAATAGCATTTCAATACCTTGCTCTCTCTCTTCTGCTGGCACCCCTATAATTTGGATGTTGTTATGCTTGAAGCTGTCACGGAGGCTCCTTACACTATCTTCGTAATTTTGGATTCTTTTTCCTTTTTGCTTTTCTGGTTGGGTGTTTTTTGCTTCTTTGTATTTCAAATCATTGGCTTGATACTTGCGATCCTGTAGTCTGCTGTTGGAACTCTGCATAATATCCTTTATTACAGTCAGTGTATGCTTAATTTCTAGTTGGTCCTTTTTCATACCCTCGATGGTCTCACTAGATTTCTTAAGGAACTCACTACATTTATTGGCAGTCTCATCCGTCTTTTTGAGGGTCTTACTAAATGTGTCGGTGGTTTCTAGAAAGTTCTTGAAAAACCTTAAAAGTGTGGTTTTGAACTCTATATCCAATACTTTGCTTTCCTCCATTTCTGTCATTTGTATCCTGTTTCTTTGTCTCTGCTTTTTGGCTGCTTCCCAGTGTTGATAGAGTGGCTTTCTGTGCTAGATGTCCTATAGGGCCCAGTGGCTCAGTGTCCCCAATTACCAGAGGTGGACACTCTTGGTGCACGCCCTGGTGGGCTTTGTGCACAGTCTTGCTGTAGTTAAGTCTTGATTGTTGTAGGTATCGCTGGGAGGAATTGTCCTCCAGGCCAATTGGCTGTGAGAATCAGCTGTGTCTGCAGTGGGAAGACTTCTGTGCTGAAGACACTCTGCTGGGGAAAGACTTGCTTCAGTGGGGCTTTGGTGCTCACTGAGTCTGCCCCCTGAGTGTGTCCCTTATGGATCTGAGGAGTTGTAATCTGGATGGTCCCACTCTGACCACTGGGTACACTGGCTCTTGGATCTAAGGAGGTGCTAATTTAGCCTCTGCCTGAGGCAACCCAGCAGGAGCTATGAAGAGATCTGCACATTCCCCTTATTTTGGGGTTTGGAGGTGCCCAGATGAGGCCCAGCCATGAAGCAATGCAAGCTCCTGTGGCGCCTTGAGCCTTCTCTTGGAAGTTCTGGGTCTGTCTTGCCCAGCTGTAATTTGTTAGGTAATATTCAGATTGCAAAGGGCCAGGGCATTCATATGCAAATCCTCTACAGCAGCATGGGTGGAGCAGGGTCTCAGGAAATCAACAGGGTGGAGCAAGCAGCTATGGCTGATCCTCACCCCTGCCCTAAGGGGCCCCGCATCTCAGTGTCCCAGTAATGGCTGCAAGCACCTCTGAGGGAATGCCGCCCTCAACTTCTGAGTTCTGCCCACTGTCAGACAGTCCCATTTCTCCCTGTATGAGTCTGGGTCCCCAGAGACTTCCCAGAAGTGGAGTTCAGAGTAGTCGGGAGCTTGAGAATCCCTCCCCATTCAAAAAGAAAGCCGCGTCCTCAGGTACCAGCCCCTTTCCCTGCGCTCAAGCCTCAGACCTCTGCACTTTACTTCCGCAGCTCCTCTGAGTCTCAGTGTGCTTTTCTCTTTCTTTGTAGTTGCAGAATTTCCACTCAGCCAGTCTTCCTGTAGTCCTGGATGATGTCTGTTTTGTCTTTTCATTGTATTTTTGAAGTTGTTGTTTGAGGCAGCAATTTCTGGTGTTTACCGATGCCGCCATCTTGGGTTCTCCCCTATTTCATTTTTTATTAGTTATTTGTGGTATGTAGGAAAGGTATTGAGATTTGCATGTCTTGATTTAGCCATCTTACTAAATTGTCATATTACTGACAATAAAATTTTAACCTATGATCTTGTGCTTTTTAGGTGGTGCATCATCTGATGTGCAAATACGTTTTGTCTCTTTCTTCCCAGTACTTCATTATTTCTATTACATTGATTAGGACCTCATTGACAATGATAAAGAGTAAAAGTATGAACAGGCATCCTACTCTTGTTCTTGACCTAAAACAGAGCTGCTGTGTAGGTGTCTGGTGGGCATTTTCATTTTCTTTGCTACTTCTAAGTGTTTCTATTGGGAATTATCTGCTGAATGTTATATGAAACAGCCAAGAAAATGCATTGCCAGCTGCATGCATGGTCCTAAGTTAGGACTATGGAAGAGTCAAAGGACTAGGCAGAGTTTCTGTCCTCAAAAAACTTACCATCTCACTTAAAAGAGAAGGAATAAAGCTTTAGAAAGAGCGGTCATTGTATGAATAATCATGATGTTGTTTTCTTCCAAAATAGATTTTTCTGAGAAAGTTACAAAAAAGAGGAAGCTCAAGATAAATATGGGTCTGGAGATTTTTAAAGTAAAATTTTATAAGGAGAGGCACTTCTTCTTTCTGTAAGTGCCAGAGGTGACCTCCGAAAATGTTCATTATTCACTTGAGTCAGAAAACCCCACAAATCATGGAAGTCAAGAGATTTAAACCTTTGTGTTCACTTCAAGGACATTTGTGAAACTACACAGGTCATCAAGGGTACGCATATCTGAAAACCACCAAGCATCTGAAGGATGTCACTTTATAGGAGCAATGTGTTCCATTGTGTCATTACAGTGGTGGAGTTGGTAGGCGTGCTCAGGCCAAAGAGAAAGGCTGGGTCAGGATTGGGTACAGGTTGGTGACCCCAAAGAGTGCTGAATTTTTGCTGCTGTTAACGTAAAAAAAACACTGTAAAGAATTTTTGTGAGTTTATTTGAGCCAAACTGTTGACATGCTGGGAAGCTGAACCTCTAGGAATTGAGGTAATGCTCCAAAGAATGGCAGGGTACATCTGTATTTATGCATTGTAATCAAAGGAAAGGGATGTAGGTGGATTACATGAAATCCATTGGTGATAGATTAAGGAGGTGGGATAAAGCAAAGCAGGAAAACCTCTGGGATAGGATAAAAAGTGACATGATGGACATGTGCTGCTTTTACATAGATGGATACAGGATAGTTCAACAGCATTAACAGTGACGATTAACTTGATAACATAACAATGAGCAAATGTCCTGGTGCTATTTGTTGCACCCTGAAGGGTCCAAAAAAAAAGAGGAATTTACAAATTACCCAGACATTTCACAAATATGTTATCTTAGAGGCAAAAAGACAAATGGGCTCAGTAAAGATCTAAGTTGTTCTTTGACAGGGAAAATACTGGCCTAGGACATGACAACCCACTATAACCTGTTTGCAGTTAAATATTTAATTTTCAGACCATCTTTTGTGGTTACTTTAGGTCTCTGAGTCTGCAAGACTGCCATGCAGGCCTCCCCTGAGCTTGTCAGGTTAGCATGTGGCCCCTTTTGTCCACACTGCACATGCTGAAAAATGCAGTAAGCAACACTGAAAATCCTGCCTATACCCCATGCCAAGCCACATACATAGGTCTCCCAGAGACATTGCAGGGCCATTTTAAACTGTCACAGAGAATTGGAAGCCCAGCACGCAAGCAATCATTTTCAAGGTCCCAGGTCTGTGGTGATTTTGCTCAGGAATATGGATCCAGGTAGCCAATTAGTCCGAATAAGACCAGAACTATATGTGTGAGGGTCATAGAGGATGGCATGAATCACTAAGTGTTGGTATGTATTTTCTTCCAAGCAGCTTTTTCTCCAAATTCAAATCATCATCAGACCTTGATGAGGAGGTAAATTTGAGGAGGACAAAGTACTGTGGCGGGAGAAAGCACGGGAAATGTAGAGTACATGTCTCCCCATCGGTTTCTAGAAACGTGGATCTTTGAGAAAGTGGCCTCTTTGCCTGAAAAATATTTATGGAAACAAGAAAAACTAACGCAAGTCAGAGGAGCAGGAGTTGTTCCTAAAAACGTAAATAATTGGGAACACTTAGAATTCCTATCTAAAATGAGGAAATAATGAATAGTTTAATTGTTCCTTTCAAGAGTCACAGCCTTGACCTTCTTCTTTTTCTTCTTACCCTAGGAAGTGGAGTAAATCCCCCCCTTCATTAATACACATTGACTCAGAGTCTGCTGCGGACACAGAAGGGGAAAGTTCTACCTAAAATCACAGAAATGAGCCCCACCTTAAGGATTATTAATTAAGGCTTATTAATAAGGAACTGGTGGCCCAGTGTATGAAATTCGTATATGGTGGGGGTGGGGTGTCCCTCAGCCCGTCATGTACCCTCTCCAATCTGGGACACCTCGGGGGATGTCGGACATCCCTCTCTCCATCCAGGACCAGTGGCTCATAAGCACTCGCCTGCCTGCCTGCCTGATTGCCTCTAACTGCTTCTGCCTGCCAGCGTGATCGCCACCTAACCGCTCCCCTGCCAACCCAATTGATGCCTAACTACTGCCCTGCTGGCCTGATCGCCCCCAGGTGCCCTCCCCTGCTGGCCCATTCGACCTGAGCTGCCCTCCCCTGCCGGCCCAATTGGCCTCAGCTGCCATCTTCTACTGAGACCCTTCTCCTCCACTGGGGCCCGCCTCCTTCACATGAGGTGGCGAAGATGCCAATACTGGCCTCCTCTGCGCCATGCTGAGCCATGGGACCCCTAGGTCTCACCACGTGGAGCGGCCACTGGGCACCGCCTCCGCTGTGCACGTGGCGATCTTGTGGTGGCCATCTTGTGACAACGTCGTGTGCAAGGACACAGGGACCACCTAGGCCAGGGGTGGGCAACCCCTGACACGCGTGCCAAACATGGCACTCTACTAACTTTTGCTGGCACGCGAAACCGTCTCTTATAATTTTCCATTTACAATTTCTTTCTTAATATAGACTTTTTTATTTTTTCACATAAATTCATTGTAGGTGCATCTTAGATAAACAATTTTACATAACAAGTTATCTTAAAGACCATAGACATGGATTGACGAGAGAGTGGAAGAGCAATTTCTATGCCTCTGCCTTAACTCTTCCTGCCTTCCTATATCCCACCAGTGTTTTGGTTTCATCCATATACACTTGTGAATCTTTGTTCTCACTGACCAATTTTGTTAAGTCTCATAATAGGAATAGCCTGACGGATGAAAGTAGTAGCTTGTGCATATCTTTGAAGGTCACAAAATATAAACCTGATGTAAAATCTCTGTCATCAGTGATGCAGCACCAAAAGTCCCACTAATAATATCAAACAGAGTCATAAAGTTGTCTGTCAGATTGTCAGTATACATGTATACACTAAAAAATAAATGTAGCCCGGACTGGTTTGGCTCAGTGGATAGAGCGTTGGCCTGTGGACTGAAAGGTCCCGGGTTCGATTCCAGTCAAGGGCATGTACCTTGGTTGCGGGCACATCTCCAGTTTGGGGTGAGCAGGAGATGGCTGATTAATGTTTCTCTCTCATGGATGTTTCTAACTCTCTATCCCTCTCCTTTCCTCCCTGTAAAAAATCAATAAAACATTTTTTTAAAAATGAATGTATTTTTCATCATCATATACTGTGTTTTTGTCACTCGAATGAATTTTATTTCTTCAAGGTTCTTCACATACGTACACCTTAAGAGATATCAAGTAGGCATAACATGTTCTCAAAATATTAGTGTTGGCATGCAGAAGAATTTTGAGTCAGAGATTTTGCTGGTTTTGGCACGCACTCACAAAAAGGCTGCCCTCCCCTGCTGACCTAGGCTTTTAGTAGTACAGTTAATAAAGCATGCATTTGAATGTATCAATTCATAGTTAACTCTGGCCTTAAGGTAAGGAATTATAGTGTAAATCGTCAAGTGTTTATATACAAATAAGAAGGGCCATAGGCAAGAAAAGCTGGGCTGAAGCTGGAATCCCTGGGGAAGCCAATACTTCCTCAAGCAGCAGTGTGGTCCATCAGGTGAAGAGGTCTTCTCTTCCTTGTTTCCCCAATACACTCAGTCCCTGAGAACTGGAAGAAACTCCTCCCTCAGGAGTATAGGTTATTCGGGTGCTCTCTGCCCCTGGCTCACCAGTTATTTATAATATATTTGACCTCTTATCCATAGAGGATCATTCACTTTTGCCCCTCTCAACAGATCTTGGGGTTGACAGAATATTTGGGTCCCTGAGCCTACTCGCCCCCCAAGCTTTTAATCATGCACAAATATGTGCCCTGTCCTGATGTACCAGGATCTTCACCCTTAAAACCTAGTGTAAAATTCACAGTAGGTTTTGGTATTTTTTTTTTAAATTAAATAAACTCCCAGCCTGGCCAGTGTGGCTGAGTTGATTCAATGTCGTCTCATTTACCAGGAGTCCATGGTTGGATTACTGGTCAGGGCACATGTCAGGGTAGTAGGGGAGCATCTTTCTTTCCCTTCCTCTCTCTGAAATCAATAACAATAAAGAATCAAAAGTCTTTTGAAAAACAAACAACAACTGAAACCCCTCTAAACTGTTGGATAGCTACCAGGGAGTTGCTGGAGATATAGGGCAAAGAAAAATGTGTGAGCAATTACTGTCCAACTTCCTTCTGTATCCAACACAGATCCTTGGCTGCATGACACCAAGTGATAATGGTTCCTCCACTCTTGCAAAGAGAGGGTTGTCATTACTAAATCACATTAAGTCATGAGATTTAAATGTCTGTGTACGTAAAAGAAATTCTGAGTGAACAAGATTTAATAATTGACCTAAATGACCACAGATAAATGCTGGTGGCTTAGCAATATGAGATGAAGAATGGTACCAACCACACACAGAACAATAGCACAGCGTCCCCCAGTGGAGCAGTGGGACTGGGAAAGAGCCCAGCATGTTTTGTGGCAGGAGGACCAGGGGAAATGCAGAATTCATATTTATGTGTCTGTTTCTAAATGGGCTTTTGCTGGAGAAAGCGGCCGCCTTGGTAAGGGATACGTTTAGACCTCTCAATGCCACATAAAAGCCAAACATGGCACAGAAGCTACACAACAAGGATTGTCTAATGAGGATGAGATTTTCAATAAGAATAAAGGGTAAATGGGGACAATCTGGAATTCTTATCTGAAATGGTCAGGTGGGGTTCTACGCAGAGTGCAAGGGCCTCCAGTTCCTATGTGGTTAATTAGTTTGCTGATGCTGTTCTCTTGGTGCCTGCCCAGGTTACCTCCCAAAGTTCCTACTGAGAATGAAAACAAGTGTTTTTCTCTGGGTTGACCAGTGAGACAGCAAATAAATAGTGTGCTTAAGGCACAGCCTGGGAATGGGGATCAGTGAGGTGTGGGGAATCCAGGAGGTGAGGACAAACAAATGGGATTGTCCTGGAGACACATTTCCTGTCCCCTTTCAGTGGCTCACCAGATCACTAGCTCAGCAGGTACCAGCAAGTAATGGGAAAATAGTCCCCTTTTTCCAATGAGATAATTTCTTTCATCCAACAGCTTTCATGGTGGTGGTATAGATGTCCCTGCCTCACCTTCCCTAGAAGTGTGATGCATTCCATGCAGGCTCCCTCTCCACAGGACCTGCAGCCATGGGACACATGGTCCAACTAAGTCTGGCCTAATCCCCTTCTATGGAAACATAGGGATTGAGGAAATTCTGTTTTGTTCTTTTTGTTCTTTTAAATTGTTTAAAAGATACTGAAAAATGTGATGGAGAAGGAAAAGAAGATGGAGAAAGAAACATCAATATGAGAGCAAAACATTGATTGCATGTGCCCTGCTAGGGATTGAGCCTGCAACCCTGGCGTTTGCCATGACCAGGAGTCCAACATACATCCTTTTGAGTATGGGAGAACATACTATCCTCAGAGCCACTCTGGCCAGGGCTGTTATTTTGATTGGAAGTCCCCCCCTCCCACAAATAACACTAAATTCACACATTTGTCCTCTTTACATGCTGGGTTCAAGGAATTTTATGCCCACAAAAATCTATAGGTTGTTAGCGTGGCTGATACTATACGGAGCACGACTTGGAGCATGGAGTCAAGTCCACAACCATTATAAGGACATCATTCGTTAATATATGAGCTCAAAGGGTCTCAAGTCTGTCTCTCTGAACCCTTGTATCACAGTGTATTGGGCATTAATTCCTCCTCATATGAAACTGTCTATATCGTAATATGGATTTGCATGTACATACATAGACTCTGGTAAGATACACAAAGACTGGTGATGTTAGGTGTTTTGGGTGAAGAAATTGGATGGCTGTTGGACAGAAGTGGAAGAGTGACTTCTGTACTCTTTGCATTTTTCTTATTTAAAAAATTTTGATAAAATGCCCAAGCCATAAAATTGACCACCTTAACCCTTTTAAAAATTATATTTTTATTGATTTCAGAGAGCAATGGAGAGGGAGAGATAGAAACATCAATGAAGAGAGAATCGGTGATCAGCTGCCTCCTGCACACACCCTAGTGGGGATTGAGCCCACAATCGAGGCATGTGCCCTGCCTGGGCATTGAACTGTGACCTCCTGATTCATAGACTTTCAACCACTGAGGCACACTGACCGGGCCCATCATATCTGTTTTTTAGTGTACAGGTCTGTGACATTAAGTACATTCACAGTGTTGTGCAATGATCGCCACCATCCATCTCCAGAATATTTTCATCTTGCAAAACTAAAACTCTACCCATGCCTGCTCTGCAACCCCTGGCCACCACCACTCTACTTTCTATCCTGTGAATTTGACCACTCTGACACCTTATACAAATGGGACCATATGGTATTTGCCTTTCTGTCTTTGACTTTCTTCACATAGCATAGTGTCCTCCAAGTTCATATTGTAGCAAGTGGGGGCAGTGAATAACATTCCCGTGTATGTGCCATCTTTTGTTTATTCTGTCCTCCCTTGTTACCTTTGCTTCTACCTTTTTGCTATTGTGAAGAATGTTGCTGTGAATATGGGGGTAGCAGTATCTCTTTAAGATCCTTGTATCTTTACCTTTTTAAAGCATATGAATGTGCTGCTTATTTGAAAGAAACACACACACATAAATAAAAAATTGAAAGAGTACAGTACAAATCAATAGGGACGAAAGGTGTATTTTTTTTCTCCCACTTCCTCTTCAGAATCCCCTAGGCAGCCCTTGAGCCTCCCAAGGATCATTTTACTTGGGGGTGAGGATGGAGTCTGGATGGACAAAAAGGGTCTGGCTCCCCCATACCACACCCCCGTAGGGTAACAGCTGGGGATCCTCAGGGGCCTGCAGGGAGGGTCAAGTGCAGCATTGTCTTTGCCTGCCTGCTGTCCTCCTGCTGCCAGACCACTGGCCTGGACACATGGAGGAGTTGGTGCCCTTTGAGGGAGCCGTTGACAGTTGGAGTTGGAATGCCGGAGTTGGTGCCCTTTGCAGCAACCGTTGACAGTTGACAGTGGAATGGAGGAGTTAGTGGTGCCTTTTGGGAATTCCACGGACAGTAACAACACCATAGCGGTTTGGGAGCTGAGCCCAGGGTGGAGGGAGGGATGGAGACAGGACTTCCGGGCGACTGGGCGCCCTGGAGTCCAGCCTAGGCACCTCAGCTGCCTCATGTCCTCTGAGCAGGGCCCTTGCTCACAGGGACTGCTTTTCCAGAGAGAACTCTCCACAGCAGCACAGGTAGCCTCCTCGTGGTTGTCAAATGTTAGGATTTCAGACAAAACTGGTTCATGAAATGACCTCTTGTCCTCAGGTGCCTTGGAGAAGAGGCGGGAAGGGGTGGTTTTGTTTTCAGGGCTGACATTTCACTTAAATGGCCGTGGACCACCCACAGTGTCCTCGGGGTGCTCCCAGCCTGGCCTTCCTGGCTGCAGGGCCGCCCGGTTCCCGTGCCATCATGGAGGGTCATGCTCTTCAGCCAGGGATGCCCACGGAGCCCAAGGCCTGAGACCAGAGCAGCTTTCCCCGAAATCTCCAGGGAAGGGGCCCAGGTGCACACTCCCAGCTCCACCACAGGAGGCACTGAGCTCAGGATAACAGGCCGGCATTGGCAGGGCTTACAGAACGCCTACGGATGCCTCACTACACCCCTCCCCTGGGTCCCATTTTCTTACTATGATGATGATTATTATTATTTAGATAAAGAAACGTAAACTCAGGCACTTAATTAAGGTTCCTGACAATACCAGTGGAAGCTCGAGGTCAAACCCAAATTTAATGATGTTAAAGCCCCATGCCATTTTATGCTGCCCCTTAATTTAAGAAATGTTCACAGGAAGAATCTTGCCTGCATTTACTATGATGTGGTTTTAAGATATGTGTGCTTGACAAACTTTCTCATGAGTTATAACCCACAGGATGCTTTATCATCACTCCCAAACTGCCTATTCAGAACTCCCTTCCATTCCCAGAAAAACGTTTAAACATTCTTAATGCATTGTCGAAACATTATTCCATTCAAGTGCTGTCCAATTTGACCTTCACAGAGCCCCAGAAAAATAGTAAGTTACCAGGTATGTGCCTCAATTCAACCATCATTTTTTTTTTCATGAACCATTTTATTTTTATTATTATTGGCCATGACTTTTTAAAGAAATCTTTATTGTTGAAAGTATTACATTTATCCTCCATTTCCCCCTATTGATCCCTTCCAGTCCTCCCCGCCCCCCACCCCAGGCCTTTACCACACTATTGTCTCTGTCCATGGGTTATGCATATATGCATGCAAGTTCTTTGGTTGATGTCTTCCCACTCAACCAACCTCTCATGGACCATTTCATTCCTCTGAATAAATGAGTGAGGCTTAGATTTCCCAGACTTTTCACGTTATAATTATGTCTTCATAAGCTTCTCTGATTGACTTCATGATCTGGCTTTTACTGACCTTGCTGCCTATTCTTTCCCATATTCCTCTCCTCACTGACTTCCCCTCTACTGAATCTGAGCGCTCTCCTCAGACGTGACTCAGGTGGACCACCTTCACCTGTGTTCCCTGCTCACCACCTTCTTCAGTCCTGTCGCTGAAAAGATGATGGCAGACATTAATTTGCAGACTCCGATCTACCCATTCAAGCCTGTAGCCATTTCACACAGCCTCTCAGATGTTACAAGTACTGAAAAGATCAGGAAACAATGACTTGGTATCCGTTATACTACATTGCTTCCCCTCTCAATTGGACATTAAGACCAATTCATTGCATAAGCTTTAGGTTTTGAGATTTTCATAGCATAAAGCCCAAACTGACAGAGTAATGAAGGAAATGTTCCACAAGTTAATATATAGTTGCGAAAAGAGGGCATTGTTGTAGATTTCTTTTTTTTAATTCAGGGCCTTATTAGTGAGTATGTGTACCTTTATATTTTGGCAAGTACACATGATTAAACTCTTTTATAAATTCGGAAAGTGAATAATGTCTTAAAATCAAGGAAAGCCCTAAGGCATCAGAGAGATTGTTTTTTTCAGAATCATAAAGGAAAATGGTTGCCAGCAAGAAGTATGGCCAGGTTATCCAGGTGACAACTGACTCTGCTCCCCAGGGGCCAGCGTCAGAAGCTTCCTTGTTGTCCAGAACTGCTTCACTGATTCACTGCACAGGCTGCCTTCCCTGCAGCAGTCAGCATTTAAAAATTTGTCTGCAGCACTGCTTTTCAGCAGTCAGCTTCAGATCGAAAAAGTAATTTCATTTTCATATTTTCTCATTTCATTCATTCATTCAATCAACAGACCATCAATCTCCTATCATATGCCAAGAACTGTGTTTGGTTCTGGGGATGAGAAAATAAGATGTGGTTCCTTCTACCACTTGGAGAGCTTATAAATTAGAGACAGAGGAAGATGCACCAATGACTCAATAGAAAATAATACTTTGACTTTACTTATATTATTGGAATTTTATAAATCCATTCATATACACTAAGTGCTCACATAACATGTTGGTATGTTCTGCAACTTTTAAATGTAATGATGTAAAACAAAACCAATTTTACCATATAGATTAATTAACAAGACAAGAGTTAAGTTCCTGTGGACATTATAACACAACAAAATTATGTTGAATTTGAGGACCTGGGGTACTACATCATTAAAAATTGAAATACACCTTTAAGAAAGGGCTAGAGATATGAGAAATCCACATGAACGTGTAAGTTATTTAGAGAGTTAACACTGAAGATTTGCATTCTGAAAGCAGCTTTGAACCTTAGATGCAGATGAACTTTGTTTTAGTTGCTTATAAAATTTATGCAGAGGTATCTTCTAACAGGGGTTCATAACTTGGGGAGGGGAGTGCTGCAAATTAAGAGCCTACTGAAGTATGGTGCCTATTTTCTTTGTTTAACAATGGACAGGTTACTTTGATTTTCTAAATTGTATAAGTCATCCCATTGGATTGAATGCCTTATCGATTGAATGACTATTCCATTGATTGTTATCATACTGGTCTTAGAGAGCACATTCTTCTGTACCTGGGAAACAGGACAGCACAATTACCCTAAATTGTTTTAGTGGCCACAGGTGGTGCGTTCCAGCTGACTTAGTGGTCCTGAGACCAGGACAGTGAAAGGGCGATGGCTACCCCCTCCATCTTACTCCAGGGTAAGGGCTACGCCCTCCATCTTATCTTGGCCATCTGCTCAGCAAAGGCTTCTTCCCGGAAGCCCAAGCCTCTGCTACTCTGCTAGCCACACCTAGGACTTCTGTAAACTAGCCAGTGACGGTCAAGGGAGGTGCGCACCATGGATATGACCACATCCTGTGTGGCAGGACCCGACTTGCGCCTGGCCAATCGGCAGGACCCACGGTCACCTCTCCTCCCCTTACTCCACCCCCCTATAAAACTCCTTCCCACCGGGCTAGCCCTCTCTCTGCCACTTGGCTTACCGTTGGGTCGGTGAGTGTGGTCGGGGAGCCGAACTAGTTCGAATAAAGACTCTCTGCTTTTGCATTCGACTCAGCTGGCTCCCTAGTGTGGTCTTTTGGGGATCAAGAAATCTGGGCATAACAGACAGCACAATTACTCTAAACTGTCCTGACAACTCAGTGGTTGGGAGACCCGAGGGCTCTAGATAATGTGTTTCTATCAACTCAGTGATCCAGAGACCCAAAACTGTAATTTAGATAACATGCCTAAGTTTAACCCAGGTTACCCAAGGGCTCTACATAATGTATTTCTGTCAATTCAGTGACCCCGAGACCAGAAACTGTAATTAACATGCTTAATTCTGCTTCTGTAATCTGATTTTTTTTGAGAGCCAGGTGCCTCATTCCAAACCCTGAGATGTAATCAATACCTTTGTGATTTTTCCCTATATAAGTCTGGTTTTACCACCATCTTATTGCTATGAGATTTGGCAATGGCCCCTCATAGTCCCGGATTGCTATAAATGTGACTCTTTAATTCGACTTCTTGAGGCATCCTTCTGTGATTCGCAGGGTATGTTACAACACTACCTTGGTGGCAGGTCCATTTTTTCTGTTCAGGTTATAGTCTGAAACCCGAGCTACAGGATGGGGTGACTAAAACAATTTACTGCCTTTAGGTACCCGTAATCCTATAATTGCCCTATGGATGGCTTTCTAAGTTGTTCCATCATCACTTCACCACCAGAGTTCAGTGCAACTTTTTAATTAGCCAGGGCCCCTGGAAATGATGCAGAAAAGTACTGTGGCTTAATAATATTTACTTATTGTTAGGTCAGAGAGGGCCCACGATCGGATACATGCAGACATGTGATGAGATAATGGACCCTCCCTGGAATTTCTAACAGATCAACATGCCAGACACAGATACCAGACCCTCCCTGGAATCCACAGGACCCCCAAACAGATACTGACTCCTTCCTGAATACCCTGCCCACCCCCTGTGGTGGAGACTTCCTCAGCTGAATACCTTGATGATCCCTGCAGCAGAGACTTCCTCAGCTCAGGCCCCCCACCCCTCACCAAACCCCAGTATAAAAAAGAAGCCCCTCCCTCCCTGGGGGCGCGAATTCACTGGCCCCACCTTTTGGGCTGGTGGGTCTCCCCCCAGAACTCAGCATTAAGCTGCCCTCCTTCTCTCCTCTTTAATCCTTTGGTTCTCTTTGTTCTCTATGCTGCTTCCTGAGCCACCTAACACTTGTAGTTTACTTTGAACTTATTGCTAAAAATGTATCCTATTTAATATTCACAACCACTATGAAATTGCTATTGATAAATTTCCGGTGTGTTAAAAATAAGTCTCGGTGTCAGATTTGTGATATTCTTAGGCCTATCTCTTTTGTCTTTTGGTTCATCTTGGCATCAGACATAGGGCAATTCAACATGAAGCCCTTGCCATAAATAGCTCCCAGTGCTAAGAACTGGCAATTTACTACTTTGGTCAAAAAGAATCATCAAGGTAAACTTTCAGGATTTTCTTTGACTAACTCCATGGTTGGCAAACTGCAGCTCGCAAGGCACATGTGGTTCTTCGGCCCCTTAAGTGTGGCTCTTCCACAAACTACCACGTGTGGGTACACACGAACAGTGCGATTGAAACTTTGTGGCTCGTGCGCCGAAGTCATTTTGGGCCTGAGCGAGTCTATTTTGAAGAAGTACTATAGATATTTGGCTCTGTTGACTAATGCGTTTGCAGACCACTGAACTAACTAGACTCCTTTCAACATTGAAATTCTAGACTTTAGAGACAAGAATAGACCTGGGCTGTGGAGAGATAGAAACATCAATGATGGGCTGCCTCCTGCAAGCCCCTTATTGGGAGCAAGACCGCAACCCAGGCATGTGCCCTTTACTGGAATCGAACCTGGGACCCTTCAGTCCACAGACCAATGAGCCAAACCAGCCAATAGACTATTTTGAAACTTAAGTTTGATATGCCAGAATTGATATGATAGCAAAATTTTTTCAACTCAAAATGAACGATGTTGAGTTGATGTACTAACCAATTACTCTCTTCCTGACTTCTTTTTTTGTTGGCTAAAATGAGGAGAGATATAGAATCTTCAACCTCATGGAATTATGTAACCCTAGCAGAAGGGGCATAGCATAATGTTAAAAGTGTGATCTTGTCAATTCTTAAGGTATACTTAGCAGCTTTCTTCTCCAGTGTGTAAGGCATGGTATTAGTAGATTCAGTTAAAACACTGCAACCTAAATCCTGCATCAGGTTTCTCTAAAGCCTGTCATGTTAGAGTCACCTGTTCCTAGAGCTTGTCTGTGTCCCTTTTGTTCAATTACATAATGGTGTGCTTTCCCTACAGGGAGATTGGTGACATTAAAAGAATGATTTAATAAGCTGACAATCTTGACTCTACCCCATAAGTCCAACATAATATATTTTATATACCCTTTTAACAGTCATGGCAGCCCTCCATTCCAGCCAAAGCCACCCCTCACCATAACCTAGCCACACCAGGCCCATTCCCACTTTTTTAAATGCCATCGCCCATCTAAAATTCCCTTATTGTGCTCTCCCTGGGGAAGTCCTGTAAATATCTCAAAAGCCAGATCAGGTTCCTTTTTCTTCATGAAGCCTTCCCGGAGTCTTCCAGCTATGCTGTTCCTAGTCCTTTTGTGAGCTGTGTCACTATTTGTTTTTTTTTGAGGTGATAATAAGCCAGTCCCCTCCCCTGAGAACTTAAAAATGTGGTAAACAATTTTTTAAAATGTGTCTCCCCATGAGAGAAATACTAGGTGAACACATCATGGAGAAGAGCAGAGATGTGTATAGACCAAGTGGCTTCAGACCTATGTGTTCCTAAGACTTTTGAAATGTCACATTTTAATATTCTAATCAGTGGAAGAAAATGAAAAATAGGAATAGAAAAGCCACCTAATTATTTGAGAGAGAAAATAAAAGCAGATCTATATTCTCATCTTAAACAAACATATTTATGTAAATATAAAAAAATAGAACCTGTATAAGTATTAGAAGAAAACAGAAGCAATATATTTATAATCTGGTGTCGGGAAATAGCTGTTTGAGTCTGATACCACAGACAGAAATTTTGATAGATTTGACCAGCTTTTCTGTGACACCATTAGCAACCTTAGCACTGGTTGATGTCAAGCACAGGATGAAGATTTTTCCATATACATATTGAGTGATTCAATCCCCACAATCCTGTGAGGAAGACAGTACCACCTTCTCCCATAGATGGAGATTGACTTAAGTTCCCAGTGGCAAAGTCAAAAGCAGGACCCTGTTTTGCCTGACTGCGAAGTCTTTGCTTCTTCCTCCGCTATTCTGTCTCCTTAAAGACAAAAACACTGGGGGTATGGCCGCTGTTGCTTAATAGTGAGAGCATCATTCTGAGTGCCAAAGGGTCTCAGGTTTGATTCCAGGTCAAGGGCAGGTACCTGGGTTGCAGGGCACCTGCCATGCAGGAAGCAACCAGTAAATGTACCTCTATCACATTCCTATTTCTCTCTCTCTTTTTCCCTCCTGCCTCCTCCTTCCCACTCTCTCTGAAAAACAATGGAAAAAATATCCTTAGGTGAGGATTAACAACAACAAAAAAGAACACTGGGGAATATTTGAAACATTAAAATTCAGTGAAATCCATTAAGGATTAAGTTATTTAATGTAAAAAGTGTTCCATAAATCAATAGGGAGAAGACAATCCAGGGTGGAAAAGGGCAAGGGCTATGAAGAGTAGGCTGTGTGTAGACATCTGTCACCATATCTGTTGATCTTCTCATGGCTTATGGGATGTGGATTTTGTTAGTGAGGTCTTTGTCACCTCACAGTATGAAAGTAGTCTGATATATTCCTCTAGTCCTTTTTATAATATTTAGTGTTTTTTTTCTCAAATGAAAAAAATATCTATCGTTGCTTTTATTTGCTTTTCTTGTGGTTGACTGTTTTTCCCCTATATGAAGATCCAATTCTCTTAAAATGTTTTATTGAAGATCTCATTCTTTCTTTATGTACCGAAATCTATCTTTTTGTGGACTCTATTCTGTTGACCCAGTTCGCTTTTTTTGTACCAGTAGCAGTATCACTACCCATATATTTTCATTGATTTCAGAGAGAAGGGGAGCGGGAGAGAAAGATAGAAACATCAATGATGAGAGAATCATTGATTAGCTGCCTCTTGCACATCCCCTGCTAGGGATGGAGCCTGCAACCCGGGTATGTGCCCTTGACCAGAATGGATCCCAGGAATCTTTAGTTTCCAGGCCAACGCTCTATCGTCTGAGCAAAACTGACTAGGGCCTGTGTCACTATATAATTCCAGTTCCTTCTTAAACTCCTTTTTGGAAGTTAAATTCTTATTTTTGATCTTTTTCATACATTTCATTGCATATTTTCTCTACCAAATGTCAGTTGGTCGGTTTATGTTTAAAAATCATCGTGGAATTTGAATAGGATTACATTGCATTTGTAGATTAATTTAAGGAGAACTGGCATCTTTACTACCTTCTAGGAACATGGTACTTCACTTTGTGTATTCTTTCTAAACCCTTTCAGAAGAGTTTTAATGGGTCTTACACATTTTTTGTTAAGTTTATTTCTTTATACAATTTATTGATATTGCAAATGGACTTTCATTTTTATGGGATTTTTTAAATTTTATTTTTAATAATTAAATCTTTATTGTTCAGATTAGTACAATTATTTCTCTTTTATCCCCCATAGCTCCCTCCACTGGGTTCCCACTCCACCCTCTGCCCTCCCCCCCTCCCCCACTGTCCTCATCCATAGGTGCATGATTTTTGTCGAGTGTCTTCCCACATCCCCTCCCTTATCCCCCCCAATAATAGTTAGTCCACTCCCTTTCCACGCCCCTGATTCTATTATAATCACCAGTTCATTCTGTTTATCAGATTATTTATTCACCTGATTTTTAGAATCACTTGTTGATAGATGTGTATTTGTTGTTCATAATTTATATCTATACCTTTTTCTTCTTCTTCCTCTTCTTAAAGGATACCTTTCAGCATTTCATATAATACTGGTTTGGTGGTGATGAACTACTTTAGCTTTTCCTTATCTGTGAAGCTCTTTATGTGACCTATTTTGAATGAGAGCTTTGCTGGGTAAAGTAATCTTGGTTGTAGGTTCTTGGCATTCATCACTTTGAATATTTCTTGCCACTCTCTTCTGGCCTGCATAGTTTCTGTTGAGAAATTAGCTGACAGTCGTATGAATAATCCCGTGTAGGTAACTGACTTTTTTTCTCTTGCTGCTTTTAAGATTCTCTCTTTGTCTTTTGCTCTTGGCATTTTAATTATGATGTGTCTTGGTGTGGTGCTCTTTGCATTCCTTTTGTTTGGGGTTCTCTGTGCTTCCTGGACTTATAAGTCTATTTCTTTTACCAGGTAGGGGAAGTTTTCTGTCATTATTTCTTCACATAGGTTTTTAATATCTTGATTTCTCTCTTCTTCTGGCAACCCTATAATTACAATGTTGGTACACTTGAAGCTGTCCCAGAGGCTCCTTACACTATCTTCGCAATTTAGGATTCTTTTTTGTTTTGCTTTTCTGGTTGGGTGTTGTTTGCTTCTTCGTATTTCAAATCTTTGGCTTGATACTTGCGATCCTGTAGACTGCTGTTGGAACTCTGCATAATATCCTTTTTTTTTTTTTAAATATATTTTATTGATTTTTTACAGAGAGGAAGGGAGAGAGATAGAGTTAGAAACATCGATGAGAGAGAAACATCGATCAGCTGCCTCCTGCACATCTCCCACTGGTGATATGCCCGCAACCCAGGTACATGCCCCTGACCGGAATCGAACTGGGACCTCTCAGTCCGCAGGCCGACACTCTATCCACTGAGCCAAACCGGTTTCGGCTGCATAATATCCTTTATTTCAGTCAGTGGATGCTTAATTTCTAGTTGGCCCTTTTTCATATCCTCGATGGTCTCACTAGATTTCCTTGAGGATCTCACTGCATTTATCGGCGGTCTCACCCATCTTATTGAGGGTTTTACTAAATTTGTTGGCAGTTTCTAGAAAGTTCATGAAAAACCTTTAAAGTGTGGTTTTGAACTCTGTATCCAATAGTTTGCTTTCCTCCATTTCTGTCATTTGCGTCCTGTTTCTTTGTCTCTGCATTTTGGCTGTTTCCCAGTGTTGATAGAGTGGCTTTCTGTGCTAGATGTCCTATAGGGCCCAGTGGCTCAGTGTCCCCAATTACCTGAGGTGGAAACTCTTGGTGCACCCCCTTGTGGGCTTGTTCACAGTCTTGTTATAGTTAAGTCGTGATTGTTATATGTATCCCTGGGAGGAATTGTCCTCCAGGCCAATTTGCTCTGAGAATCAGCTGTGTCTGCATTGGGACAAGTTCTGTGGTGAAGACACCCTTCTGGGGCAAGACTTGCTTCAATGGGGCTTTGGTGATCACTGAGTCTGCCCCCTGAGTGTGACCCTTATGGATCTGAGGAGTTGTAATCTGGATGGTCCCACTCTGACCACTGGGTACACTGGCTCTTGGATCTAAGGAGGTGCTAATTTAGCCTCTGCCTGAGGCTACCCAGCAGGAGCCACGAAGAGATCTGCAGATTCTCCTTCTTTTTTGGGGGTTTGGAGGTGCCCAGATCAGGCCCAGGTGTGAAACAATGCAAGCTGCTGTGGGGCCTTGGGTCTTCTCTTGGAAGTTCTGGGCCTGTCTTGCCCAGCTGTAATTTGTTAGGTAATTTTCAGATTGCAAAGGGCCAGGGCATTCATATGAAAAGCCTCTGCAGCAGCCTGGGTGGGTCGGGGTCTCAGGGAATCAACAGGGTGGAGCAAGCAGCTATGGCTAATCCTCAGCCCTCCCCTATGCGGCCACACGTCTCAGTGTCCAGTAATTGCTGCAAGCACCTGTGAGGGAAAGCTGCCCACGAGTTCGAGTTCTGCCCACTGCCAGACAGTCCTGTTTCTCCTTGTATGAGTCCTGGGTGCCCAGAGACTTCTGGAACTGGAGTTCAGACCAGTCAGGAGCTTGTGATTCCCTCCTGATTCAAAACGAAAGCCACGTCCTCAGGTACCAGCACCTTCTGCGCGCTCGAGCCTCCGTATGTCTGCACTTTAATTCCTCAGCTCCTCTGAGTCTCAGTGTGATTTTCTCTTTCCTTCTAGTTGTAGAATTTCCACTCAGCCAGTCTTCCTGTAGTTCTGGATGATGTCTGTTTTGTCTTTTTGTTGTATTTTTGAAGTTGTTGTGGGAGGCAGCAATTTCTGGTGTTTACCTATGCCGCCATCTTGGGATCCTCCTTATTTCATTTTTCATTAGTTATTTGTGGTGTGTAGGAAAGCTATTGAGATTTGCATGTCTTGATTTAGCCATCTTACTGAATTGTCATATTAGTGCCAATAAAATTTTAATCTATGATCTTGGGCTTTTTAGGTTGTGTATCATCTCTTGTGCAAATATGTTTGTCTCTTCCCAGTACATCATTATTCCTATTACATTGATTAGGACATCATCGACAATGATAAATAGTAACAGTAATAACAAGCATCCTACTAGTGTTCTTGACCTAAAGCTGAGCTGCTGTGTAGGTGTCTGGTAGGCACTTTCATTTCTTTTATACTCCTAAGAGTTTTTATTGGCAATTATCTGCTGAATGTTATCTGAGACAGCCAAGAACATGCATTGCTAGCTGCATGCAAGGTCCTAAGTTAGGACTATGGAAGAGTCAAAGGACTAGGCAGAGTTTCTGTCCTCAAAAAAGTTACCATCTCACTTAAAAGAGAAGGAATAAAGCTTTAGAGAGAGTGGTCATTGTATGAATAATCATGATGTTGTTTTCTTCCAAAATAGATTTTTCAGAGGAAGATACAGAAAGGAGGAAGCTCAAGGTAAATATGGGTCTGGAGATTTTTAAAGTAGAATTTCATAAGGAGAGGAACTTCCTCTTCCTGTGAGTGGCCAGAGGTGACCTCTGAAAATGGCTCATTATTCACTTGAGTCAGAAAACCCCATAAAATCATGAAATTCAAGAGATTTAAACCTTTGTGTTCACTTTAAGACTCTCGTGAAACTATACGGGTTATCAAGGGTATGCATATCTTAAAACCACCAAGTATCTGAAAGATGTCACTTTATAGGAGCAATGTGTACCATTGGGTCATTACAGTGGTGGAGTTGGTAGGCGTGCTCAGGCCAAAGAGAAAGGCTGGGTCAGGATTGGGTACAGGTTGGTGACCCCAAATAGTGCTGAATTTTTGCTGCTGTTAACGTAAAAAAACCATTGTAAAGAATTTTTGTGAGTTTATTTGAGCCAAACTGTCAACATATACTGGGAAGCAGAACCTCTAGGAATTTAGGTGATGCTCCAAAGAATGGCAGGTTACATCTTTATTTATGCATTGCAATCAAAGGAAAGGGATGTAGGTGGATTACATGATATCCGTTGGTGATAGATTAAGGAGGTGGGATAAAGCAAAGCAGGAAAACCTCTGGGATAGGATAAAAAGTGAAATGATGGACATGTGCTGCTTTTACATAGATGGATACAGGATAGTTCAACATAATCAACAGTGGACAATGAACTTGATAACATAACAATGAGGAAATGTCCTGGTGATATTTGTTGCACCCGGAAGGGTCCAGGAAAAACAGGCATTTACAAATTACCCAGACATTTCACAAATATGTTATCTTAGATGCAAAAAGACAAATGGGCTCAGTAAAGATCTAAGTTGATCTTTGACAGGGAAAATACTGGCCTAGGACATGACAACCCACTATAACCTTTTTGCAGTTAAATATTTAATTTTCAGACCATCTTTTGTGGTTACTTTAGGTCTCTGAGTCTGCAAGACTGCCATGCAGTCCTCCCCTGAGCTTGTCAGGTTAGCATGTGGCCCCTTTTGTCCACACTGCACATGCTGAAAAATGCAGTAAGCAACACTGAAAATCCTGCCTATACCTCATGCCAAGCCACATACATAGGTCTCCCAGAGACATTGCATGGACATTTTAAACTGTCACAGAGAATTAGAAGCCCAGCACGCAAGCAATCATTTTCAAGGTCCCAGGTCTGTGGTGATTTTGCTCAGGAATATGGACCCAGGTAGCCAATTAGTCCGAATAAGACCAGCACTATATATACGAGGGTCATGGAGAATGGCATGAATCACTAACTGTTGGTATGTATTTTCCTCCAAGCAGCTTTTTCTCCAAATTCAAATCATCATCAGACCTGGATGAGGAGGTAAATTTGAGGAGGACAAAGTACTGTGGCGGGAGAAAGCACGGGAAATGTAGAGTTCATGTCTCCCCATCTGTTTTCTAGGAACACGGATTTTGGAGGAAGTGGCCTCTTTGCCTGAAAAATATTTATGCAAACACGAAAAAAAAAAAACCACATGTCAGAGGAGCAGGACTTATTCCTGAAAACGTAAATAATTGGGAACACTTAGAATTCCTATCTAAAATGAGGAAATAATGAATAGTTTAATTGTTCCTTTCAAGAGTCAAAGGCTTGACCTTCTTATTTTTCTTCTTACCCTAGGAAGCAGAGTAAATCCTCCCCTTCACTGACTCAGAGTCTGCTGCGGAGACAGGACGGGAAAGTACTTCCTAAAATTTCAGAAATAAACCCCACTTTAAGGCTTATTAATAAAGAACTAGTGGCCCAGTGTATGAAATTTGTGCATGGCGGGGGGGGGAGGGGGGCGGAGGAGGGTGTCCCTCAGCCCGACATGCACCGTCTCTAATCTGGGACACCTCGGGGGATGTCAGACATCCCTCTCTCCATTGGAGACCAGTGGCTCATAAGCACTCGCATGCCTGCCTGCCTGATTGCCTCTAACCGCTTCTGCCTGCCAGCGTGATCGCCCCCTAACTACTCCCCTTCCAGCTGAATTGATGCCTAACTACTGCCCTCCCCTGCCAGCCTGATAGCCCCAATCTGCCCTCCCCTGCTGGCCCGATTGCCCCCAGCTGCCCTCCCCTGCTGGCCCGATTGCCCCCAGCTGCCCTCCCCTGCCGGCCCGATCACCCCCAGCTGCCCTTCCCTGATGGCCCGATCACCCCCAGCTGCCCTCCTCTGCCGGCCCGATCGCCCCCAGCTGCCCTCCTCTACAGCGACCCGGCTCCTCCACTGGGACTCGCCTCCTTCACTTGAGGTGGTGGAGATGCCGATACTGGCCTCCTCTGCGCCATGAGGAGCCATGGGACCCCTCGGCCTCAACATGTGGAGCGGCCACTGGGCACTGCCTCCGCTATGCATGTGGCTGTCTTGTGGTGGCCATCTAGTGATGGCCACCCTGTGACGATGACGAGTGCAAGGACACGAGGACCACCTAGGCCAGTGGTGGGCAACCCCTGGCACATGTGTCAAACATGGCACCCCAGTAACTTTTGCTGGTATGCGAAACCCTCTCTTATAATCTTCCATTTTCAATTTCTTTCTTAATATCAACTTTTTTATTTTTCAGATATTCTGTGTAGGTGCAGCTTAGATAAATAAACAATTTTACATAGCAAGTGATCTTAAAGACCATAGATATGGATTGATGAGAGAGGGGAAGAACAGTTTCTATGCCTCTGCCTTAACTCTTCCTGCCTTCCTATATCCCACCAGTGTTTTGGTTTCATCCATATACGCTTGTGAATCTTTGTTCTCACTGATGAATTTTGTCTCGAAATAGGAGTAGCCTGATGGATGAAAGTAGTAGCTTGTGCATATCTCTGAAGGTCACGAAATATAAACCTGATGTAAAATCTCTGTCCTCAGTGATACAGCAGCAAAAGTCCCACTGATAATATCGAACAGAGTCATAGAGATGTCTGTCAGACTATCAGTGTACATGTATACATTAAAAAATAAATGTAGCCCGGACTGGTTTGGCTGAGTGGATCAAGCGTCGGTCTGTGGACTGAAAGGTTGCAGGTTCGATGTTGGTCAAGGGCATGCACCTTGGTTGGGGGCACATCTCCAGGTGGGGATGTGCAGGAGGCAGCTAAATGATGTTTCTCTCTCACTGATGTTTCTAACTATCTCTCTCCCTTCCTCTTTGTAAAAAATCAATAAAATATTTTTTAAAAAATAAATGTATTTTTCATCATCATATACTGTGTTTTTGTAGCTCAAAAAAAATGAATTTTATTATTTCTTCAAGGTTCTTCACATATGTACACCTTAAGAGTTGTCAGGTAGGCATAACATGTTCTCAAAAAATTATGGTTGGCACGCAGAAGAATTTTGAGTCAGAGATTTTGCTGGTTTTGGCAAGCACTCACAAAAAGCCTGCCCACCCCTGACAAAGGCTTTTATTAATATAGTTAATTAAGCATGCATTTGAATGTATCAATTCATAGGTAACTCTAGGCTTGAGGTAAGGAATTATAGTGTAAATAGTCAAGTATTTATATACAAATAAGAAGGGCCATAGGCAAGAAAAGATGGGCTAAAGCTGGAATCCCTGGGGAAGCCAATACTTCCTCAAGAAGCAGTGTGGTCCATCAGGTGAAGAGGTCTTCTCTTCCTTGTTTCCCCAAAACACTCAGTCCCTGAAAACTGGAAGACACCTCCTCCCCCAGGGGTAGAGGTTATTCTGGTGCTCTGTCCCCTTAGCTCACCAGTTATAACACTAGTGGCCCAGTGAATGAAATTCTTGCACATTAAAAGAGAATTAATGAGAAGAAATATTTTAATATTGCTATTTGCCCTTTCTCTATAATAGAAGTGTCAGAGATGAAAGAAATTAGTAAAGTGTATATAAAATTTCCCTCCTGTCCGAGTCTGTGGCATGCCGCGGGACCTAGAGTCAAGTCCCTGCCCACCCCCCTCATACAATTCGAAAATACAGGAGACCCAGACCCAGCCGGCCACATCCCCACTGGCTGAGACCTAGACCCAGCTGGCCACACCCCTGAGAAGCCCCTCCAGGTGGGGGCACAGCCTCAGGCCTCCCAGCCTGGTGCTGGGGCGGGGGATGTGGCCTGAGTTCCCTGTCAAGCCCCACCAGGCAGGGGGCACAGCCTGAGGTTCTCATCTTACCTCGCCAGGTGGGGGGCATGGCCTGAGGTCCCCCGGCCCAGTGCTGGGGTGGGGGGCGCAGTCTGAGGTCTCCTGTCCTGACACTAGGGCAGGGGCCCAGTCTGAAGTCTTCTAGTCTGGAGCCGGGCTGGGGGCATGGCCTGAGGTCCCCTGGCGCAGTGCTGGGGCGAGGGGCTCAATCTGAGGTCTCCTGGTCCAGAGTCGCAGTGGGGGACGTGGCCTGAGGTCCCCCGTCAAGCCCAGCCTCCCCACTCCCCCCCTCCCCCCCCAGCATCATACCAGTGCTGAATGGGGACGCACCCAGGCAACTTGATGTTAGTGCTGGGGGCAGAAGTCCCCGCCCCTGGCCCTGCCCACAGACTAGTTGTGACTGGGACACCCTAATGGACAAATTAGAATATTATCTCTTTACTAGAGGCCCGGTGCACAAAAATTTGTGCACTCGGGTGCGTCCCTCAGCCCACCCTGTGCCCTCTCGCAATCTGGGGCCCCTTGAAGCCTATGTATGCAAATTAACCGCCCTCTTTGTTGGCAGTTAATTTGCATATCGCCCTGATTAGCCAATGGGAAGCGTAGCGAAGGTACCGTCAATTACCCTTTTTGTCTTTTATTAGATAGGATATTTCACCATGTATCCATAGAGGTGTGAACATGAATGTGGTGGATTCATTATATTTTCTACAACCAGCACTTGTTAACTATCCTCAAGATGCAGCTAAAGGGATGGTGAACAGCTAGATGCCAGCAGCAGGGTGACCTGGGAGAACAGGCAGAAGAAAGTAGAAGATGTGGGCCAGCCCTGCACATTCATCCCTGACAACACAGCACACAGACCATCACTAAGGCCCTAAGGCAGTGGTTCTCAGTCTTCTGGCCCTTTGTGTACAGTTCCTCATGTTGTGACCCCAACATAAAATTATTTTCATTGCTACTTCATAAGTGTAATGTTGCTAGTTATGAATCGTAATGTAAATATCTGATATGCAGGATGGTCTTAGGTGACCCCTGTGAATGGCTCGTTCAACTGCCAAAGGGGTGGCGACCCACAGGTTGAGAACCACTGCCCTAAGGCATTGGCAGCTTTAGCTGATGAGTGAGCTGGAACCTGGGATTGAGGGTCCTTTCTCTGATGCACTAGAGCAGCAGTTCTCAACCTGTGGGTCGTGACCCATCTGGGGATCGAACGACCCTTTCACAGGGGTTGCCTAAGACCATCAGTAAACACACATAATTAAAGTGTCCCAAAATTCACGCAAAAAGTAATTTTGATAGAAAACACAAGTTTATGATTAAAAATTGTAAATTTTTTATTGATTCATAAAGTATACAGTATAGGGTTTTGTAGGAAATAGCATATCGGGTAAATGGCCTCCACGGCTTTGCTGCCACATACTCCTGAGAAAAAATTCAATTACTGCATGAGTCATTTCCTGGTGGTGAAATTTCCCGTTTTGGTGATCAGAATTGGCCACCCAGATCATGCGATTTAAGGACGTTCGACTTTTTTCTTTGGGTTTTTTTGAATTCTAAGGCTTATTCCAACAAGCCCACGACCACCCACGCCTTGATGGAGGAAATTGAGCACTGTATCAATGAAATTCAGCCACATTTATGCAAAAACGGTCATGGAAAACTTACACAAGAGTTTGTATGTGCCCTGACCAGTTTGGCTCAGTTGTTAGATGGTCAGCCTGTGGACTCAAAGGTCCTGGGTTTCATTCCTGTCAAGGGCATGTACCTTGGTTGAGAGCATATCCCCAGTGGGGAGTGAGCAGGAGGCAGCTGGTAGATGTTTCCCTCTCATCCATGTTTCTAACTGTTTTTCCCTCTCCCTTCCTCTCTTTAAAAAAACCAATAAAGTATATTAAAAAAAAAAAGAGTTCATATGTGCCAGTGAAACCATGGAGGCCATTTACCTGATATGCTATTCCATATATAATCCTATATGGTATACTTTGTGAATCAATAAGAAATTTACAATTTTTAATTATAAACCTGTGTTTTCTATCAAAATTACTTCTGTGAATTTTGGACAACTTTTACATATTGTGTTATGATTAATCACTATGCTTTAATTATGTTCAATTTGTAACAATGAAAATACATCTTGCATATCAGATATTTACATTACAATTCATAACAGTAGCAACATTACAGTTATGAAGTAGCAATGAAAATAATTTTATGGTTGGGGGTCACCACAACATGAGGGACTATATTTAAAGGGCCAAAAGGTTGAGAACCACTGCACTAGAGCAATGGCGTCCACATTCACCCCTTTGATTAGGAGCTACAGTGATGAGATGTCACAGAATCCCATGTGTGGGGAGTCTCATCCAAGGGGTAATTGAAACCGCATTGACCAAACAGCAAATTAGGCGTCTCCTAGACCAGTGATGGTGAACCTTTTGAGCTCAGTAGGTCAGCATTTTGAAAAACCCTAACTGAACTCTGGTCCCGTGCCACATATAGAAATTTTTTGATATTTGCACCAATAGTAAAACAAATACTTATATTTTTGCTATTCATTTTATACATTTAAATGCCATTTAACAAAGAAAAATCAACCAAAAAAATGAGTTCGCATGTCACCTCTGACAGGCATGTCATTGGTTCGCCATCACTGTCCTAGACACTGTACAGCATGAAAGTCAATCAATGTTAAGCAAGTGTGAAGAAGAGTAAATAAAGAAAAGGGGGGAATTGTGAGAATAAACAAATCATCTTTTCTGTCAAAGAGCAGTTTAGACAGGTGCCATTTTTAACTGTGTGACATGGCAGTCGCCATGTTGCCTGTATGGCTTGCAGATCCCTTGCGGCCACTATCTTGAAATGGCAAAGCCCGGCCCCGCCCTTTGAATTAGCCAATCGCGAAAGACTGTGTGCCTGAGCGCCAATCAAGAGGAAGGGACAGGTCACATGCATCAGGGATTATAAATCCCCGGGCAGACCACCTGCTCGGTGTGGGCGCACTTCCAGACCATGTGTGCGCACCCTCCTACTTAGAAGTAAGGATGCTGGCCTTGCTGCCTGGCTCCCAAGTATGCTTTGTGCTCCACCAGGACCCCTGACTTGGGGGGCTCGCCTTATTTTTAACATCATCAACCAGGATTGATGACTCAGACTCTGCTGCCGAGACTGGAGCAGAAAGTACACCATAAAACGTCCACTGAGTAAACCCCATCCTCAGGCTTATTAGCATAGTTAAGCATGTGTTTGAATGTATCAATTCATAGCTAACTCTAGCCATGAGGTAAGGAATAAAAGTGTAAATAGTCAAGTATTTATATACAAATAAGAAGGGCCTTAGGAAAGACAAGCAGGGCTGAAGCTGGAATCCCTGAGGGAAGCCAATACTTCCTCAAGCAGCAGTGTGGTAAAACCAGGTGAAGAGGTCTTCTCTCCCTTGTTTCCCCAATACACTCAGTCCCTGAGAACTAGCAGACACCTCCTCCACCAGGTGTAGAGGCTCTTCTGGTGCTCTGTCCCCCTGGCTCGCCAATTATTTATAACTTACTTGACCTCCTAGGTAATTGGGGAGGCTGAACCACTGGGCCCTATAGGACACCTAGTACACAAGGCCACTCTATCAAAATGCGGAGACAAAGAAACATGTCACAAATGAAAGAAATGGAGGAAAGCAAACTACTGGATATAGAGTTCAAAACCACGGTTATAAGGTTATTCAAGAATCTTCTGGACACCTCCAAGAAATGTAGTGAGACCCTCAAGGATATGAAAAAGGACCAACAGGAATTAAGCATACACTGACCGAAATAAAGAATAATATACAGAGATCCAACAGTAGACTAGAGGATCACAAGTATCAAGTTAAAGATTTGAAATACAAAGAAGCAAAAAACACCCAAATAGAAGAGAAAAAAAAATCCAAAAATATGAAGATGCTGTAAGGAGCCTCTGGGATAACTTTAAGCGTACAAAGAGCAGAATTACGGGGGTGCCAGAAGAAGAGAGAGAGCAAGATACTGAAAACCTATTTGAAGAAATAATGACAGAAAACTTCCCCTACCTGGTGAAAGAAATAGACTTCCAAGTCTAGGAAGCCCAGAGAACCTCAAACAAGAGGAAACCAAAGAGGACCACACCAACACACATCATAATTAAAATGTCAAAGGCAAAAGACAAAGAAAGAATCTTAAAAGCAGCAAGAGTAAAAAGGTTAGTTACCTACAAAGGAGTACCCATATGACTGTCAGCTGATTTCTCAACAGAAACTATGCAGGCCAGAAGGGAGTGGCAAGAAATATTCAAAGTGATGAATAGCAAGAACCTACAACCAAGATTACTCTACCCAGAAGAGCTATCATTTAGAACTGAAGGTCAGATAAAGATCTTCACAGATAAGAAAAAGCTAAAGGAATTCATCAGCATCAAAGCAGTATTATATGAAATACTGAAGGCTATTCTTTAAGAAGAGGAAGAAGAAGAAAAAGGCAAAGATAAAAAATTATGAACAACAAAGTGACAACAAATACCTAACAAGTGAATCTAAAAATCAAAAGAATAAAAAACTTGATGAACAGAATAAACTGATGAATGGAATAGAATCAGGGGCATGGAAAGGGACTGGATTGACAATTCTCAAGGAGAAGTGGGTGTGGTGGGTGCAGGAAGAGACTGCAGAAAGATCTTACACCTATGGATGAGGACAGAGGGGGGGGTCGAGGGCCAGGGGTGGGATGGGAAACATGTGGAGGGGATCTATGGGGGGGGTAAAGAGGAAAATCTGTCATAATCTGAGCAATGATTAAAAACATATATATGTGTGAGTGTGTGTGTGTGTGTGTGTATGTATCCTATCTAATAAAAGAGAAACATGGCAATTAGCTGTACATCCGCTACCCTTCCCAATGGCAAATCAGAGCGATATACAAATTAAGTGCCAGCCAAGATGGTGGCCGGCAGCCAGGCAGCTTGAAATTAACATGAGGCTTGCTTGCTTCAGTGACGGAGGACTCCAACGTTCCCTGCCTGCTGCTGCCGGCCTCTGAGCTTGCAGTTTGAAACTGTTACAAATATAGAAGCTAAACAAAACCCCAGAAACGTGCTTTCAGCCAGCTGGGATCTCAGAGCTGGAGTTGATACAGTGTTTCAATTATAGAACCAAAACAAACCAGATACGTGCTTTCAGCAGCAGAGACCTCAGAGCTGGAGCCAGAGCTAAAGCTGGCCCAGAATAAAAAAAAAGAAAAAAAGGAGCAGTTGGGAGCTTCAGTCACCTGCCAGCCTGAAAACAGCCATCATCCCCTCACCCAGGCTGGCCAGGCACCCCAGTCGGGACCCCCACCCTGAACCAGGACACCCTTCAGGGCAAACCAGCCGGCCCCCACCAGTGAACCAGGTCTCTATCCTATATAGTAAAAGTGTAATATGCCTCCCAGCACCGGAATCAGCAGAACCGCAAGGCCTCCCAGAGCCAGGATCAGCATGACAGGGGGCAGCGCCCAAACCCCCTGATCACCCTGTGGCTCTGTGTGTGACAAGGGGCAGGGCCATAACCTCCCCATCGGCCCTGCCCTGAGTGTGACAGTGGTGGAGCCCAAACCCCCTGATCCGCCCTGCTCTGTGTGTGACCAGGGGTCGGTGCCCTAACTCCCGTATCAGCCCTACTCAATGAGTGAAAGGGGGGAGCTCCTCAACCCCCTGATGGGCCCTGCTCTGTGTGTGACAGGGTATGGAGCCCAAACGCCCCTGATGGGTCCTGCTCTATGAGTGACAGGGGCCAGTGCCGCAACCTCCCCATCGACTCTGCCTTGAGTGTGACAGGGGACGGTGCCCCAACCCCCCATTTGACCCTACCCTGAGTGTGACTGAGGGTGGCATCGCAAAATCCCAGTCCACCCTGCTCTGTGCATGACAGGGGGCGGCACCCCAACTCCCCAATCGGCCCTGCTTTGAGCCTGACCAGGGGCTGCACCTAGGTATTGGGCCTGCCCTCTGCCACCCAGGAGCAGGCCTAAGTCAGCAGGTCATTATCTCCCGAGGCGTCCCAGACTACGAGAGGGCACAGGCCGGGCTGAGGGACCCCCCTATGCCCCGAGTGCACAAATTTTTGTGCACCAGGCCTCTAGTATATATATGTATGTTAATAAAACCCTAGGTGGTCCTCACGCCCTCGCATGCGACGTTGTCACAAAAAGGCCACCACAAGATGGCTGCATATACAGTGGAGGCAGGTCCCATCAGCTGCTCTGCGCAGGGTGGCCTGGGGGTCCCGAGGCTCTGTGTGACGCTGAAAAGGCTGGTCCTGGTGTCTCCACTGCCTCATGCGGAGGGGGCAGATTGTGTCAAGAAAGGGCAGTTGGGGGCAATCAGGCTGGCAGGCAGAAAAGTTTTGGGGCAATCAAGCAGGCAGGCAGGTGAGCAGTTTGGAGCCAGCAGTCCCCGATTGTAAGAGGGTACAGGCCAGACTGAGGGACACCCTCGCCCAGGCCTGAATTTTGTGCACTGGACCTCTACTAACTATACATATATATATATCCTATCTAATAAAAGAGAAACTTGGTAATTGGCATAAGACCGCTATCCTTCCCATTGACTAATCAGGGCGATATGCAAATTAAATGCCAGCCAAGATGGCGGCCGGCAGCCAGGCAGCTTAAAACTAACATGAAGCTCGCTTGCTTCAGTGATGGAAGACTCCAACGTTCCCCGCCTGCCGCTGCAGGCCTCTGAGCTGCATCTCTAAGCAACTATGTACCAAATAACGCCAGACTTCAGCCAGCTTGATCGCAACATTGTAAGCAAAGGCCAGAAACCTACTTTCAGCAGACAAGGCCTAAGATCTGGAGCCAAGCCTCAAAGCTAAAACTGGCCCAGAATAAAAAAAAAAAAAAAAGAAAGAAAAAAAGGAGAAGTTGGGAGCTTCAGTCACCCCCAGCCTGAAAAAAGCCCTCAGCCCCTCACCCAGACTGGCCAGACACCCCAGTGGGGGCCCCCACCCTGAAGGGTGTATGACCAGCTGCAAACAGCCATCATCCCCTCACCCAGGCTGGCCAGGCACCCCAGTGGAGACCCCCACCCTGATCCAGGACACCCTTCAGGGCAAACCAGCTGGCACCCACCCATGCACCAGGCCTCTATCCTATATAGTAAAAGTGTAATATGCCTCCCAGCACTGGGATCAGTGGAGCCACGAGGCCTCCCGGCAACGGGATCAGTGTTGCAGGGGGCAGCGCCCAAATCCCCTGATCGCCCTGCGGCTCTGTGTGTGACAGGGGGCAGGGCCAGAACCTCCCTATCCACCCTGCTCTGTTCGTGACAGGGGAAGGCACCCCAGTCCCCTGATCAGCCCTGCTCTGTGCCGGATAGGGGGGAGCTACCCAACCCCCTGATCTCCCTTCAGCTATGTGTGTGACAGGGTGCGGTGCCCCAAACCCCTGATCGGCCCTGCTCTGTGTGTGACAGGGTGCGGCGCCCCAACCCCCACCCCCAAGGGCCCTGCTCTTTTTGTGACAGGGTAGAGCCGTAACCTCCCCATTGGCCCTACCCTGAGTGTGAGAGTGGTGGCGCCCCAACCCCTTGATCGGCCCTGCTCTGTGGGTGATATAGGGCGGTGCCCCAACCCCTGATGGGCCCTGCTCTGAGTGACAGGGTACAGAGCCCCAACCCCCCTGATGGGCCCTGCTCTGTGAGTGACAGGGGGCAGTGCCCCAATCCCCTGACTGGCCCTGCTCTGTGCGAGACAGGGGGTGGCGCCGAAATCTCCCCATCGACCCTGCCTTGAGTGTGACAGGGGATGGTGCCCCAACCCCCCAATCGGCCCTACCCTGAGCATGACTGGGGGTGGCATCGCAACCTCCCAATCTCCCTGCTCTGTGCCTGACAGGGGGCGGCACCCCAACTCCCCAATCGGTCCTGCTCTGAGCCCGACCAGGGGCTGCACCTAGGGATTGGGCCTGCCCTCTGCCAATGGGGAGCAGGCCTAAGCCAGCAGGTTGATATCTCCCAAGGGGTCCTGGACTGCGAGAGAGCACAGGCCAGGCTGAAGGACCCCCCTCCCCCTCGAGTGCACAAATTTTTGTGCACTGGGCCTCTAGTGTATATATATATATATATATATATATATATATATATATATATACACACCAGGGTTGATGGGGAGGTTGCGGCGCCACCCCCTGTCATGCACAGATCAGGGCCAATCAGGGGGTTGGGGTACTGCCCCTGTCACGCACAGATCAGGGCTCATCAGGGGGTTGGGGCGCCTTCCCCTGTCATGAACATAGCAGGGCGGATAGGGAGGTTGTGGCCCCGCCCCCTATCACACACACAGCAGCAGGGCGATCAGGGGGTTTGGGCGCTGCCCCCTGTAATGCTGATCCCGGTGCCGGGAGGCATATTACCTTTTTACTATATAGGATAGAGGCCTGGTGCATGGGTGGGGCTGGCTAGTTTGCCCTGAAGGGTGTCCTGGGTCAGGGTGGGGCTCCCGACTGGGGTGCCTGGCCAGCCTGGGTGAGGGGATGATGGCTGTTTGCAGCTGGTCACACACCCTTCAGGGTGGGGGTCCCTACTGGGGTGCCTGGCCAGTCTGGGTGAGGGGCTGAGGGCTGTTTTCAGGCTGGGGGTGACTGAAGCTCCCAACTGCTCCTTTTTTTCTTTTTCTTTTTTTATTCTGGGCCAGCTTTAGCCTGGCTCCAGCTCTTAGGCCTCTGCTGCTGAAAGAAGGTACCTGGTTGGTTTAGGTTCTATAGTTGAAACTCTGTATCAACTCCAGCTCTGAGATCCCAGCTCACTGAAAGCTGGTTTCTGGGGTTTTGTTTAGCTTCTATATTTGTTACAATGTTTCTTAAACTGCAGGCTCAGAGGCCCGCAAGAGAGGTGGGGAACGTTGGAGTCCTCCGTCACTGAAGCAAGCAAGCCTCATGTTAGTTTCAAGCTGCCTGGCTGCCGGCCGCCGTCTTGGCCCTCAGTTAATTTGCATATTGCCCTGATTACCCAATGGGAAGGGTAGCGGTTGTACGCCAATTACCATGTTTCTCTTTTTTTAGATAGGATATATATTAACCCTTTGTACGCCATAAGCGTCTATAGATGCAAATTCAAAATATAGTAGTGTGTGGGGATGGTTTGGATGCATGGCAGTTAACTGGTTTAAAAAATTCCATTCTTTTACTATATAATATCAATGAAACTTGAGAAAAAGATATGAAAAAGATCCTTTTGCAATTGAAAGCAAAAAAAATTAAATACTTAGGAATTAACAAAGGATGTAGAGGACCTATATACTGAAAACTAAAAAGCAGTATTATAAGAGATTGAAAAAGATACAATAAAATGGAAAATATTCTGTTCATGGATTGGAAGAATCAACATTGTTAAAATGGCCATATACAGATTAAACACAATTCCCATCAAAATCTCAGTCATTTTTAAAAGAAATAGACAAAAAATACTGCCAGATTTGTATGGAACCAGAAATGACCCCAAAATGCCAAAGCAATCCTGAGAAAAAATGAGGTTGGAGATATCACACTACCTGACTTCAAATGATATTATAAAGCTATCAGAATCAAAACACCATGGTATTGGCAGAACAGGCACAAAGAACAATGAAACAGAATTGAGAGCCTAGATATATAACCAAAGGTATTATATATAGACAAGTAATTTTTTACAGAGGAGCAAAAAAACACACTGTAAAGAAAAGAAAGCCTTTTCAATAAATTGTGCTAGGAGAATTGGAAAGCCACATGCAAAAGAATGAAACTAGATTACAATTTGTCTCCATGTACAAAAATTAATTCAAAATGGATCAAAGACCTAAATATAAGATCTGAAACAATAAAGAACATAGAAGAAAACATGGGCACTAAATTAATGCAATTTGGTCATAAAGAACATTTTATGACTTTGACCTGAAATGCAAGGGAAGTAAAAGCAAAAATAAATGAATGGGACTGTATCAAACTAAAAAGCTTATGCACAGCAAAATAAACCAACAACAAAACATAGAGTCAACCAACCAAATGGAAGATATTATTTGTAAACAACAGCTCTGAGAAGGGGTTTATACCCAAAGTATACAAGAACTCAAACAACTCAACACCACACAACCAATCCAATTAAAAAATGGCAGAGGCCCTAACCGGTTTGGCTCAGTGGAGAGAGTCGGCCTGTGGACTGAAGGGTCCCAGGTTTGATTCCGGTCAAGGGCATGTACCTTGGTTGCGGGCACATCTCCAGTAGGAGGTGTGCAGGAGGCAGCTGATCGATGTTTCTCTTTCATCGATGTTTCTAACTCTCTGTCCCTCTCCCTTCCTCTCTGTAAAAAAACAATAAAATACATTTTTTCAAAATAGCAGAGGATCTGAACAGATACCTATCCCAAGAAGACATACAAATGGCCATCACATATAGGAAAAGATGCTCAACTTCACTTGCAATTAGGGAAATGCAAATCAAAACTACAAAGAGATACCACCTCACAGCTGCTGGAATAGCTATTATCAACAAGTATTAACAAGTGTTGGAGAGGCCATGGAGAAAAGGAAACTCTCCTTCACTGCTGGTAGGAATGTAAACTGGTACAACCACTATGGAAAACAGTATGGCAGTTCTTTAAAAAACTAAAATTAGGTTTACCATATGATCCAGCAATCCCTCTTCAGGGGATCTACCTGAAAAACTCTAAAACATCTATTCACTAATATATATGCACCCCTATGTACATTGAAGCATTATTCATGGTGACCATGATATGGAAACAACCAAATTTCCTTTGATAGAGAACTGGGGCATGTATACTATGTATACATGTATACTATGGCATACTACTTTGCCCTAAGAAAAGATGAAATACTGCCATTTGTGACAACATGGATGGAACTTGAGAATAGTGTGCCAAGCAAAGTAAGTAAAAATCCATAAAGCTAAAAAAATATGATTTCAATCATATGTTTGATATAAAACTGAAAATCCGAGATAAAGACAGACAACAGTAGGGCAGTTACCAGTGGGAAGGGGGTGAGGTGTGGTAGAGAGTAAAGGGAGCCAAATATAAGGTGACAAAAGATGATTTAACTTTGGGTGGTGGCTTTGCCATGCAATATACAGCAATATGTATAATAATGTACACTTGAAACCTGTATGACCCTATTAACCAGTGTGATGCCAATAAATTTAATTAAAAAATATGTCAAAGGAAAAAAGGAAATTAGGGAGTATAGAACAAGTAAATAAAATGGAATCAAATTATGGAGAATTTTAGATTTCACCTAATAAACAAAAAGAAGTGTGTTCAACAGGTAGCAGCATATAGAACTAAAATATAGTAGTGTGGTCAAAAATATCAATTAGCTCTGACCGGTTTGGCTCAGTGGATAGAGCATCGGCCTGTGGACTCAACGGTCCCCGGTTCAATTCCAGTCAATGGTATGTACCTCGGTTGCGGTCACATCCCCAGTGGGAGGTGTGCAGGAGGCGGCTGATGAATGTTTCTCTCTCATCGATGTTTCTGAATCTCTATCCCTCTCCCTTCCTCTCTGTAAAAAATCAATAAAATATATATTTTTAAAAATATCAATTAGGAGGCTATAAAAGTAGCCCCTAAAGCAGGGTGTAGAACCTTTTTTCTGCCAAGGGCCATTTATATTATCATTCATAGGCCATACAAAATTATCAACTTAAAAATTAGCCTGCTCTATTTGGTAAAACATTGTTAACTCACCCCTAATGCATTGGCAGGGTCTGACTAAATGATTTCCAGTGCCTTCTTACAGTCCACAGGCTGGATATACCACATCCCTGCCCTAAAGGATTACAATATCAAAACTGCAATGAATCTAACAGACATTACAAAGAAAGAACCAATTTGGGACAAATTATATATAAGAGCAAATGAAATAATTTGAGATAAATAATTTTTCTTGGTGCAAATTTATTTTCAAATTAGTTATTGCTTTAAGCACATAGTAAAAAGGAAATACAATTATTGTGGTCATGAAGAAAATATATTTAGGTGGTAAATAATCAGGACTG
Organism: Myotis daubentonii; assembly: GCF_963259705.1. NCBI lineage: Eukaryota > Metazoa > Chordata > Mammalia > Chiroptera > Vespertilionidae > Myotis > Myotis daubentonii. Next base: position 13,557,077 of record NC_081849.1, on the reverse strand, counting down.
TCCACCATTATTACTGATTCCACTTCTGTGAAAACAGGAAGATTATACTTTCTCACTCCCTTGCAGTTATATATGCCCATGTGACCACATTGAAAGAGAATAAATGCCAGCACACAACTTACCACTGGTTCTAGACACCAGTAAGTCAAAAAGTCAAGTCAGAATCTGGAAGGTAGTTTTCTTTCTTTTTTTAAATGTTAAGACTTCACTTCTGTGCCTTTGTGAAGGGCTTCCTTCATCTCCATTCTGTGCTTTCAAAAGGACCAAGTAGATTTCCAGGTACATAAACAGCAATATTAATGCTATGCCCTCTTCATGTGAAGTTACACTAAGATATTCCTAATTGTCTACAGACATGGAAAACTGCTAACAAAGTTAAGATCAGCTCCTAAAGGTACATAAGGAAAACAGGTAAATAAAACAATGAGCATAGGATATGGACAGGCAATTTATTTGAAAAAATACAGGAAAAAAATCAATCAGAAAAATAACCATTTCTACTAATGTTTTCTAAATAAGCTATTAACAAACTCTTTCTGAAAATATTTTTGTGACTTCAACAAAGATGTATCACTTAATTCTTCATAACTAAAAAACAAGTTAACATTATAATACAAGATTAGACCTCAATCTACCAAACTGCTTCAGTGACATTTACAACTAAATTTATATTCTGAGAAAGAAAGCAACATTTTCCCCAGGGTACTTTCTATTTGTTAAAATGGGCATTAACATTTGACAAGTTAATGATCACACAATGATTACGTAAAAACCTTGGACATTAGTTAATGTGTGCTGTCTTATCAACACTAATAAAACACCTATTGAAATTAAAGTGTCACATCATTTTACAAAACCTTTACCTCATGACTGAGCAATCTCAATAGAACACCCTCTTCTGCCAGGAAAATTGCCTTCTAAGTGTAATGAATTTTTTTATTTATTTAAAAAAATGTGTCAGCACACTGGGAACAAAACCCACGTAATTCCTAAATGCAGAAATGTTTATTATATATACTTTTTAAAGTCTCCAACAATACAAATGTCAATTCTAAATTTAAGGCAAGATTGAAGAAGGTTCCAAATTTTATCATGTATTTAATAATCTAATAGAAACCTTTTAGACTTTCATAATTTATACTATCTTTTATTACCACATTACCAATGCAAATACAAACGGAATGTTAAGTCCATACTTTGGCACAATTGCCAAGTTCCACTTACGTTGATCACAGGCTACCTTGTTTTCAGGGCTAAATATTATGTCAAATTAAAGTAACAATATTTTTCTGTTCATCTAGTACTTCCCATTGCAATCTGTAGAATTTTTAAACCAAAATATTCAATTACCTACAATAATTTAGGGTAAGGGAGGGAAAAACCCAAAGACATAAGGCAATTTAACACAAACATGTGTTTTGCAACAATTAGAAAATATGTAATATAATCCCAAATACAGACAAAATGGAAAATATAATTTCATTCCAATGGGAGATCCTGTTCAGATTAAACCTCTGCTACACTCAAAGACTTAAATGCTCTCGTGACAATTTTCTTTTAGGTACAAATAACATAGCATCTATCTCTAGTTGTAAGGACTATATTAAATAACACATTTAAGAGCAATTAACACAATAACCAGTACACAGAAAACATTCAATACATGTTTCCTTTAAAAACTAAAAAACATCACCCCAGAAACAAATTCCAAGACCCCAATAAATAAGACAGTATTAAATTCCCATATTTGCTAGACAAAAAACAATGCGCTAAGTATTGCCAATAGCAAGATCCAAGAGAAACGTAAGATGTGATTTGTGTTAATTTAAAAATGGTTTTCAAGCTGCCATTTTTTTATAAAAAATATGCTTTAATTAATTTCATAGAGGAAGGGAGAGAGTGATTCGAACATCAATGACGAGAGAGAATCATTTATCCAGTGCCTCTTGCATTCCCCCCGCCCCCCCCCCACCACCCCCCAAACTGAGGATCAAGACCACAACCTGGGCATGAGCCCTGACCAGGAATCGAACTCTGACCTCCTGGTTCATAGGTCAATGCTCAACCACTGAGCAACTCCGGCCAGGCTCAAGTTGTCATGTTTTGACTATTAGTCCCACTGGAGGGAAAATAAAAAAGAATTTTTAAACATAAGAAAAAAAAGAACAAAATAGATATTTATGTACTTATATAGAAAGCTAATCATTAAGTATTAAGTCAATGCCATTTTCCACAAGATTAAAAAAGTCTACATGGAACAGAAAAAATTAAAGAGCTAACAGACGAAATATAAGCAAACAACAATTTAAAAATGTAGACAATGCTAAGGGTATACGTAAGAAGCCACAGCCAGATAGGTAGGAGGGGGCTAGTTCCACATCCATGTGTGGTGGTGAAAAATCCAGAGAGCTATTTCACATGCAGAGGTCCCCCTTTCGGAGCAACCCCACACCAGGCCACCCAGCCCAGGGTTCTAGTATTAGGAAAAGAAGTCACCATAACTTCTGGCTGTGAAAACCAGCAAAGATTGTGACTGAGTGAGACAATAGGCTGCTGTAGTCCCAAATGTCCCTCTTAAAGGGCCCACACACATATTCACTGAGAGACTCACTCACTCTGAACTCCAGCACTGGGGCAGCAGTTCAAGGTACCAGGAAGAGATGTGCAGGAAGTGAATAGTCTGGCTTCAGGACAAGAGGTGTAGGGGTAGCTTTCTCGCAGACAGAGGACTGGGAAAAGCCATTGTTCCTTTGTTGAGCCCTTGCCCAACTTAGCCTGCACACACTGGTGGGTGCCATATCTGTTTGAGTCTCCATCAACCTGGCTGACAACATTTGCCTCATCCTGATGAGTCCCTGAGACACCAACCTTCCCAAATTTGGGGCCCACTCAAGTAAATTCCAATGGCTTTTCTATACAAATGGCCTATCTTGGCTCGTGCTCCAGTCTTTCCTAAAAATCTCTCAAAGGTATACAACCCCAAACAGCAGCATCTTATCCTATCTAATAAAGAGGGAATATGCTAATTGACCCTCACACTGTCACAAAGATGGCAATGGCCACAGCCAATAAGGAGGAAATATGCTGATTGAATGCCCCACCCTCAAAGATGGCAGCGCCCACAGCCACAAGATGACCGGCCAGGGAGGGCAGTTGTGGGTGATCAGGCCAGCAAGGGAAGGCTGCTGGGGGTGACCAGGCCTGCAGGGGAGAGCAAGTGGGGGCGTCCAGGCTGGCAGGGGAGGGCAGTTAAGGGCGATTGGGCTGGCAGGCAGGCGACGGGTTGGGAGCCAGCAGTCCTGGATTGTGAGAGGGATGTCCGACTGCAGGTAGTCAGACATCCCACGAGGGGTCCCAGATTAGAGAGGGTGCAGCTGGGCTGAGGGACACCCCCCTCCACAGTGCATGAATTTCATGCACTGGGCCTCTAGTCCTCTTAATAAACAGCTCCAAGCCAAGCATTAGAAGCAGCCATCCTCAGTTCACAGCTTAGCATCCTCAGGGACCTCCATGCCAATCATAAGTGGGAAACATCCTCAGATCACTCTTTTGCTCAAACCAAGTGGCCCTGGGCAGGTGCAGGTAGCAGCTGACCGTGGCCTGCCCCAGAACCCTTTCCAAAAGGTCCAGAACCAACACACCTGGTGGCCAGCTTCAGACCACACCAGGGCACTGCACAAACAATTCTACCAACCACACACTCAAAGGGTAGTCTCAGCCAGCACCAGAGCCCCGTTAAGATGAATCTTAGTAAGGTCAGCCTCTGCACAACAGCTCTTTAACTGCCAATAATCACAACCAATCAGCCTGAGGTTCAATCCCTCCCATTAACATGCCAACCTCAATCAAAGCGGGCACACTTACCTCATATGGAAGAAACACATGGACTTCCTGTCTGGGCTGGAACTGGTCAATCTGCTGGACCCACAGCAACCGGACTGGCCCCTGGAGCCTGGGCTCAGCTCGCCCGTGGGGGGGGGCTAGGACTGCGCCCTCCATCTTGCCCTGGGTCCTCCATTTTTGTGGCAGCCGCCATGTGCTCAGGAAAGTGCCTTCTTCCCGGAAGCCCAGGCCCCTGCTGGCCATGCCCGGGATTTCTTTAAACTAACCAATGACAATCAAGGGACCTGTGCGCCATAGAGATGAACACATCCTGTGTAACAAGACCCGACTCGCACCTGGCCAATCGGCGGGGCCCACAGTCCCCTCCCCTGCCCTTACTATAAAACCCACAATCCCATCAGGCCTCGCTCCTCTGCCACTGGGCTTACAGTTGCATTGGTGAGTGTGGTCGGGGAGCCGAACTAGTTCGAAATGAAGGACTCTTTGCTTTTGCATCAGACTCACTGGCTCCCTGGTGGGCTTTTTGGGAACCTTGAAATCTGGGCATAACAGGAACTTGTTTTAAATTTAATGTTACCACATTTTTGTAATTTTTGTTTATTTTCTATCATAGCATTGTGGTAGTATTTTTAATAATTTGAAAAAAAATCGGTTGAGATTCTTAATACTTAATTTTGTCTGGAAGCCAGTTGGGCTAACTGGCTCTTTTAAAGATAATTTTGGAGACATAAAAATAGTAAACAGATATTTTTTCAATAATTAAAATTCATAATTTCAATAATTAAGTAGAGAATTGAATGATTAGTTCCCTGGAGTAATTTTCTTAGATTTTATATCTGTTTCTTGTTTATACTAACTATGACATTTACTCCACTGAGCCAAACCGGTTTCAGCTACTCAGTTATTTACTTCACTTGTAAAGGCAGCCTTCCTAGATTTATTTATTATCTGTGTAATTTTATTTTATTTTTTCTTTCTAGACTTTTAGCGTATACGCATATAGCTACTGCAGATAGACATGGTGGAAGAAGAGTGCCTTAAAAGTATGTTAATCCTTATTCCAAGAAAACTTTATATTGTAGACATCTGGGAAACAGTAGTAGCTCATAAATGTCTGAACATTTTTGTGTTAAAAAGATTGCAGCCCTAACCGTTTTGGCTTAGTGGATAGCGCGTCGGCCTGCGGACTGAAGGGTCCGGGGTTCGCTTCCGGTCAAGGGTATGTACCTTGGTTGCGGGCACATGCCCAGGAGGGGGTGTGCAAGAGGCAGCTGATTGATGTTTCTCCCTCATCGATGTTTCTAACTCTCTATCCCTCTCCCTTCCTCTCTGTAAAAAAATCAATAAAATATATTTTTTAAAAAAAGATTGCAAAAAAAGTACAAGTTTAAAAAATGGATTGAAAGGTAGTTGATGGTGAAATTCCAGAGCATCATTTGCAAAACTTACTTAAATAAAGAGTACTTTTAAATATGTAACATATTGATGATCCAAGAAGAGCTCAACAGATACAATGGGCTCCTGATTTAAAGTAGATATTTAAAAAGGATTTTAGATACATTAACTGCTACAAGACATTATCAGACTTAATGTGTGTAAAACACAATGAATTTTAAATAATATTACAACTATGTTGAAATTATAAGATAAGATCTATAAACCAGAAAAATACATATCACAGATGAGTAAATATCAAATTATGACATACAATATGTGATTAACTGGAAAATAATACTTAGAGATGAAGCCTTAGGTTTGACATTGTGCCTTCTTATGTGAATGGTCTTTCATATAATTTCCTGACAATCTCATGGATGGCACATATTTTGTTATAATAGGCAAAGTATTACCTAAAAGTCAAATAAATGTTTATTGTTGCTCCTATATTTTATTACTTAGCCAATAATATTAAACAATAGTTAACTCAAATTTGTAGAACTTCTCAAACAATTCTGAGTATTTTTATACCTGTAATTTCTTCATAAATCCTTTGAGAAGTAGAGGTAGATATGACATTTTGCAGTTGATAATTGGGACTACTAGATCAAGGTTGTGTCAAAGAGATCTGAGACCTAAACTCAGATTTACATAGACCCAGGCCATTCTTACTTCATTAGACACCTGTAGGAATTGCTATTTTTTGCTTTCTTAAGTTTTTGTTTTACTTTAGGGTAATTTTAAATTAAATTTATAGAAGAATCTAAACCAATATTATAGTACAAATTTTCCCACACAGCAAAGATATAAAACTTTAAAATTGAGCATTTTAAATATATCTTAACAATTTTCTTTTCTTAACAATGGTCTCTGAGGTACATGAAAACGAATTCCATTGGTTACTTGAAATGTTGACACATTTTATGGTTCTATTTATTATAATGTATTACCTGAGTAATTGTAAATTCTATGCAAGAAATGAATTGTACACTGTTGTTATTACTTTAAAGAAATATATAACCCACTGATATTATTTAGGTCATGTATTTTATTCTATTGGAATTAACCTTTTATTTTGTTTCTTAAAATCAAATTAGTTTTCTTTCCTTTAATTTTTTTTCTAGTCTAGTAGGCAACATTGATTTTAAAATTTCTGGTGTTTTGTAAATGAACCAAATGGAGATAATTATTTCCCTTTAGTAGACTTATTGTTTGCATTCTACCATGTCAAATAGATTTCCTTTTTCAGTGTTGCAAGGATATGGAAGATGTCATGTAATTCTAGAAAGTGAATTTATGCAGTCATTGCTGCCATGGAATGCTCATAAAGAGTTATTATGAACTTACATAGTATCTCTTGCACATATTTTTTATTTTAAAAATATGTATATTTATTTATTTATATATATATTTATAAAATATATATATATAAAAATATATATATATTTATTTATATGTAACTAGAGGCCCAGTGCAGGGGTAGGTTCCCTGGGCCTGGCCGGCGATCAGGGCCAATTGGGGCCTCTGGCTGCCAGCCTGGGCCTTCCTTCATTCCACGCCACGCCCTGGTGGTCAGCACACATCATAGTGAGCGATCAAACTCCCAGTCAAACTCCCAAGGGGACACTTTGAATATTAGCCTTTTATATATACAGGTAGTAATTTAATAATAACCTCTATGTACTTGGCTTAAAACTGTGTTTGGAATTCTCACATTGAAATAGACCAGTGGTATAGATGGAATTTCATAAGTATATTTCTCATAATTTGTTATTTAGAGAATAAACAGATCCTCAAAAGAGGGTTATTTAAGTGGTATTTCTTATCTTTTGGGAGTGAGAAGCAGTTATCTCCTGGCTGACCTGGCTTTATGGCCATTGCTTTTCTTATGTTCTTATAGTATTCAGATTGAACAAACCAATGAGAGTCACTAATAATTCAATAAACTAAAGAATAGATTTTTTGAGGCTTCATAAGTTTAGACTGAGAGTTATGAGTGAATGAATTAAAAGCAACAAAACAAGGAAAGCATATTTAAGGTAGAAATGGAATTACCACTGAGCATCTGAACATGGGTTTGTTTGTTTTTTCATGCTATTTTATTTAAGTTGGAAAATCACCCTGAGAATTCTGTGTCTGCCCATTCTGCTTAAGAAGCTGAGGCTCAGGCTCTGGCTGATGTTGCTCAGTGGTTGGAGAATCGGCCTGCACACCAAAGGGTTGTGGGTTCAATTCCCAGTCAAGGACACATACCTGGGTTGCAGGTTTGAACCCCGGCCTTGGGCCATGTGGGAGGCAACCAATCGATGTCTCTATGACATCTATGTTTCTCTCACTCTCCCTTCCTTCTCCTCCCTCTCCTTTCCACTCTCTCTAAAAATTAATGGAAAAAAATATCCTCATGAAGATTAACAAACTAACAAAAAACCCTGAGACTTGGAAAGTTTAATTACTTGACCAAAATTATTAAGTCTAAGCTTGGATTTGAACCCAGATTTCTTTTGTTACAGCTGTTTAAATATTACCTGACACCAACATAGGATTTGATAAACACAAACAAGGAATATTTATTATGTTGTAAATATGTTTATAATTCTTTAAAATATCACCTATTAGAATATAATCATTTCATCAAATTCTTTACTTTTAGAAAGCAAAGGCAAACTATTATTTGCTGGCTGAGGTACACAGAAAAGACCTTCTTAATTCATTAATGTTTTAATGAGAGTAACCTCAAAAGTCAGACTACAGGGCTCACTCATAGCATGGTGAAGAATGCAGTAGAGGAAAGTGCTGGACTAAGGGAGCATGGAGGTGGCGGCAGTGGAGGGAGAGTGGGGAGATGAAAGGCTAAGGAGAAAAAATGTCCTAGTTTTAGGAAAATCCTAAGAATGGCACAGACCTGAGTAAAAGTTAGCATCAGGGGATGGGAGAGAGAATGGTGTCTTTAATCCAGTTTAATCCAAAACACAACAAAAGGCATCTACAGACAAGAGATGATACTTAAGGACAGAACAACAGAATGGTGGTGGCTTCTAACCTGGCAGCTGTGCCCCCACAAAGGTGAGGTGTGCCCCCACAACCCTGCAAAGTGCTCCTCCACTTTGAAGTCCCTGCTGCACAGGTCACTCCTTGTTACCTTTCTGACCTCATTTCACACCACTGTCCCCTTGCTCATTTCTCTTCTTGCTTTTTCTTTAACACAGTAGATTTTCTGACTTGTGTTGTTTACTGTAGCTGTTCCTTCTGTCTGAAATGCTCTCCCTACAATGTCTACTAAAATAATTCTTTCACCTCCTTCATGTTCTTGCTTAAATTTTAACCACTTCCTAAGGCCTATCGTGATAACCCTATATATGTTTTTTAATTTAGATATGGTTAACATATAACATTGTATTAGTTTTATATGTATAACAATGATTTTATAGCCATGTATGTATATCCTATCTAATAAAAGGGTAATATGCAAATTAACCACCACTCCATCACAAAGGTAGCAGTGCCCATTCCTCTCAGCCCCGCTGGAGTCCCCCAGTCCTGGGGGGGCAGCCGCTGAGAGCAGGCAGCATGAGCGACCTGGCGGAATGCTTGCTTTGTCGCCACAGCAACGAGGCAAGTGTTCCACCCTGGCTTTGGAGGGCCCCTGGGCAGCTGGCATGGAGCAGCCAGTGGGGATGGGAGGGGGCAGGCTGCTTGCATCGTTGCCCCAGAAATGAGGCAAGCATTCTGCAGCTGGCCACAGATGGGCCTCTGGCCAGGCCGGGGTGCGGAACTCTTGCGTCATTGCCCTGGTATGAGGCAAGCGTTCTACGCCGGGCCACGGATGGGCCTCTGGGCTGCAGAGAGCCTCTGGGCAGCGGGCCTGGAGTGGCCAGGCCCCGCAGAGAGCTACTGGCGCATGGATTCATGTGCAGGGATACTAATAGGGGATTATTATAATTAAAAGTATGTTAATCCTTATTCCAAGGGGGCAGGCATGCCCAGCATAAGATTCAGACTCCATAGGGGGAAAGGAAAGGGGAGAGGAGTTAGCTGAAGGAAAGCAATAGACCCTAGAGCAGTGATGGCGAATCTATGACACGCGTGTCAGAGGTGACACGCAATCCTCTCCCCTTTCCTTTCCCCCTATGGAGTCTGAATCTTATGCTGGGCATGCCTGCCCCCTTGGAATAAGGATTGGTATATATATATATGTATATACATATACATATATATATTTCACCATAATAAGTTAGAGCTTAGTTTACATTCTTCACCACACATAGTTGCAATTCTTGTGATAAGAATTTGTAAGACTACTGTCTTAGCAATTTTCAAATATACAATATAGTATTGTTATCTAGCCATTATACTGTACATTACATGACCATCGTATTTAATACACCAACCTGCTCCTTTCCCCCTCTGACATGCTTTACCCTACTCTATGCTTTTCTAATGCTATAGCGGTTACCAGCTTCTAATATACTATAGTAGATTCTTTGCTTGTTTACTGTTTATGTCCTACTGGAGTGTAAGTTCCCTTAGCAGGCATCTCTGTTTTATTCCCCGATATAGCTTAAGACCTGGAATAATGCTCCCGGAAAATGGACTGAAGTTGATGCCACTCACCCCTGAACCTATGCTTGTAAGCAATGGAGCATGCTCAGCATCGATAAAAATGACAAAGCAACAGGCCCTGGGGCAGTGATGGCGAACCTTCTGAGCTCGGCGTGTCAGCACTTTGAAAAACCCTAACTGAACTCCGGTGCCGTGTCACATATAGAAATTGTTTGATATTTGCAACCATAGTAAAACAAAGACTTACATTTTTGATATTTATTTTATATATTTTAAATGCCATTTAACAAAGAAAAATCAACCAAAAAAATGAGTTCGCGTGTCACCTCTGACACGCGTGTCATAGATTCGCCATCACTGCTCTAGGGTCTATTGCTTTCCTTCAGCTAACTCCTCTCCCCTTTCCTTTCCCCCTATGGAGTCTGAATCTTATGCTGGGCATGCCTGCCCCCTCAGTGTTTCATTTGTCCTCACAAATAAGTTTGGTCAGATATGGCATGGATTCAACCATTCTCTCTTTTCTTCCCATTCTAGTTTTCTTCTGCTAGGTGTTGCGACTTCTGCTGGTTATTCTATATTTTCTGAGCAAAGTTGTTACTATCATGAGAATCACATCCTTATCCCACCACTTTAGCTTTTCACTGAGAGCTACCACTGAGTCACTGGAGACGTGGTGATTACACAGACATCGTAAAAACAAGCAAGAATACATTTTGGATAGTGCTCTGCTGAAAGGAGACCCCAAAAATATGTTCTTACTTGTAGGGCTTTGCCAAGAACCATGTCCTATTGAAACAAACCAAATTATTATTTCAATCACTTCTTCCTTCTAGCTATTTATCATTTTTAAAAGCATTTATTGAACCTGGCTAGAGAACCTGGCTAGGCTGCTGATCAACTGAACGCTGCCTCTGTGTCATTCCTTCTTTGCTGACTCCGTCCACACCTTTGGGAACCCCTAGACCTGCTGGGGCTGGACCCCAACAAAATCTAGCCTGGCCTGTGTGGTTCAGTGGTTGAGCTTCGACCTATGAAACAGGAGATCATGGTTCAGTTCCTAGTCAGGGCACATGCCACGGTTGTGAGCTCAAACCCCAGTAGGGGCATACAGAAGGCAGCTTATCAATGATTCTCATCATTGATGTTTCCTTGTCACTCCTACTCACCCTTCCTCTCTGAAATCAATAAAAAAAAATTTTTTTAAAACAAAAGCAAAAAAAAATAAAAAAGGCATTTATTTTTTGAGCACTTAGATCAGCACCAGCCCACGTGATGGATAGCATTTGTTGAATTCTGGAAACAATCTCGTGAGAAAAGTGTTATTCTCCCCAGTTTTATAGATAAGGAACCCAAGTGTTGTATAGCTAAGAGTTATGTGGCCAGATTCAAAGCCCAATCAAATTGGACGCTAGTAGAGGTTGATGCTGCCTTGGATCCATTTTCCCCTGCTGGCCATCCCATCCTGCTAACTCAATTACTCTCTCCTGGGAGACTGTGATTCCTCCTATCCCTACCAGTAGATCTTGACATATGATTGAATCATCTATGATAATAAAAGCATAATATGCAAATTAGACCGAACATCCTTCCGGATGTCCTTCCAGATGACCCTCCAGACAAAGGCAGGGCTTCGAGGGAAGCCTGGGTCTTGGGTGCCTGCTGGCAGCCAGAGGGAAGCCTGGGTCCCAGGTGCCAGAAGGAAGCTGGTGCCGACAGGGGAAGGAAAGCCTACTTTTGCACAAATTTTGTGCATCCAGTAGGGGTTAGAAAAAACTGACTACTTGCTTCAAGATAAGGTTAATTCTGTGGTGCAATCTGTGCTCCAGGGCTTTCTTGTGGGAGCAAACTGAAAATAGTATCCATTGGTGCCATATTCTTTCTTCCCTGACTTACCCTTTTTCCTTCACTTTTGGAAGAACACCCCGCTAAAACTCATCTAAGGTTCTTCTAGAGAACTTAACCTAAAATAAGTCTCTAATCCCCAACACAATACACTGCCTTCTTTATTATTGTTATTTTTTTAAATATATTTTTATTGATTTCAGAGAGGAAGGGAGAGCGCGAGAGAGATAGAAACGTCAGTGATGACAGAGAGAATCATTGATCAGCTGCCTCCTGCACACCTCCTACTGGAGATTGAGCTCGCAACCTAGGCATGTGCCCTTGACTGGAATCAAACCCAGGACCCTCAGTCTGCAGGCTGACACTCTATCCACTGAGCCAAACCAGTTAGGGCTTTTATTTTTATTATTATTGGATCAAGAGAGTTTACTCAGTTCTCTCTTTCCTTAGTATAAATGTTCTTCCAGAAGGTCCCTCAGTTGCTCAAGTAAATGGATAGGATATGAGACTGAATTCCCATGATGAATGCATCTTGCAATCAGGCTCACGTACTGATTGCTCTTTACATTGAGAGTATTTTAAAGCTGAGCAGAAATAAGTTTTTTTTTGTAATTCGCCATGTGAGCTGCTGCTAGTTCAAGGATATCAAGTGGGAATTTAACAATGTATTCCTTTGGGTAGAATTAGGGTTACTATTTTGCATTTCTTTCTGATAATGAAAATTTTTACATCACTAAAACCTAAATTGGAATAGTTTAGGATATATTTCTCTATTCCAGAGTATTATTGGTTTTTGCCTCTAGCCTTTCAGGTACCTGTTAAGTACCAGAAGTGGTAGGGAGCAGCTATAGGGTCAAGCCTTGGACTGACCTGTGGCAGAGCCACTACAAGTCGTAGCTTGGAGGTCAGAGCCCTCCTAGCACAATTAAGCTTGACCTTATAGTCCTCCCTTGTTCCTAGGTAGCTAATGGGCTGTGGGATGTGCAGCAAGTGCTGCCAAAACAAGGCGTGAGTAACAAAATAGATTTGCAACTCGCAAGAACATTGTAAACATGTTGACCACTCCCCTTGTGTGATCTGACTATAAAATAAAGCTTCCACTTACAGGCTGGGTCACTGTTTCCTCATCCAGGCAGTGATCCACTTGGTCCCAACTGTATTCTCATCTGTCTTCTTTAATCCTTCACCGCCTTCCTCCGGTTTGCCCTGGCTGTGCTGGACGCAGTTCAGAAGTAATATTTAGTTTTTGTGAAGCAAATTGCATGTACATCCAGGGTTTTAAAAATGTATATATAGTAATAACGATCAGTGTTCTGACTAGGAATTGGAAATACTAAAGAAGAGTAAGCAACAAAATAACTTGGCTCATGAAAGACTTCATTTTCCCAAGCACGTGTTAATGTACTACCATTGGCTAACTAAAATGTATATCTTATCATTACAAATAACTTTTGTGTAATTGATCCACACAAAGTATTCCAGAGAGGTCTTTTTTAATTACATATTGCTTGCTTTTACATCAAGGGCAGGGAAGCTGGTTAAATTTGTAATGAATGGTATACTTGTTGAACATTTAAGCAAACATAATTTATTTGGTGATGAACGGTATGACTTACATAATGGGAAATAATGCCACTCCATGAAGGTGAGTTCAAGGAAATGATAAATAGCTATCTCAAAAAAAGGAACAAATATATGTAAATTATTAACATTAGAAAAAATACCTCTGACAAAGATTTCCTTCTCCAAGCTGTGCCCCCCTCCTTACATACGCGCGTGCGCGCACACACACACACACACACACACACACGAAAAGATTTCTTAAGTGGGGGCGGGAGGGGGCAGGAGGGGGTGGCAGGGGTCATTCAGTAACACTATAGAGTTGGAGAAAAAACTTTGTTTTACTTAGGAGCTAACTTGGAAACCAGCAACAAAAGGTTGGGGAGTTACTTATTCAAAAAGAAAAGTTTGGTAGTTGGCTCTCTCAGTAAGAAGTGCTGATGTTAATTTAAAATATTATAAATCAGACACTTATATTGAATTTTTGAGTTCACCATCACATAATGTTATGGGTTCCCTCAGCGAGATCAACTACCGACTCAGAATTTAAATTTAAGAGCCTTTATTAAGCTGGCCAGCTGACTACAGTTATAGCACCCTGCTGAAGCAGAGGCTGAACTGCAGCGAGACTACAGGAGTTACATTTTATTATTAAATTTTGTTGAGGCCCAGAGAAAAATGTGTCTTTCAAATTCTGGGCCCCCCAATATGGAGGAAACTCTCTTTATTTATACTTTTTCCAGTCTTTTGTCTCCCAAATTTGGAATGAGACTTCCAGGCCTTCTGAGAAAGAAGGCCTGCATGCTGGGAAGGGGTCATGAGACTATATCTCAAGGCCTGGCCTGGCCTGATGTCAGTACCTTCCTATCTGTGTGTTCTAGGAACAGACAGCACAGCATGACCCGTCTGGCCAAAGTGCCAGATATGCAGCCCAGCACATTCTCCACTGGTTTTATGTACGTGTCAAATTTTGGGTCATTGTTGGGGAGGGACCCCTCAGGACTATAAGCTTGATAGAATTAATTCTTTGCCGAATAAAGTCAGTGGGCCTGTTTATAAAATAAGGGCCTGGAATGAGGGTCCACTGAGTCCTGGACTCTCTATTTTGCCTGGGCTGTCTTAAGCCGGGTGTGATGAAGCCACATCGGGATCCTGTCGACCTTGACTGTCGTGGGGGTGGTCCTTTCCAGGCAGGAGTCAGACCTTGGGTGGCAAATTTCTTTACCCAGAGTCACCAGGTTGGAAGGGATGAACTGGATACAGGCAGATCATCTCGGACGTGCTTCTGGTCTGCTTTCTGGGTAGACTGTAAAGCCTGTAAGAACTTGAGTAAACTGGTGAGATGAGTAGTTCAGGGTCTGGAAGAGTCACTAGAATCTGTAAAGGCCCCACTGGTTTTAGGGCAGCCTCCTGGGCTGCTTCGTCTGCAGCCTAGTTCCCTTTTGCTTCTAGGGAGTCAGTGCCAGTTGGCCAATTGTCCTTGCTCTGCTCATGTCTGTCTAACTGCCTCCTATATTACCTCAAGGATCCTGGCTCTGAATTCTTTCAGGGAAAATGGGCGTTGAATTTTCTTCTGTAACTGTTTCATGCAGAGGAGGGTCAGAAGTTTCTCTCAGAGCCAAGAGATCCTTGCTGTCTGTCAGAGGGACGATGAGGCCTGGGCATAGAAGGAGGTGGGCTTGTGACCTGGCCAAGACAAACTGTAACAAATGGTCTGGTGAGAGGGAAAGAAAACATTTCAGTTTTAATAACCTCCATTGAAATAGAGTTTTTCTCCTTAAAACTATCCCTCTGTTCATAAAAAGAGCCAAATTAAGACCAAGTTATCTGTTGTATTTAATTTGGCCTGATTGTTTGCATAAACACAATAAGAATGGTAACTGACTACCTTTGCTGGAATTTCCTGATTGAATCTTAATGTGCCCTGTAGGGCCAGGAAGCCAAGCCATCCAGCTGCCATCAGGTCTGCCTGCAGCATCTGCTGAGTTAGGTGAATCCCTCACCTGTAGTAACTCTACCTGGGCCCACGCCCTAGGCTTTAAGGCCCATATCAGTAGCCCTCGTACTCATCGCGGCCCAGAGTGCGTGGGGGTTCCGCAGGGACACAGAGGCGTCCTTATTGCTCCCCTTCTACTCTGACCAACTGCCAGTGATGGTAGGGCATGGGCCTGACACTCCAGCGCCAGCCATCTTCAGGGCTTCCAAGCAGGACACCAGGTTTTTCCTGTGGCACTCTTGTTGGCTTCAAGTCTTCAGAGTTCAGATAGGGCTCTTTAAAACATGATACTCAAGTCAAAGTTTCCAGTCAAAAAAACCACTATTGGAAACTGGTCTTATTGAATTTATGCCAAGAAATGTATTGCCATGATTTATTAAGTATTGCCAAATTTCGGAGGAATTACATAAGGAGAAAAAGCCAGTGACCTGCCTTAAGATCTTCTGATTTTCCTTGCCAGTCTTTTTATGAACTCTCCAGAGTTATAACAAAACAGTAACTGTTGGATTTCTTTTATCAATCCCCGCTAAGTACTTTGGCATAACTATTTATCCGCTGTTTAGGGAGGCAGAATGTAAATTATTTACTCTCTCTGGCTTACTGGCCTGAACTATTTGATTAATTTCTTTTCAACATTTCTCTTCTCCTTCTTATCACATACACAACCTTTTACACTTTCAAATTAGCCTTTAAACCTTCTTTCCATGTCCCTTAAAAATGCATAACCATGCCTCAGACCTTCTACTCAGTAATTCCTTATTCCCAGAAACCTCAATCCTTTAATGATTACTATAAAGTAAACAGCCAGTATTTCTTAGATTACTAAGGGCAGGTGCTTCCTTCCCTATGCAATTTCAAGTATACTGTATTAGTCTAATTTAGTATTGGAAGGGTTAAAGAGAACCAAACGGGGCAGAGAAAAACTTACTGTGCTTAATAGTAGCTTGCGGCCTTGAGTCCAGCATAGTTTAGATAAGTAAAAATCAACAAAACTTCTTGTCTGCTTTCCCTGCCGACGGCCTCCCTCTTTTCTGCATTAACCATTTACTCTGTCCTTAGCTGCTCTCCCTCCTAGATTTTTCCTTCTTTAAGCCCCAGAGGCTCAAATCCTTCTCCTCCTTTACTACTTTTGATCTCTCTGACTAGCCCCCTGTCCTCCAGCCTAAGGCTTCTCCATCTCAGCAGGCTGAGAGCCCACTACCTTATCTAGCCAATCCTACCACCACTACCCCATTTCACACCCGCTCCGGAGCAGTTTTCAGCTCTCTTCCTCCCCCAGTTAGAGCGGATGCTGTCCCCAACAGAGACCTACTGTAAAGGGAAAATGTACTAATCTTAACCTAACAAGCCTTTGTTTAAAGTTCTTTTGGGTTGCAACCTTATACCTTTAAATTAACCCTAGACTTTTAAAATTTTAACCTAGCACAGCAAAATTATACCTCAGAGAAAAGCAATTAAAAGTTCTCTACTGTCTTCCCCTTAAAGCAGGGTTTTCCCTATCTTTAAACAAACAACAGAAAGAGATAACAAATACCCTCATGTGTATAGCCAGACAGCACAAAGTAGCTTTCGCTTCACATGGACTCTCACACTTACATTCATATACCAGACAGTCTGAGATTTTGACTTCCAACCAATTCCTGACTAATTGCCTAAGGGAGCTCTATGGCTTCCCAGGAGGTGATCAAGCTCCCCTTCCACTCACTCAGAGTGGACCTGACTGATAGAGGGTCGACAAAGATGACTGACCCTAACCCATTTTGACAAAGACAAAGAAAACAAAGAACAAAGACAACAAACACCAGACAACAAACACCAGACAGACAAACCCGGCGCAGCCTAAAGCCGCACAAACCAGGGACCCCGGCCACTGTCGTGGCCGCAGGTCAGGACCAGGAGTACCTCTGCGTCCAGCCCTCTGTATAGGTCCTTCTGTGGGACGTCCCAATTCCAGATTAACGACCTGTCTTCCTTACCTCTCTCGAGAGTCCAGGTGGCTCGGTTTCCGAATTGAAAGTTTTGGGTGGAGTCTCCTCCACCTCCCTGGGACCCAGGACAGAGACTGGAGGCCTCCTTGGTAGTCGTTCCCAACAGGGATGTGGGGTATCTCACTGCGTGCCCGGTGATAAATGGGGGAGAGCCTCCTTCCTTAAGTAGGGGGTCCTTCTCACCCCTGCTGGGGATCTCGCTGGGGGCCTCCAAATGTTATGGGTTCACTCAGCAAGATAGACCACCGACTCAGAATTTAAATTTAAGAGCCTTTATTAAGCTGGCCAGTTGACTACAGTTACAGCACCCGGCCGAAGCAGAGGCTGAACTGCAGTGCAGACTACAGGAGTTACATTTTATTATTAAATTTTGTGGAGGCCCAGAGAAAAAAATGTGTCTTTCAAATTCTGGGCCCCCCAATATGGAGGAAACTCTCTTTATTTATACTTTTTCCAGTCTTTTGTCTCCCAAATTTGGAATGAGACTTCCAGGCCTTCTGAGAAAGAAGGCCTACATGCTGAGAAGGGGCCATGAGACCATATCTCAAGGCCTGGCCTGATGTCAGTACCTTCCTATCTGTGTGTTCTAGGAACAGACAGCACAGCATGACCCGTCTGGCCAAAGCACCAGATATGCAGCCCAGCACAATAACAAATGCTTTATAGGCATATGAAAACCCCAGGACCTAGGTTATTTCATTCCTAGATATTCCTTTGTAGAGTCATCAAGCTGCATACATATTGAGCACTTTTCTGTATGGGTATTAAATATTAAAAATTTAACTTAAAAAAGAAAAAAATTGCCATAAGTGGGTCTAAAAATTCCAATTACCTAAAATGCATGGCTGTCGTGTTATTACTAATAAGTCTGAATTTTCATAATAAGCATTGTAAGAAAGACATTGAAACTTATGTTGCACACTATTAAAAATTTTGTATTGAGAAAGTTTGAAAATATCAAGACTGTCATTTCCCAATCCTCTTCCCCCAGGAAAAGAATTCTAGCTTATCACTTTTTTTTAATATATTTTATTGATTTTTTACAGAGAGGAAGGGAGAGAGATAGTTAGTTAGAAACATCGATGGGAGAGAAACATCGATCAGCTGCCTCCTGCACATCTCCCACTGGGGATGTGCCCGCAACCCAGGTACATGCCCTTGACTGGAATCGAACCTGGGACCCTTCAGTCCGCAGGCCAACGCTCTATCCACTGAGCCAAACCGGCTTCGGCAGCTTATCACTTTTTGAGAGTGAGAGCTGGCCAATAAACTAACTAATCACAAACCCAAATTTGCATTATTCTGGGATTTTATGTGGCTCAGTGTTGATCTGGTATATAGTAAACACTCAATGAAGATATTGTTAACCTTTTTTTGGCACTTGGCATTACACTGTAAACTTATTTTGAATTTGCTAATAACTAAAATAGTCAAGGCCATTGCACAAAAGGTACCACTTGAACTTCATGCTCGTGCACCTTGCAGACCAATGTAGTTATTTTACACTGGCACAGTTGTTCAGTGTCAGTCTGTTGAGATCTTCATGAATTGGGATTCACTATTCTGCATTCTCAGCATTAATGGGAATGCTATTAAGGGAGGACTAGAAAGAAAGCCATGGAGAACATCCTCATTAACCTCTTTTCTGGCTCACAGTGATCCAGTAAATAGACCTTTTTAGATATGGTCATTCAGTCAGTTATGAATATTGCTAATGAAACTCTCATTCAGTCCATGTTTAATTTGTCAGTAAGGATGTAAGGATAGAAATGGCATAAAATATCTGTCATTTTGACATTTTTTGATGTGTGTATTCTTATTTTAACATGGGTATTTACCTGAACTATGTTAAAGTGGAGTATTTCCCAACTTTCAAACATTACATTTTTACTCCAATATTAACTTATATATGGATGGGGGAATAATATGGCAAATTATTGTGGCCTTATGAAAAATTTTATAACTCTATACATTTCTTGTTTGAAAACGTATTTCGCAGTATTTTTCGACCAACAGAAGGCAGCTGAGGAGAGAGAAGACACATCTCTTCCTAGTCTTGATCCAAACTATTTAAAGACCTCTCTGAAATGTGTACAAAACAGATTACTTTTTTTTCTCGTTAATTATACTATTTAAAAATAATTTATATAAGTTTTAATTTTATGAATGTTTGGTTTCATTAATGAATTTCAAATGAATTTAGTACTTTGAATTTTTAATTAAGTTTATAATCAGTGATACATTAAAAATATAAATATTATTTATATTTTGAGGTCTTATGTCTAAAATGTCCCCTCTCGTTATGGGTAATACTGTTTAGTTAGACTCCTGTTGTATAGGTTTTCTATTATGAATATGTTTATGTGTTTATTTTCCATATATATCTTAATATAACTATTTGGTCATTACTTCAGTATGCATAGTTGTTCAGCATAATTTGCAGTTTTACTAATCAAGTAATGGGTCTTTTAAAACATATTTGAAGGAAACCCAAATGCAGTACAATAGAATTTTTTTTCTTTTTTGCTTTTTACCTTCACTTTTTCCTTTTCTAATGTTCTTTCTTTATATCGATCTGAGTTTCTGACCTATATAGTTATCCTTCTTTATGAAGAATTTCTTTTACATTTCTTGCAAGGGTTTTATTAATTTTTCTCAATTATTTCTCTATTTTCAATTTCATTGATTTCTTTTATTGTAAAAACTTTATATGAAAGTATTACATATATCCCCGTTTTCCCCTCCATTGACTTTTTCTAGCCCGAACGCATTCCCTACCTCAGGCCTTCACAACATATTGTATGTGACCATGGGTTATGCATTCATGTATGCAAGTTCTTTGGTTGATCTCTTCCCACCCACCCACCCTTCCCTACCTTCCCTCTACAGTTGGACAGTCTGTTCCATGCTTCTATGTCTCTGGATCTATTTTTTTAAAATCAGTTTATTTTGTTCATTACATTCCACATATGAGTGAGAGCATGTGATAATTATCTTTCTCTGACTGGCTTATTTCATTTCCCATAATACTCTCCAGGTGCATCCATACTGTTGCAAATGGTAAGAGTTCTTTCTTTTTCACAGTTGCACAGTATTCCATTGTGTAAATGTACCACAGATTTTTACCCATTCATCTGCCAATGGGCAATTGGACTGTTTCCAAATGTTAGCTATTGTAAATTGTGCTGCTATGAGCATTCTTCTGATTGGTATTTCAGGATTCTTAGGATATATATTCCTAGGAGTGAGATGACTGGGTCAAATGGGAGTTCCATGTAAAAATTTTTGAGGAAACTCCATACTGGTTTCCATAGTGGCTACACCAATCTGCATTCCCACCAGCAGTATACTAGGGTTCCCGTTTCTCCACATCCTGACAAACACTGTTGTTTGTTGCTTTGTTGAGTACAACCATTCTGAAGGTATGAGGCTGTACCTCATTGTTGTTTTAATTGCATCTCTCAGATGATTAGTGAGTTTGAGCATTTTTCATGTCTCTTGGATTTCTATATGTCTACTTTGGAGAAGTGTCTATTTAGGTCCTAGGCCAATTTTTCATTAGACTGTTTATCTTCCTTTTGTTAAGTTGTATGAGATCCCCATATATCGTGGAAATTAACCACTTACTGGATGTAACATTGCCAAATATGGGCTCTCTTTTCATTTTGTTGATGGTTTTCCTTGCTGTGCAGAAGCCTTTTATTCTGATGTAGTCCTATTTGTTCATTTTCTCTTTAGTTTCCTTTGCCCAAGTACATGTATCGGTAAACATATTTCTGTGAGAGATGTCTGAAATTTTGCTGCCTATGGTTTATCCTAAGATTTTTATGGTTTCACCACTTACATTTAAGTCTTTTATCCATTTTGAGTTTATTCTTATATATGGTGTAAATTGATGGTCCAGTTTCATTTTTGTGCATGTACCTATCCAATTTTCCCAATACCATTTATTGAAGAGACTCTGTTTACTCCATTGTATGCTCTTGCCGCCTTTGTCAAATATTAATTGAGCATAATGTCTGGTTCAGATTCTGGGTTCTCAGTTCTGTTCCATTGATCTATATGCCTGTTCTTGTGCCAGTACCAGGCTGTTTTGTGTATAGTAGCTTTTTAATATAAGATATAGCAGGTATTGTGATTCCTCCAACTTTGTCCTTCTTTCTCAAGATTGCTGTGGCTATTTGGGATCTTTTTTGGTTCCATATAAATTTTTTGAGTGTTTTAGATCTGTGAAATAAGCTATTGGTATATTTTTAGGGTCTTCCATTAAATCTTTTAAAGACAGTTTTTATTGTTGAAAGTATTACATAGATTCCCCCTTTTCCCTTATTGACCTCTTCCTCCTCACTCCCATTCTCCCACAGTCCCTCATCACCCCATTTTCTGTGTCCACAGGTCATGTATGTATGCATACAACTTCATTGGTTGATCTATTCCCACCAATCCTCCCCTGCTTTCCCTCTGAGGTTCAACAGTCTGTTCATACATCTGTGTCTCTCAGTCCATTTTTGTTCATCAGTTTATTTTGTTCATTAGATTTCACATATGACTGGGATCATATGATACTTGTCTTTCTCTGACTGGCTTATTTTGTTTAGCATAATACTCTCCAGGTCATCCATGCTGTTGCAAATGGTATGAGCTCTTTTTTTATTTTTTTTTACTGCCATGTATTATTTCATTGTGTAAATGTACCACAGTTTGCCGGGGCTGACCAGCAGACCCTGAGCGACAGGTGAATGATTACTCAGACACACAATTGCTGTGACAGAGAAGGCTAAGGGACTACTTGGCTATAGGAACTAGACAGCCTTGTTCACCTGTCTCTTCACACTTTTATTGTAACGCCAGTTTGAGCTAAAGTTTAACTTTTAGATACAATCAATAGGGTAAGCATTCTTGGGAGGACACATGCGTCAGCAGTGCTATTTAAGCATAAAGATTAAGCATAAAGATTCAGGTAAACACCGAAGGGTCTGCATGTACACAGACTTGTTTGGAAAGGTCAAGGAACAATGAGGAGTGGTTGCCTTTAGCCAACTCCCCTAGGAGGTTCCAACCTTTTGGTATGTCCACCTTACAAACTTTCTAACCAAGTCCCCTGCTGCCCCACAACAGTTTTTTTTTATCCACTAATCTTTAAATGGGCATTTAGGCTATATCAAAATCTTAGCTATTATAAATTGTGCTGCTATGAACATAGGGGTGCATATATCCTTTCTGATGATTGTTGTGGGTTTCTTAAGCTATATTCCTAGAAGTGGGATCACTGGGTCAAATGGAAGTTCCATGTTTAATATTTTGAGTAAACTCCATCCTGGTTTCCATAATGACTGTACCAGTCTGCATCCCCACCAGCAGTGTACTAGGGTTGCCCTCACCACAACCTTGCTAACACTTGTTGTTTGTTGATTTGTTGATGACAGTTATTCTGACAGGTGTGAGATGGTACCTCATTATTGTTTTGATTTGCATCTCTCAGATGATTAATGACTTTGAGCATTTTTTCATATGTCTCTATGTCTACTTTGGAGAAGTGTCTATTTTGGTCCTTTGCCCATTTTTTAAGTTGGATTCTTTGTCTTCCTTTTATTAAGTTATATAAGTTCTCTATACATTTTGGAGATTAAATCCTTATCAGATATGTCATTGGCAAATATGTTCTCCCATGTAGTGGGCTCCCTTGTTATTTTTTGATGGCTTCTTTTGCAGTGTGGAAGCTTTTTATTTTCATGTAGTCCCATTTGTTTATTTTCTCCTTAGTTTCCATAGTCCTAGTAAATGTACCAGTAAATATATGGTTACGAAAGATATCTGAGATTTAGGTGCCTATGGGTTCTTCTGTAACTTTTATTGTTTCACGTCTTACATGTAAGTCTTTTCTGTTTATTCTTGTGTATGGTTTAAGTTGGTGATTTAGTTTACTTTTTTTTTTTTTCAAATACCTGTCCAATTTTCCAAACAGCATTTATTGAAGAGACTGTCTCTGATCCATTGTATTCTCTTGCCTTCTTTTTCAAATATTAGTTGAGCATAATGGTTTGAGTAGATTTCTGAGTTTTCTGTTCTGTTGCATTGATCTATATACCTGTTCTTGTGCCAGTACTAGTCTGTTTTGAGTACAGTGGTTTTGTAGTATAATTTGATATCTGGTATTGTGATTCCTCCAACTTTCTTCTCCTTTATCAAGATTGCTGTGGCTATTTGGGGTATTTTTTTGGTTCTATATAAATTTTTGGAGTGTTAGTTCTAGGTCTGTGAAGTATGCCATTGGTATTTCCATAGGAATTGATTGAATCTATAGATTGTCTTGGATAGTATGGACATTTTAATGATGTTGATTGTACTAATCCATGAACATGGTATATTCTTCCACTTGTTCATATCTTCTTCTATCCCTTTTTTCAATGGCCTGTAGTTTTCTAAGTACAGGTCTTTTACCTCCTTGGTTAAATTTATTCCTGAATATCTTAATTTTTATGTTGCAATAGTAAATGAGATTTTTTTTTTTAGTTTCTTTTTATGAGAGTTCACTATTAGTGTTTAAAAATGCCATACATTTTTGGGTGTGTTGATGTTCTTTGTGAATGGTGACGCTGAGATGAGCTTGGCGTGAAGGATTAAGTTTAGAGAAGCAGAGGGCTATTTCTAGTCAGGCAAGTAGCAAAAGCCCCCAAAGCCCTCATGGCTTTTATTCAGTGAGTACAGCAAATGACAATGGAGTACAGCAAGTGACAATGATTAACAGGCATGCTTATAAGATCATCAAAGCTAAGTTATACATTACACTATTAATTTCCTGTTATACAAAGACCCTTTCCAACTGCAGCAGTGTACCCTCCCTGGCTTTCCATGCCCTCATAGACTATTTATCACCTCAAGGAAAGTTCTGCCTCTGAACAATAAGTCTTGTGTGCAAGACTTTGTTCTGACGTGGCCTGCTTGCAGGCTCCCGCCTTTTCCTGGCAGAATGTCCTCTTCTAGTTAAATTCATTCTGCTTGACCGCTACATGGGTGTTAATTTTGTATTCGTTTGGAATTCATTTATTAAATCTAGTACTTTTGGGTGGAGTCCATAGGTTTTTCTATGTACAGTATCATGTCATCTGTGAATCATGACATTTTTGCTTTCTCCTTTCCAATTTGGATGCCTTTTATTTCTTCTTCTTGTCTGATTGCTATCGCTAGGACTTCCAGTACTATGTTGAACAAGAGTGGTGAAAGAGGGCATCCCTGTCTTGTTCATGTTCTTAGGGGAAATGGTTTTAGCTTTTGCCCATTGAATATGATATTTGTCTGCCGCAACCTTTGCGAGGAGGTTCAGCATATGAAGGCGGGGCCAATCTACACTAATAAAAGAGAAACATGGGAATTGGCGTACGACCGCTACCCTTCCCATTGGCTAATCAGAGCAATATGCAAATTAACTGTCAGCCAAGATGGCGGCCGGCAGCCAGGCAGCTTGAAACTAACATGAGGCTTGCTTGCTTCAGTGACAGAGGACTCCAACGTTCCCCGCCTGCCGCTGCAGGCCTCTGAGCCTGCAGTTTCAAACATTGTAACAAATACAGACACTAAACAAAACTCCAGAAACCAGCTTTCAGCCGGTTGGGATCTCAGAGCTGGAGTTGATACAGTTTCGAGAACCAAAACAAACCAGATACCTGCTTTCAGCAGCAGAGGCCTCAGAGCTGGAGCCAGAGCTAAAGCTGGCACAGAATAAAAAAAAAAAAAAGAAAAAAAGGAGCAGTTGGGAGCTTCAGTCACCCCCAGCCTGAAAACAGCCCTCAGCCCCTCACCCAGACTGGACAGGCACCCCAGTGGGGACCCCCACCCTGAAGGGTGTGTGACCAGCTGCAAACAGCCATCATCCCCTCATCCAGGCTAGCCAGGCACCCCAGTGGAGACCCCCACCCTGATCCAGGA
Source organism: Myotis daubentonii (assembly GCF_963259705.1). Classification (NCBI taxonomy): domain Eukaryota; kingdom Metazoa; phylum Chordata; class Mammalia; order Chiroptera; family Vespertilionidae; genus Myotis; species Myotis daubentonii. The sequence continues at coordinate 13,531,925 of NC_081849.1, read as the reverse complement.
CACCCTTCAGGGCAAACCAGCCAGCCCCCACCCGTGCACCAGGCCTCTATTCTATATAGTAAAAGGATAATATGTCTCCCAGCACTGGGATCAGCATGACAGGGGGCAGCGCCCAAACCCACTGATTGCCCTGCGGCTCTGTGTGTGACAGGGGGTGGGGCCACAACCTCCCTATCCGCCCTGCTCTGTTTGTGACAGGGGAAGGCGCCCCAACCCCCTGATCAGCCCTGGTCTGTGGGTGATAGAGGGCGGCACCCCAACCCCCTCCCCCCCACGGGCCCTGCTCTGTGTGTGATGGGGTAGAGCCATAACCTCCCCATCGGCCTTGCCCTGAGTGTGACAGTGGCGACGCCCCAACCCCCTGATCGGCCCTGCTCTGTGGGTGATAGAGAGTGGCACCCCAACCCCCTGATCTGCCCTGCTCTGTGTGTGACAGGGGGCGGTGTGCCAACTCCCCTATAGGCCCTACTCTGTGAGTGACAGGGGGGAGCTCCTCAACCCCCTGATGCGCCCTGCTCTGTGAGTGACAGGGAGGAGCTCCCAACCCCTTGATGGGCCCTGCTCTGTGCGTGACAGGGGGTGGCGCCACAACCTCCCCATCGACTCTGCCTTGAGTGTGACAGGGGGCGGTGCCCCAACCCCCCAATCGGCCCTACCCTGAGCGTGACTGAGGGTGACATGGTAACCTCCCAATCTTCCCTGCTCTGTGCATGACAGGGGGTGGCGCCCCAACTCCCCAATTGGCCCTGCTCTGAGCCCAACCGGGGGCTGCACCTAGGGATTGGGCCTGCCCTCTGACACCCGGGAGCAGGCCTAAGCCAGCAGGTCGTTATCTCCCAAGGGGTCCCAGACTGCGAGAGGGCACAGGCCGGGCTGAGGGACCCCCCCCCCCCCCCCCGAGTGCACAAATTTTTTTGCACCGGGCCTCTAGTGCACAAATAAAAATACTATATAAGAAATATGAATTTAGAAGACATTGGAGGCCAAATGGAGACATCTTTCTTGAAGAGGCATCCCAACTTCTGGCCTGGTCCACTATTTATTTACTTGATTACACATTTGCCCTTTAACAATGCATACAGGCATATCAAAGGTAAAGTTTGGTAAACAGTAAATTGCCTTGAGCTACCACTATCACAACAGACAAGGTGCTTAGCTCAGCCCTGGTAACGCCCAAGTTCCATGGGTCTTCCACATTCCTTGGCGCACTGACAGTATTGGCAAGCAGTGGCTTCCCGCATTTGTCATATATGGCTTTTATTATGTTAAGGCATGATCCCTCTATTCTCACTTTGCTGAGAGTTTTTATCAAAAAAAGGGTGTTGGATATTGTAGTGAAAGGGTGAGAGCTATGCCCTCCATCTTGGCCCAAATCCTCCATTTTGGGCAGCAGCCATGTGCTCAGCAAGGAGCTTCTTCCCAGAAGCCCAAACCTCTGCTAGCCTCACCTAGGATTTCTTTAAACTAACCAATGATAATCAAGGGAAGTGTGCGCCATAGATACGGCCACATCCTGTGTAACAAGACACTGACTTGCGCCTGGCCAATCAGCAGGGCCCACAGTCCTCTCTCCTCCCCTTACTCCAACCTCCCTATAAAACCTCTCTACCCACAAAGCTCACTCTCTCTCTGCCCCAGCCGCTTCGTCGGCGAGTGTGGGGGGAGCTCAAGCTAGCTTGAATAAAGACTCTCTGCTTTTGCTTCAGACTCGGCGCTCCCTGTTGGTCTTTTGGGGATCCTGAAATCTGGGCATAACATTTGGGGGCTCACCTGGGGTCCCCAAGACCCTCGAGGGACCCCCGATCCGGAGGGTCTGACTGGTTGTGGTAGGTGTCTGTGTGTTCGTGTGTTCTGTCCTGTGTGAGCTCACGGGGGACGAGTATTCCCCCCACGAGGGATGAGTATTCCCCTCGAGGATCTGAGACGAGGTGGGTCGCTCCCACTGGTTGGCGTAAGGCCATCGTCTAGCTTTCAGTTTGGCTTCCGCGGAGTTGGAAAGTTGTTTTGGTTTTGCTTCCATGGAGTTGGAAGGCTGTACTTTTGGGCCCCTTAGTTATCTGTGTTTTTGTTTTGTTTTTTCCTGTTTTATTCTGTGGACTTACTGGACAGACATTATGGGACAGACAAACTACTCCTTTAAGCATTATGATTGATCATTTCAAAGAGATTGGGGGAGGCTATAGAGCTCCCTCAGGAATTGGGAAATTGTTAGAAATTGGATGGGTTGTTTAAACTCTGAATGAATGTCTGGTGAAAGTGTGTGAGTGTGGAGGGAGGGGGCCTGCCCTCTCCTCTCCTTTGTGTGGCTCCACGACTTCAGTCAGGCAGGCATCTGAGTGAGGATCTGCAAAAACAGGTCACTCCCTCCCCAAGTAAATGCATCTGGGATTTCTGTGCACATGTAAAGAGAAAAGCTGGCTTAAAACTAATGCACGCATCGTCCAATTTTGGATAGAGTTTTGAGCTGGAGTCTCTTTGCAAATGTGCAGGATGGAGCCCAAGACTGATTATTTACCCAAAGGACAAAAGATGCGAGCTAGATTCTAGCAGGAAGATTGGCATTTCCATAATAAAGAACAGTTTTTAACACATTGTTTGTGGGTAGTTTTTATCGCACGCTAACAGGTGGCGTGGGCCATTTTTGCTAATTTTTTGCTCAAATGGCAACGTTCAGTAAAATTACGATAACTTTAAGTTACCCTATTTATACGTTACCCGCATCCTACTGCTAGTCTATAAAAAACGTATTAATACATGTCCCGCGCTCTACTACTACCAGTCAACGTAAAACGTATAAATACGTTTCCCGCATACAATGTGTTAAATGCTTACGAAGGGTGTTAAGGCTGACTTCCCAAGGCAATTTCTAATAGAAGGGGCTAGTCCAGGGGTGGGCAAACTTTTTGACTCGGGGGCCACAGTGGGTTCTTTAACTGGACTGGAGGGCTGGAACAAAAGCATGGATGGAGTGTTTGTGTGAACTAATATAAATTCAAAGTAAACATCATTACATAAAAGGGTACGGTCTTTTTTTTTTTTAGTTTTATTCATTTCAAATCAGCCGGATCCGGCCCGCCAAACATAGTTTGCCCACGGTTGGGCTAGTCGCTTCCCACATGTAGCAAAATCTTAAAGGAAAGAATGCGGTCAATTTACATCTGAAAAGACCAGGTAGGCCAGAACCTGTTTTGTAAGGCGCAAATGTGGTTTTCCAGAGCCGCTTGAAAGTAAAAAGTAAAGTTTACTCTAATTTGCCTCATGAAAAATCTAGAGGACAGAATTAAATCTGTTGATTAAGTATGTCTTGCATTTTTAAAGTTTATTCTTAAAAATGTTACTGATTGAGAAATGCTGAATATTTGACTTGCCAGCTAAAAGTTTAAGGTTCGAATTGAATTGGGAAACATATGTAGTTGTGGTAACTAAATGCCTTTGCTTATTGGTCTGATTGAGAAAGGAGGATTGATTTTTGATGCAAGGACCAGTTTAAATTTAATTGAAAAGGTATAAACAGCTAATGCGATTTCTGTTTGTTTGCAATACAGCCACCATTTTGAGATGTATGACGTGACAGCCACCATGTCAGCCACATGGCTTGCCGCTCCCCTGGGGGCCGCCATCTTGAAACAGCAGAGGCCCCTCCCTCTGATTTAGTCAGGGGTGAAGCTTTAAGGTGGAGTTTTGCTGCAGAAATGTGGATGGGGCAGGAAGTGTGCTTCCCTCATGGATTTATTTTTAAGCTAATCTCTTAAATCTAGAAAACCCTGCTTTCCTTAAACTAAGGACAATTAAAGGTTATGTCAAAGTCTTTAAAAGGAACTGATAGCAGTAATCCAATTTCTAAAGTATTTGCTAAAAGGTATTTGTGGCTTTTCTAGTCTGATTGGAATATTTAGGGGTGGGGCTCATAGTTCCTCAGGGCAGAGATTTTATGGGCCCCCCTGCCTGTGCTGAATTAATACAGGCCAGTGTCATTTGGCTTGCTGGTTAAAGGAAGGCAACAGGCCCTAGAATCTGTAAAAATGGCTTGGAATAAAGCTGGTTAAATGTATTGAAAGGGTTCAATACCTGTTGTGGCTAGCAAAGGAGGGGCTGATATTCCCTTCTAGCGCACTCCCTTGAAAGAGGCCTGGTTGCTGCTCTGCCACAAAGGGAACTGGTAGAAAGGCAAGAAAGCAGAGCGCTGTAACTAATAAACAGGGTTAACAAAAGGGCACTCTCCCTGGACCTGGAAGCCATCAGGACTTTGAAGTTCTCCAAGAGAGGAGGAATCTGACTCAGAGACTGGCCGAAACCTCATTAGTTTGGGAGAACCGGAGGTTGCATATTGAACTTATAGACTGCAGTTTGCTGGGCAGAGATTCAAGCCCAGTTGTATAGAAATTGAGCTACCAGTGTGCAGCAAAACAACTTTCTCCCATGCCAGAATACATTTTAAAGAAATTGGACAGACTGTGTTTGTTGCTAGAAAGAAGAACTGGCCACAGTGCACAGCCCTGACAGTGACCTGCAGAACACTGAATAATAGACACAGGTGATGCCTAAATCTTCATGGTCACGGCTCCAAAGAGACAAGGACAATTTTGCCTTATATAGAAGGGTCAGGATTGGACTTTAGTCACCTTCCTAAGATGTTTGTATAGCCCTGCCATATCTCATGTTTAGTAGCGGAGGATTTGGCTGCCTGAAGCGACCATGATGCCAACATTATGTTTCATTGTATTGATATGTTATATTGACCTTTGATTCTCTTGCAGGTTTGAATGTATGTTGGCTGTCCTGGAAGAGGACTGTGTTGGGTGAACCCCAAAAGTAAAGGGTGTCTAGCTGCCAAGAGGGCAGGTGCCCAACTGGGCAGGGAGGGGTGCCCATCAGGTTTTGGTCTCTGTTGAAAGACAGTTGATGGTTGGAAGCCTGTATACTGTCTTGCAGGCCTGTGTGACCATGCCCATGTCAGGGGTAGTACAAACCTCAACTGTAGAAAACTGGGAAAGGCCTGTTTGGAATAGAAGTTCTAAGGCATGGTTATGCATAGAAAGAAGGTTTAATGCCAACAGTTACTGTTTTTGTCATAACTCCATGAAAAGAAATTTCAAGGAAAATCAGAAAATCTTAGAGGAGATCAGTGTGTTTTTCTCCTTATGTAATTCCTCCGAAATTTGGCAATGCTAAATAAGTCATGGCAATACATTTCTTTGCATAAATTCAATAAGACAGGTTCCTAATAGTGGTTTATTAATGGAAAATTTTGACTGGATTATCATGTTTTAAAGAGCCCTGTCTGAGCTTTAAAGACCCAGTAAGAATGCCACGAAGAAAGCCTGGTATCCTGCTTGAGAGCCCTGAAGATGGCTGGCGCTGGAGCATCAGGCCCATGCCCTACCATCACTGGCGTTTGGTAAGAGTAGAAGGGGAGCAGTAAGGATACCTTTGCATCCCTGCGGAACCCCCACACACTCTGGGCTGCAACGAGTAGGGCTACTGAGATGGGCCTGAAAGCCTGGAGCGTGGGCTCAGGTGGAGTTGCTACAGGTGAGGGATTCACCAAATTCATCAGATACTGCAGGCAGGCCTGATGGCAGCTGGATGGCTTGGATTCCTGGCCCTACGGGGCACATTAAGATTCAACCATGAGATTCCAGCAAAGGTAGTCAGTAATCATTCTTGTTGTGTTTATGCAAACATCAGGCCAAATTGAATACAGTAGATAAATTAATCTTGATTTGGCTTTTTGATAGACATGGAGGAATTTTAAGAAGAAAAATCCTATTTCAATAGAAGTTGTTAAATCTAAAATGGTTGCTTTCCCTTCCAATGGACCATTTGTTAAGCGTATAGGGATAGTTCAGTTGATAGTTCTGTGTGTCCAGTACAGGCCTCTAGCAACGGTGAAATAGAAATGCAGTCCGTCCCATGATTGAGCTGGAAGTTCCAAGACAAAGGGGGGAATCAAAGGGCGAGGGCTACACCCTCCATCTTACCCCGAATCCTCCATTTTGGGCAGCAGCCATGTGCTCAGCAAGGAGCTTCTTCCCAGAAGCCCAAACCTCTGCTAGCCAAACCTAGGATTTCTTTAAACTAACCAATGATAATCAAGGGAAGTGCGCGCCATAGATACAGCCACATCCTGTGTAACAAGACACCGACTTGCGCCTGGCCAATCGGCAGGGCCCACAGTCCTCTCTCCTCCCCTTACTCCAACCCCCCTATAAAACCTCTCTCTCTCTGCCCCAGCCGCTTCGTCGGTGAGTGTGGGGGGAGCTCAAGCTAGCTTGAATAAAGACTCTCTGCTTTTGCATCAGACTCGGCACTCCCTGGTGGTCTTTTGGGGATCCTGAAATCTGGGCATAACATTAGTAGAGAGCTTTCTCTACATCAATTGATATGATCATCTGATTTTTGTCTTGCAATCTGTTAATTTGCTGTATCACATTTATTGATTTGTGAATATTGTACCAGCCTTACATCCCTAGAATAAATCCAACTTAGTCATGGTGTATGATCTTTTTAAAGTACTGCTGTATCCGATTTGCTAAAATTTTCTCAAGGATTTTAGCATCTATGTTCATTACAGATATTGGTCTCTAGTTCTCTTTTTTTGTAGTGTCTTTATCTGGTTTTGGAATTAGGGTAATGGTAGCCTCAAAGGGCTTGGAAGTGTTCCTTTCCCTTGATTTTTTTGGAATAGTTTGAGGAGGATAGATGTTAGTTCTTCTTTGAATATTTGATAAAACACCCCTGTGAAAACATACAGATCAGGGCTTTTAGTTATTGGCCTATTCAGGTTTTCTTGTTCTTCCTTATTGAGCTTTGGAAGACTGCATTTTTTTAGGAATATGTCCATTTCATCCAGGTTTGTCCCACTTGTTGGAATAAAGTTGTTCATATTTTTTTTTATAATACTTTGTATTTCTGTGGAGTCACTTATTACTTCACCTCTTTTGTTTCTGATTTTGTTTATTTGGATCCTCTCTCTTTGTTTCCTGGTGTGTTTGGCTAGTGGTTCATCAATCTTATTCATCTTTTCAAAGAACCAGTTCTTGGTTTTATTGATCTTTTGTATTATTTTTTTGGTCTCTATGTCATTTACTTCCGCTCTGATCTTGATTATTTCATTCCTCCTACTTAACTCTGGGTTTTTCTTCTTGTTCTCTTTCTAATTCTTTAATTTGTTGTGTTAGATATCTTATTACCAGTTTTCCTTTTTTTGTGAAGTAAGATGTGGTGCTATGAACTTTCCTCTCAGGTCTGCTTTCACTGTATTGCATAGATTTTGGATTATTGTATGTTCAATTTCATTTTTTTCCAGGATGTTTTTTATTTCTCCTTTGATCTCTTTTTTAACCCATTCATTGTTTAAAAGTATGTTATTTAGCTTCCATGTGTTTGACTCTTTTTGAGCATTTTTCTTGTAGGTGATTTCCAGTTTCATGCCATTGTCGTCTAAGAAGATGCTTGATATGATTTCAATCTTCTTGAATTTGTAAAGACTTAGCTTGTGTCCTAACATGTGTTCTATGTTTGAAAATGTCCCATGCACTTGAGAAGAATGTATATTCCGAAGTTTTGCGGTGAAATGTTCTGAAGATGTGAATTAGTTCCATCTGATCTGGTGTCTCATTTAGGGTCACTGATTGCTTACTGATTTTCTATCTAGAAGATTTATCTAGTGATGTCAGTGGGGTATTAAAGGTCCCTACTATGATTGTATTGCTGTCTATCTCTTCCTTAATATCTCCAGAAGTCTTTTTTATATATTTGGATATTCCTGTATTAGATGCATATATGTTTACTAGAGTTATGGCCTTTTGTTGTATCAATCACTTTAGTATTATGAAGTGGCCTTCCTTATCTCTTTTTATGGCCTTCACTTTGAGGTCTATTTTATCAGATACTAAGTATTGTTCCCCCAGCTCTTTTTAATTTCCATTTGCCTGAAAAATTTTTTCCATCTCTTCACTTTTAGTCTTTGTCAGTCCTTTGTTCTCAGGTGGGTCTCTTGTAGACAGCATGTATATGGGTCATGTTTTCTTATCCATTCAGCTACCCTGTCTTTTGATTGGAGCATTTAATCCACTTATATTTCAGGTTATTATTGATAGGTACTTGTTTGTTGCCATTTTTATTCTTTATACCTGTGTTCTTCTCTTTCTCTCAATTTCTTCTTTTTACACCAGTCCCTTTAGCATTTGTTGCAGTGCTGGTTTGGTGGTAATAAATTCTTTTAGCCTTTTTTTTTTTTTTTTTTTTTTTTTGGTCTTTGACGCTCTTTACTTCACCTTCAATTTTGAACGATAGCCTTGCTGAATAGTCTTGGGTTCAGCCCGTGCTTTTCATTACCTTGTATTCTTTATGCCATTCCCTTCTGGCATGATGTGTTTCTGTTCAGAAATAAGCTAACTGTTTTATGGGGACTCCCTTGCACGTAACTTTGTGTCTTTCTCTTGGAGCCTTTAAGTTTCTTTTTTTTGTCATAATGTTTGCCATTTTAATTAATATGTTCCTCTCTGTGGGTATTTGTGATTTCATCTTGACTGGGACTCTGTGTTTCCTGAACTTTAATGACTTTTTCCTTCATTAGGTTAGGGAAATTTTTTGCCATTACTCTTTTAAAAGGTTCTTCTCTATTATTTTCTCAGATTTTGTGCCTTCTAGTACTCTTATAATGAGAATGTTTTAAAGTTTCATGTTTCTCAAAACTGCCTTTGACTCTACTCCTATGTTTTTATTTTTTTCCATTTGCTGCTCTGAATGGATGTTTTTTTCTATTTTGTTTTCTAAATCACTGATTAGTCCTTAGCTTCTTCTAGTCTATTGTTGAATCCTTTCAGGGTGTTCTTTATTTCAGCTATGCCATTACTCATTTCCAGTTGATTCTTATTTATTGTTTCAAGCTATCTTTTCATTTTGCTATATCTCACATTAAGACCCATATCATACTCATTAAGTTGCTTTAAGATCAAACTGAATTGTTTGAGCAGCCTTATTATCATTACTTTGAATTCTTTATCTGACAAATTCTTTACCTCCTTTTCATTTAGTTCCCTTCCTGGTGATTCCTCATTTTCTTTTATTTGGAGACTAGAAGCCTGGTGCACAAAATTCCTGCACTTGGGGGGGGTCCCCTCAGCCTGGTCTGCATCATCTCACAGTCTGGGAGCCCTTGGGGGATGTCCAACCAATGGCTTAGGCCCGCTCACCGTGGGAAGCGGGCCTAAGTCGTCAGTTGGACATCCTTAGCACTGACGCGGAGGCAGGAGAGGCTCTCGCCACCACTGCTGCACTCGCCAGCCATGAGCTTGGCTTCTGTGCTCGCCAACCATGAGCCCAGCTCCTGTGTTGAGCATCTGCCCCATGGTGTTCAGTGTGCATCATAGCAACCGGTTGTTCCACTGTTCGGTCAATTAGCTTCCTAGCCTTTTATTATATAGGATTATTTTCTTTGTTTCACCATTTTTGCTGTCCCTTTTTTTTTGTTTCTTTATGTTAGATCTGCTATGCCTCCCAGATTTTGTAGGGTGGTCTTATGTAGTAAGTGTTTTGAGACCAATGGGTGCATTCTCTTAGATCTCCTGAACTGGGTGCTCTAGGAAATCCCTTTACTTGAGTTAATTGGATTCTTTTGTTGTACTTGGGTCTTGAACGGTGGTTCTCAACCTTGGCTGCACATTAGAATCACCTGGGAATCTTTTTAAAATCCTGATTTCTGGGCCTCATCCTCCGGAAATTCTTTCTTTGTTACTAATGTTGTGGCCCACCCCATAACAAAGAAACAGAATTTCCGGAGGATGAGGCCAAGAAATCAGGATTTTAAAAAGATTCCCAGGTGATTCTAATGTGCAGCCAAGGTTAAGAACCTTGAATGTTATTGTCCCATTTGTGGATGGAATCGCCTTTCAGGCTGGTTGACTACATGGCTCACCTGTGACCACATCGTTTGAGCTTTTGTGGAAGTGCTGATGGAAAAGAACAAAATACAACACAACAAGACACGAAACAGAAGAAACAAAACCAAAATGTACAGAAGACTCCTACAGCACTAACAGAAGGAACCACCAGAGAAGAGGGAATTAAGAAAAAGGAAAGAGATTAAGAATAATAGAAAAATGTAGGGGGGAAAAAAGAAAAAATATGAGGAGAAAACAAAACAAACAACAAATGAAGAAAGCAAAAACAAAAAACAATAAGAAAAGGGGTGGGGGTGTGGAATATGTAGATGCAAAGTGAAATAAAGAAAATAAGAATAAAGAAAGGAGCCCTAACTGGTTTGGCTCAGTGGATAGAATGTCAGCCTAAAGACAAAAGGGTCCCAAGTTCTATTTCGGTTAGGGGCATGTACCTTGGTTGCGGGCACATACCCAGTAGGGGGTGTGAAGGAGGCAGCTGATTGATGTTTCTCTCCCATCGATGTTTTTAACTCTATCCCTCTCCCTTCCCCTTTGTAAAAAAATCAATAAAATATATTTTAAAAAAAGAATGAAAGGAATAGGGGGAATAAAGTAGTTTAAAGTAAAGGAGGGAGTGAAGAAATGAAGACAATAAGACAATTTGAAAGGAAAAATAGAGGAGAATGCCGAATAAGAAAAAGTAAAAAGGTGAAAAAGCTGGAGATAAAGATAAGGGAGAGAAAAAAATTGAGCAGTGAAAAGAAACAAAACAATTGGTAGGAAAAGGAAAGAGGAAAATTAGATATATGAACAAAACAACAGATTAGAATAATAACAAAGTAGATAGATAAAAAAGATACCTTTAAAAAGGGAAAAATAAATAAGAGAGAAAAAATAAAGAAGAAAAAAGACAGGAAAAAAAGTATTTTGAAAAAGTGAAGGGGCATTTGTTTCAGCTGAGTTTAGCGTCCCATGGGAGTTTGCTTTAGATCCTACTCTTCTGTTTTGTCTGTCAATTGTGGACTTCTTATTAGGTACTTAGGTGCTCACCACTGTCACTCACTTCCTTTGGCTTTCAGAAACCTGCTTGAAACTCCAAGAAGGAGGAGGCAATCTGCCCTGTGAAGTAGTTTTGTTAGTAACAAGGAGCCCAGGAGCTGGGTCTGTAGACTTCCCCTGGCTCCCCAGTCTCCGCCTCTGCCCACCTTTGCCTGCTGTCCCATTGTCAATCTTATTCACTCAAAAGTTTTTTTCTGAAGGGGCTTTAGGTGTGGGAAGTGCTATTTAGCTTTCAGGAAATATGGTGGTGTGTTTCCCTGTCCCAGAGCTATTCCTCCATGAGTGGCCCAAACTATTACTCTGCTCTTGACTGGACAGAGATCCTTCTATGAAGACCAACGGGGTCAGCTGAAAACCTGGAGTTTTTATCAATTCTCCCATGCAGGAAAATTACTGGTTTTGTTCCCCGGATAGTGTGGTGGATGGTCCCTCCCCCACTCCAGTACTGAGGGCTCCTGAGACTGTTCAAACTGGTAAGTTTGGCCTCTGGGCTTGTTTCCTCTGAAAAGCTCAGAATTCAGGGTGTGGCATTCAAGGCTCCTGAAGGTGGGGCATCTGTATCTTCTGGGGCAGGATTTTTTTCTCTTTACCTGCCCTCTGGCTGCTGGGAGTGGCTAGCTCCTCTCAGGAAAAATGACTGTTTTGGTTTGGGGGCCTATGGGCAAATGTTCATGGCTACTGTTTTTCCAAGTCTCCTTGCAATGCTTTCCAACCCAACCTCTCCTTAGGCATCTTGGATCCGAATCTCCTCCCACCCCTAAGCCTTGGGTGAGTAGCCCCAAATGAAAACTCCTTTGCTGTGGGTTAAAAAAACAAAACAAAATAATGAAATGAAACTGCTCTTTCTCTCTGACAGGCTCCAGACTCCACTGCAGCCAGCAGCCCTGTCCTGACTGGATGTTACCTGGGCTATGGGTCTCAGCTCCAGTCTGCAGCAGCCAGCAGCCCTGCAGCCTTTGACAGTTGAATGTTTCAAGGGCGGAGGATCTTTTCTTTTCTTTTCTTTTCTTTTCTTTTCTTTTCTTTTCTTTTCTTTTCTTTTCTTTTCTTTTCTTTTCTTTTCTTTTCTTTTCTTTTTAAGGGCCTAGGATCTTGACTCTGGTGCTCTGGGCTGGGGAGCCCAGCCTGGTTTCCAGGCCTCTATCTTCTGAGGGAACAGAACTTCTCATAGCCCAGCATGCCTTCTTCTCTTCACATGCCAGCCTGCCACCCCTGGGAACTGGGTCAGCTCCTCTCTCGACTTCACCCTTCCTATGAAAGGGTGAGAGCTATGCCCTCCATCTTTCCCCTAATCCTCCATTTTGGGCAGCAGCCGTGTGCTCAGCAAGGAGCTTCTTCCCAGAAGCCCAAGCCGCTGCTAGCCTCACCTAGGATTTCTTTAAACTAACCAATGATAATCAAGGGAAGTTCGCACCATAGACACAACCACATCCTGTGTAACAAGACACCGACTTGCGCCTGGCCAATCGGCAGGGCCCACAGTCCTCTCTCCTCCCCTTACTCCAACCCCCCTATAAAACCCCGCTACCCACAAAGCTCTCTCTCTCTGCCTCTTGCCTCTGCATTGGTGAGTGTGGTGGACGGGGAGCCGAGCTAGCTTGAATGAAGACTCTTTGCTTTTGCATCAGACATGGCTGGCTCCCTGGTGTGGTCTTTTAGGGATCCTGAAATCTGGGTATAACACCTACTGGTCTCCAGGTATTTTATGTACTTCCTTAATATGTCTCCCCATCAGCTGGACCTCAGTTGGTAATTCCAGGTGAATTTTCTCCAATTTAGTTGTATTTCAAGTTTGGCCCTGGGATGAAGTGCACAACAGATCTGCCTATTCGGCCACCATTTTTTCTAGGGATCAATTTCATTGATTTCTGATCTTAAATTTGTTTCCTTCCCCTGTTTGCTTTAGATTTAATTCTTTTTCTTGTTTCTTAAGCTTGAGGCTTGGATCATTGATTTGAGACCTAGCTTTTTCTTCTTCTAATTTAATTTTTTCCATCACCTTTTTATCGCCTCTATGCCCTCCATCATCTCCATCCATCTCCTTCTACCTCAACAATCACCACACTGTTGTCCATTCCTTGAGTTCTCTCTCTCTCTTTTTTTTTTTTTTTGATGAATCCCTCCACCTCCTCATCCATACCCCGTTCTCTGCCCCAAGCTGTCTGCCTGCTCTCTATCAATGACTCTCTCTATTTTGCTTGGTAGTTCAGTTTTTCATTAAATTTCACATGTAACTAAAATCATATGGTACTTCTCTTTCTCTGATTGGCTTATTTCATTTAGCATAATGTTCTCCAGGATCATCCCTGCTTTCACAAAGGGTAAATTTTCTTCCTTTTTACAGCAGAATCGTATGCCATTGTGTAAGTGTACCACAGGTATTTTATCCACTCATCTACTGATGGAAACTCACCACTCTTCTTCAACATAGCAATGGAAGTCCTAGCCAAAGCAATCAGGCAAGAAGAATAAATAAAAGGTATCCAAATTGGATAGGAAGAAGTAAAACTGTCACTATTTGCAGATTACATGATACTGTGTATAGAGAACTCTAAATATTCCATACACAAAAAAACAACTAGAACTGATAAATGAATTTAGTAAACCAGGAGGATAAAAAATAAATATTCAGAAATCAATTGTATTTTTATACACAATTAATGAAATACCAGGAAAGAAAACTAAAAAAAATTCCACTCATAATTGCTTCAAAAAATATCAAATACCTAGGATGTAAAAATATCAAAGATGTAAAAGACCTGTACTCAGAAAATTATAAGACACTGAAGAAAGAACTTGAGCAAGATACAAATAAATAGAAGCATATAATCAACACTAATAAAAGAGAAAAATGGTAATTGGCGTACGAGCTACCCTTTTCATTGGCTAATCAGGGCTATATGCAAATTAACTGCCAACTAAGATTGGCAGTTAACTGCCACCTAAGATTGGCAGTTAACTGCCAACAAGATGGCGGTTAATTTGCATATGTAGGCACAATGCAGGGAGGCGAAAGGGAAAGCAGGAAGAAGCCCCCTGCCACTGACAGTGATCGGAAACCCAGGGGGGATCTAAGAGCTGGGGGGCAGGGCAAAGGCGGCCCTGGGGCCGCCTTTGCCCTGCCCCCCAGCCATGATCAGAGAATCAGGTGCCTTTTCCGCCCTGGCCAGTGATAGCAGGAAATAGAGGTGGAGCCAGCGATGGGAGCTGGGCACGGTTGAAGCTGGCAGTCCCAGGAGCTAGGGGTCCCTTGCCTGGGCCTAAAGCTGAGCCCGAGATCGTGGGGCCACTGCAGCTGCGGGTCCCCGCTGCCGGGGCCGGACGCCTCAGCCAGAGGCATCAGGCCTGGGCAAGGGGCCGATCCTGCGATTGGAGGGTGATGGGGGTCAACTCCTGAGGGCTCCCAGTATGCGAGAGGGGGCAGGCTGGGCTGAGGGACACTCCCCCCCACACACACCCAGTGCACGAATTTCATGCACCAGGCCCCAGTGTATTCATAGGTAACAAGAATTAACATCATTTACCGCTCAAAGCAATCCACAGTTTCAATGCAATACTTATCAAGGTACCAGTGGGGTATTTCACAGAACTAAAATAAATGTTTCAAAAAATTCTATGGAACCACAAAAGACCCTGAATAGCAACAGCAACCTTGAGAAAGAACAAAGTTGGAGGAATAACCCTACCTGATATCAATCTATACTACAAAGCCTCGTAATAAAAATAACATGGTTCTGGCATAGAAACAAATATATTATAGAGCAATGGAAAAGAATAGAGTGCCCAGAAATAAATCTATGCCTTTATAGTAAATTAATATTTGACAAATCAGGCAAAAACATACAATGAACTAAAGTTAGTCCATTCAGTAAAGAGTTGGGAAAATTGAACAGATAAGTGCAAAAAAAAAAAAAAATGAAACTAGACCACCTTCTTACACCACATGCAAGAATAAACTCAAAATGGATTAAAGTTCTAAAAAACATAGGCAGCAAAATCTCAGACATTTCTCATAGCAATATTTTTTTTGGCTTTAAAAATATGTAATTTTATTTTTATTTTATTTTTTTCAATTAAATCTTTATTGTTCAGATTGTTACATTGGTTCCTCTTTTTTCCCAACATAACTCCCCTCCACCCAGTTCCCACCCCACCCTCCGCCCTCACTCCCCACCCACTGTCCTCATCCATAGGTGCACGATTATTGTCCAATCTCTTCCCTCACCCCCACACCCTTTCCCCCCCCAAGAATAGTCAGTCCATCCCCTTTCTATGTTCCTGATTCTATTACAATCACCAGTTCATACTGTTCATCCGATTATTTATTCACTTGATTTTTAGATTCACTTGTTGATAGATGTGTATTTGTTGTTCATAATTTGTATCTTTACCTTTGTTCTTCTTCTTCCTCTTCTTAAAGGATACCTTTCAGCATTTACTATAGTACTGGTTTGGTGGTGATGAACTCCTTTAGCTTTTTCTTATCTGTGAAGCTCTTTATCTGACCTTCACTTCTGAATGATAGCTTTGCTGGATAAAGTAGTCTTGGTTGTAGGTTCTTGGTATTCATCACTTTGAACATTTCTTGCCACTCCCTTCTGGCCTGCAAAGTTTCTGTTGAGAAATCAGCTGACAGTCGTATGGGTACTCCCTTGTAGGTAACTGATTTTCTTTCTCTTGCTGCTTTTAAGATTCTCTCTTTGTCTTTTGCTCTTGGCATTTTAATTGTGATGTGTCTTGGTGTGGTCCCCTTTGGATTCCTTTTGTTTGGGGTTTTCTGCGCTTCCTGGGCTTGGAAGTCTATTTCTTTCCCCAGGTAGGGGAAGTTTTCTGTCATTATTTCTTCAAATAGGTTTTCAATATCTTGCTCTCTCTCATCTTCTGGCACCCCTGTAATTCGGATGTTGGTATGCTTGAAGCTGTCCCAGAGGCTCCTTACACTATCTTCGTATTTTTGGATTCTTTTTTCATTTTGCTTTTCTGGTTGGGTGTTTTTTGCTTCTTCGTATTTCAAATCTTTGACTTGATTCTTGCGAACCTCTGGTCTGCTGTTGGGAGTCTGTATAATATTCTTTATTTCAGTCAGTGTATTCTTAATTTCTAGTTGGTTCTTTATCACAACATCAAGGGTCTCATTAGATTTCTTGAGGATCTCACTACATTTATCAGCGGTCTCACCAGTCTTTTTGAGGGCCTTACTAAATTTACCGGTGGCTTCTAGACAGTTCTTTAAAGACCTTAAAAGTGTGGTATTGAACTTTATAGCCAACAGTTTGCTTTCCTCCAATTCTGTAATTTGTGTCCTGTTTCTTTGTTTTGGCATTTTTTATGCTTCGCTGTGTCAATAGATTGCCTTTCTGTGCTAAGTGTCCCAATTACCTGAGGTAGACACTCTTGGTGTACCCCCTTGTGGGCTATGTGCACAGTCTTGTTGTAATTAAGCCTTGATTGTTGTAGTTATCACTGGGAGGATTTGACCTCCAGGCCAATTGGCTGTGAGAATCAGCTGTGTCTACAGTGGGAGAAATTCTGTGCTGGTGACACCCCTCTGGGGTAGACTTGCTTCAATGTGGCTTTGGTGCTCACTGAGTCTGCCCCCTGAGTGTGTCTTTTATGGTCCCACAGAGCAGTAAACTGGATAGTCCCACTCTGACCTCTCTGCTTCCTGGCTCCTGGATCTCTAGTGAGGTGCTAATCTAGCCTTTGCCTGAGGCTATCCAGCAAAAGTCTCCCTGCAGGGCTTGGGCGGGGCGGGTCCCATGGATCAACAGGGCAGGGTTAGCAATTATGGCTGCTCTCAGTCTTCCCCTCAGTGGCTCTGCTTTTCAGTGTCCCATTATTTGCTGCAAGCCCCAAGGAGAGAAAGCTGCCCTAGGGTTCTGACCTATGCCAGACAGTCCCACTTCTCCTGTACGAGTCTGGGTCCCTAGACTCGCCAGGAACTGGAGCTCAGAACCTGAGATTCTCTCCTAATTGAAACAGACAACCGCGCCCTCAGCTACCAGCCAGCTATGCATGCACTCCGCACCTTAGTATTTTACTTCAGCACTGCGCCTCCTCTGAGTCTCGGTATGTTTTTCTCTTTCCTCCTAGTTGTACAACTTCTACTCAGCCAGCCTTCCTGTGGTTCTGGATGATGTCTGTTCTGTCTTTTTGTTGTAGTTTTGAAGTGGTTGTTCGAGGCAGCAAACTCCGGTGTTGACCTATGCCTCCATCTTGGTTTCTCCGCAATATTTTTTTTGATATATCTTCTTGGGCCAAAGGAACAAAAGAAAAAATAAACAAATGCAACTATACCATACTAGAGAGTTTTTGTACAGCAAAGGAAACCATTAGCAAAATGAAAAGAGAACCAGCTGAATGGGAGAACATTTTTGCCAATGAATAAAGGGTTATCAACACATCTAATAAGGGGTTAATATCCAAAATAACTTATAAATTCAACACCAGAAAGCAAACAATTTAATTAAATAATGAGCAAAAGATCTGCATAGACACTTTTCCAAAGAGGACATACAGATGGCCAATCCTATATAATACAGAGGTAATATGCAAATTGACCCTCGTGCCCTCATGTCACAAGATGCCCCCCACCACAAGATTGCCGCCCCCACATTGTCACAAGATGGCCAGCACTAGGGGAGGGCAGTTGCGGGGAGGGACCAGGCCTGCAGGAGAGGGCAGTTGGGGATGATTGGGCAGGCAGGGGAGCAGCTACGTGTCAATCATGCCAGCAGGGGAGCAGTTAGGGGGCTATCAGGCTGGCAGATAGTATGGTTAGGGGCAGTCAGGCAGCCTGGCAGGCGAGTGGTTAGGAGTAGGCATTCCCGGATTGTGAGAGAGAATCCTGACTGCTGGTTTAGGCCCGATCCCTGTGGATGACACTGGGCCACTAGTAGACATATAAAAAGACTAGAGGCCTGGTGCATGAAATTCGTGCACATGGGGGGTGGGCCCTCAGCCCATCCTGCACCCTCTCCAATCTGGGACCCCTTAGGGGATGTCCAACTGCTGGTGTCAGACATCTCTCTCACAATCCGGGACTGCTGGCTCCTAACTGCTCACCTGCCTGCCTGCCTGATTGCCCCTAACTGCCCCCCCTGGTCGCCCCTAACTTCCAACCCCCCACTAGCTTGGTCACCCCCAACTGCTGCCCCTGACAGCCTGGTCACCCCACGCAGCCTGCTGTTCAATCGTTTGGTCGTCCCTCACTAACCCCCTGCAAGCCTGGTCACCCCATGCAGCCTGCTGTTCAGGTGTTTGGTCATCCCTCAATAACCCCCTGCCAGCCTGGTCAACCCATGCAGCCTGCTGTTCAGTTGTTTGGTCATCCCTCACTAACCCCCCTGTGGCCTTGTTGCCCCAGGCAGCCTGCTGGTCATTACTGTTACTGTGATGGCGTCCCAGATAATTTGCATATTCCTCTAGTATTAGAATAGAGGTTCAACATCACTAATCAGAGAAATGCAAATTAAAATGACAATGCGATATCACCTCACACCTGTCAGAATGTTGTAATCAATAAATGAACAAACAAGAGTGTTTGTGAGGATATGTAGAAAAGGTAACCCTCTTGCAGTGTTGGTGGGAATGCAGATTGATGCAACCACTGTGGAAAGGTATGGAGTTACCTCAAAAAATTAAAAATGAAACTGCTTTATGACTCTATGATTCCTCTTCTGAGAATTATCCAAAGAAACTTGAAACATTAATGAGAAAGAATATATGTACCCTATGTTCATTGCAGCGTTACTTACAATACACACAGGAATGTTGAAATGTAGTTTTGGTAGGTATATTAAGGTGTTTTCTCTTGCAACTTTAAATATGTTTAATAAATAATAAAACCACCCTTCAAAACATTAGATGGTATGATAAACTATGTAATTCAACAGCACATGACAGGTTGCATGTAACCTCTGTTAAATGAATAGTCAAACAGCAGCTTGGATTTTTGCCCTCTCCACTTGAATAATGCCATTGCCTTGGAAGTTCGTGAGCAGGGAGAAACTGAATTGGTTCTATCACTGAAAAGATAACTCTCCATATTGCTTATTCCAAATTCTGGGAAGTCCTTCTGTCCTCTTCTTACTGTGAACCTCATCTGAGGAATTCTTTTTTTTTTGTTAAACCGTCAAGTAAATTTATATATAGTGTTAAGAACAAGACTGGCACATAGTGAGTGCTTTGTGCTCATTATTACAAAATCATATTCTTAAGTTTAACCCTCTTACTGAAATAGCCTGGGGAATCATGCACAGTTAAAAAAATTGGTTCTTCAACAAATGGAAAAACTAGAAAAATAATCTCATTCTCAGAAGTGCTCATTCTGTTCTTCATTTATTCAAGGGAAAAACCATGACTTGATTGACTCTAAACACTAACTTTAGTGAGCAACTGGAAGCACTAATGTTTGTCACTTAAATGTCTTACCAGTGCTTGGCAAACTGTGGCTCGCGAGCCACATGCGGCTTTTTGGCCCTTGAGTGTGGCTCTTTCTAAGCCTTATTTACAGATGACATGATATTATACATAAAAAACCCTAAGGATTCCATCAAAAAACTATTAGACTTAATAAATGAATTTGGCAATGTAGCAGGATACAAAATTAATGCCAAGAAATCTATGGCATTTCTATACAACAATAGTGAACTTACAGAAAGAGAGACTAAAAAAACAATCCCATTTACCATCTCACCAAAAAATTTAAGCTACCTAGGAATAAACTTAACTAAAGAGGTAAAAGACCTCTACTCAGAAAACTACAGAACGTTGAAAAAAGAGATAGAGGAAGACATAAACAGATGGAAGAACATACCATGTTCTTGGATTGGTAGAATCAACATCATTAAAATGTCCATACTACCCAAAGCAATCTATAAATTCAACGCACTTCCCATTAAAATACCAACAGCATATTTCACAGACCTAGAACGATCTCTCCTAAAATTCATCTGGAATAAAAAAAGACCCTGAATAGCTGCAGCGATCCTGAGAAAGAACAAAGTAGGTGGGACCTCAATACCAGAGATCAAGCTGTATTACAAAGCCACTGTTCTCAAAACTGCCTGGTACTGGCACAAGAATAGGCATATAGATCAATGGAATAGAATAGAGAGCCCAGAAATCAGCCTGAACCAATATGCTCAATATTTGACAAAGGAGGCAAGAACATACAATGGAGTCAAGATAGTCTCTTCAATAAATGGTGCTGGGAAAATTGGACAGATACATGCAAGAAAATGAATCTAGACCACCAACTTACACCATTCACAAAAATAAACTCAAAATGGATAAAGGACTTAAATATACGACAGGAAACCATAAAAATACTAGAAGAATCCAAAGGCAACAAAATCTCAAACATATGCCAAAGCAATTTCTTCACCGATACAGCTCCGAGGGCATTAGAAACTAAAGAGAAAATAAACAAATGGGACTACATCAAAATAAAAAGCTTCTGCACAGCCAAAGAAGCCATCAACAAAGCAACAAGAAAGCCCACTACATGGGAGAACATATTCACCAATGTTATCACGGATAAGGGTTTAATCTCCAACATTTATAGGGAACTCATACAACTTAATAAAAGGAAGATAAACAATCCAATCAAAAAATGGGCAAAGGATCTAAATAGACCCCTTTCAAAAGAGGACATTCAGAAAGCCAAGAGACATATGAAAACTTGCTCAAAGTCACTAATCATCCGAGAGATGCAAATCAAAACAACAATGAGGTACCATCTCACACCTGTCAGAATGGCTATCATCAAAAATTCCACTAACGACAAGTGCTGGAGAGGATTCCACTAACGACAAGTGCTGGAGAGGATGTTGAGGAGGTCCTAATCAATGTAATAGGAAAAATGAAGTACTGGGAAGAAAGAGACAAAACATATTTGCACATGAGATGATGCACAACCTAAAAAGCCCAAGAGCATAGGTTAAAATTTTATTGGCAGTAATATGACAACTCAGTAAGATGGCTAAATAAAGACATGCAAATGTAATAGCTTTCCTACATACCACAAATAACTAATAAAAAAAAAAAATAGGGGAGAACCCAAGATGGCTGCATAGGTAAACACCAGAAATTGCTGCCTCTCATAACAACTTCCAAAATAAAATGAAAAGACAAAACAAACATCATCCAGAACCACAGGAAGGCTGGCTGAGTGGAAATTCTACAACTAGAAGGAAAGAGAAAAGCACACTGAGACTCAGAGGAGCTGAGGAAGTAAAGTGCAGAGGTACGGAGGCTCGAGCTCGCGGAAAGGGGCTGGCACCTGAGGAGGCGGCTTTCTTTTTGAATGGGGAGGGAGTCCCAAGCTTGCGACTGCTCTGAACTCCAGTTCCAGGAAGTCTCTGGGGACCCAGGACTCATATGGGGAGAAACGGGACCGTCTGGCAGTGGGCAGAACTCGGAAGTTGAGGGCGGCTTTCCCTCAGAGGTGCTTGCAGCAATTACTGGGTCACTGAGATGCGGGCCCGCTTAGGGCAAGGGTGAGGATCAGCCATAGCGGCTTGCTCCGCTCTGTTCATTCCCTGAGACCCGGCTCCACCCATGCTACTGTAGAGGATTTGCATCTGAATGCCCTGGCCCTTTACAATCTGAAAATTACCCAACGAATTGTAGCTCGGCCAGAGAGACCCAGAACTTCCAAGAGAAGGCCCAAGGCCCCATAGGAGCTTGCATTGCTTCATAGCTGGGCCTCATCTGGGCACCTCCAAACCCCTACAAAAGAAGGGGAATCTGCAGATCTCTTTGTAGCTCCTGCTGGGTTGCCTCAGGCAGCGGCTAAATTAGCACCTCCTTAGATCCAAGAGCCAGTGTACCCAGTGGTCAGAGTGGGACCATCCAGATTACAACTCCTCAGATCCATAAGGGTCACACTCAGGGGGCAGACTCAGTCAGCACCAAAGCCCCATTGAAGCAAGTCTTGCCCCAGAAGGGTATCTTCAGCACAGAAGTCCTCCCACTGCAGACACAGCTGATTCTCACAGCCAATTGGCCTGGAGGTCAATTCCTCCCAGCTATACCTACAACAATCAAGGCTTAACTACAACAAGACTGTGCACAAAGCCGACCAGGGCGTGCACCAAGAGTGTCCACCTCAGGTAATTGGGGAGACTGATCCACTGGGCCCTATAGGACATCTAGCACAGAAAGCCACTCTATCAACACTGGGAAGCAGCCAAAATGCGGAGACAAAGAAACGGGACACAAATGATGGAAATGGAGGAAAGCAAACTATGGGATACAGAGTTCAAAACCACACTTTTAAGGTTTTTCAAGAACTTTCTAGAAACTGCCAACAAATTTAGTAAGACCCTCAAAAAGACGGATGAGACCGCCAATAAATGTAGTGAGATCCTTAAGAAATCTAGTGAGACCATCGAGGGTATGAAAAGGACCAACTAGAAATTAAGCATACACTGACTGTAATAACAGATATTATGCAGAGTTCCAACAGCAGACTAGAGGATCGCAAGAATCAAGCCAATGTTTTGAAATACGAAGAAGCAAAAAACACCCAACCAGAAAAGAAAAGCAAAAAAGAATCCAGAAATATGAAGATAGCGTAAGAAGCCTCTGGGACAGCTTCAATGGTACCAACCTCGGAATTATAGGGGTGCCAGAAGAAGAGAGAGAGCAAAATATTGAAAACCTATTTGAAGAACTGATGACAGAAAACTTCCCTTACCTGGTGAAAGAAATAGACTTCCAAGCCCAGTTAGCGCAGAGAACCCTAAACAAAAGAATCCAAAGGGGACCACACCAAGACACATCATAATTAAAATGTCAAGAGAAAATCTTAAAAGCAGCAAGAGAGAAAAAGTCAGTTACCTACAAGGGAGTACCCATACGACTGTCAGCTGATTTCTCAACAGAAACTATGCAGGCCAGAAGTGAGTGGCAACAAATATTCAAAGTGATAAATGCCAAGAATCTACAACCAAGATTATTTGATCCAGCAAAGATACCATTCAGAATTGAAGGTCAGATAAAGAACTTCACAGATAAGGAAAAGCTAAAGGAGTTCATCACCACCAAACCAGTATTATATGAAATGCTTAAACGTATCCTTTAAGAAGAGGAAGAAAAAGAAAAAGGTAAAGCTACAAATTATGAACAACAAATACATCTCTATCAACAAGTGAATCTAAAAATCAAGTGAATAAATAATCTGATGAACAGAATAAAATGGTGACTATAATAGAATCAGGGGCATAGAGAGGGAGTGCAAAAGTGGGGGGAAAGGTAGGGGATGTGGGAAGAAACTGGACAAAAATCGTGCACCTATGGATGAGGTCAGTAGGGGGCGGGGGGCTGTGAGGGCAGAGGGCGGGGTGGGAACCGGGTGGAGGGGAGCTATGGGGGGAGAAAAGAGAAACAACTGTAATAATCAGAAAATAAAGATTTAATTATTTTAAAAATAAAAAAAATCCCATAAAAAATGAAAGACCATTTGCAATATCAATAAAATGTATAAAGAAATAAACTTAACAAAAAATGTGTAAGACCCATTAAAACTCTTCTGAAAGACTTTAGAAAGAATACACAAAGTGAAGTACTGTGTTCCTACAAGGTAGTAAAGATGCCAGTTCTCCTTAAATTAATCTACAAATGCAATGTAATCCTATTCAAATTCCACGATGATTTTTAAACATAAACCGACCCACTGACATTTGGTAGAGAAAATATGCAATGAAATGTATGAAAAAAGATAAAAAAGGAGGAGTTTAACTTCCAAAAAGGAGTTTAAAAAGGAACTGGAATTATATAGTGACACAGGCCCTACCCAGTTTTGCTCAGAGGATAGAGTGTTGGCCTGAAAACTGAAGGTTCCTGGGCTCCAATCTGGTTAAGGGCACATACCCGGGTTGCAGGCTCCATCCCTAGCAGGGGATGTGCAAGAGGCAGCTGATCAATGATTCTCTCATCATTGATGTTTCTATCTTTCTCTCCAGCTCCCCTCCTCTCTGAAATCAATCAAAATATATGTGCAGTGATACTGCTACTGGTACAAAAAAAGCTAACTGGGTCAACAGAATAGAGTCTACAAAAAGATAGATTTTTGCTCAGTAAAGAAAGAATGAGATCTTCAATAAAACATTTTAAGACAATTGGATCTTCATATAGGGGAAAAACAGTCAACCACAAGAAAAGCAAATAAAACCAATGATAGTTTTTTTTTAATTTGAGAAAAATCCCCAAATGTTATAAAAAGGACTAGAAGAAAATATCAGACAACTTTCATACTGTGAGGTGACAAAGACCTCGCTAATAAAATCCACACTCCATAAGCCATGAGAAGATCAACAGGTATGGAGAAAGATGTCTACACATAGCCTACTCTTCACAGCCCTTGCCCTCTTCCACCCTGGATTGTCTTCTCCCTATTGATTTATGGAACTCTTTTTACATTAAATAACTTAATTCTTGCCTGACCGGTTTGGCTCAGTGGATAGAGCATTGGCCTGAGGACTGAAGGGTCCCAGGTTCGATTCCAGTCAAGGGCATGAACCTTGGTTGAGGGCACATCCTCTGTTGTGAGGTGTGCAGGAGGGTGCTGATCTATATTTCTCTCTCATTGATGTTTCTAACTCTCTATCCCTCTCCCTTCCTCTCTGTAATAAATCAATAAAATATATTTAAAAAAATAAATAAATAAATAACTTAAACCTTAGTAGATTGCACTGACTTTCACTGTTTCAAATATTCCCCAATGTTCTTTTTCTTGTTGTTAATCCTCACCTAAGGATATTTTTTCCATTGTTTTTCAGAGAGAGTGGAAGGGAGGGGGCAGGAGGGAAAAAAGAGAGAGAGAAATAGGAATGTGATAGAGGCACATTTACTGGTTGCTTCCTGCACGGCAGGTGCCCTGCAACCCAGGTACCTTCCCTTGACCTGGAATCAAACCTGTGACCCTTTGGCACTCAAACTGATGTCTCACTATTGAGCAACAGCAGCCATGGCCCCAGTGTTATTGTCTTTAAGGAGACAGAACAGTGGAGGAAGAAGCAAAGACTTCTCAGTCAGGCAAAACAGGGACCTGCTTTTGACTTTGCCACTGGGAACTTAAGTCAATCTCCATCTATGGGAGAAGGTGGTACTGTCTTCTTCACAGGATTGTGTGGATTGAATATGTGTATGGAAAAATCTACATCCTGTGCTTGGCATCAACCAGTGCTAAGTTTGCTAATGGTGTCGCAGAAAAGCTGGTCAAATCTATCAAAGTCTCTGCCTGTGGTATCAGGCTCCAAAAGCTTTTTCCCAACACCAGATTATAAATATATTGCTTCTATTTTTTCCTAGTACTAATACAGGTTCTATGTTTTTTACATTTACGTAAGTATGTTTGTTTAAGATGAGAACATAGATCTGGTATTATTTTCCTTCTCAAATAATTAGGGGGCTTTTCTATTCCCATTTTTCATTTTCTTCCACTGATTAGAATATTAAAATGTGACATTTCAAAAGTCTTAGGAACACATAGGTCTGAAGCCACTTGGTCTATACACATCTCTGCTCTGCTCCATGATGTGTTCACCTAGGTATTTCTCTCTTAGGGAGACACATTTTAAAAAATTGTTTACCATATTTTTAAGTTCTCAGGGGAAGGGACTGCCTTACTATTACCAAAAAAAAAAAAAAAAAATAGTGACACAGCTCACAAAAGGACTAAGAACAGCATGGCTGGAAGACTCTGGGAAAGCTTTATGAAGAAAGATGAACCTGAGCTGGCTTTTGAGATATTCACAGGACTTTCCCAGGGAGAGCAAAATAAGGGAATTTTAGATGGGCAAAGGCATTTAAAAAAGTGGGAATGGGCCAGTGTTATGGGTTGGCTCAACGAGATAGACCACTGACTCAGAATTTAAATTTAAGAGCCTTTTATTAAGCCGGCCAGCTGACCACAGCGCCTATCTCCCCCTCTGGGAGATTCGGAGCATGTGGCCGAGATCAAGGGTGCAGTATGATCCTTTATAGCACAACAGTGTTACCTTAGAAGTTCATAAGCACAAAGGGGGGGTAAACAGAGTTACACCTGGCTGGAACGTATCATAACACATTGTTTTTCTAAGACAATTTAGCAATTTTTCTTCTATGGTTCCTAACCCTGACACAATCCTCCATACGTCAGTCCCCCCTCCCAGCACATTCTGTAACATTCTGTAACCCTTCCATGCCGCAGTCCCTCACCCTAGCACATTCCCTACTGGTCTTATGCCCGAATCAAATCTTTGATTCAGTGCCCTCCTCTACAATATGAAATTGAGGAGGCATTTGGCAATGTAGGGGTCGAGCCACCGGGGAAGAGTTCGGCATTTGATGGTGAAGAATTGGCTCGGCCGCTGACATAGAGTCTTAGTTCCCATGTCTTTCTCCTTCCCATTGGTCAGTTCACCAGGTGAGAGGCATGAGGAGGACGGGGTTACAATTTCCAGTGCCTCTTTCCTGCGACTTTGATGTCGGTTGGAGTGCTCAGCACCACCTGGTAGGGTCCATCCCATCTAGGTTCCAGGCTGCTAGGGTCGTGGCACTGCACCCAGACGAGATCACCCAGGGAGAAAGCAGGCTGTGTTGGATTGGATCTCAGCACGTCCTCCTCCCGTACGGCTCTCACCACCCGTTGTGCTGACGTGGCGCTGCTCTGCAAAGCCTGTAAGGACTTAAGCAAATTTCGGGTAGACAGCCGGGCAATTTCTTCCTCCCTTAGGCGGGGAAGAAGAGGTGGCGGCCTGCCAAACATAATTTCAAGAGGGGTGAGTCCTTTTATATACGGAATACACCTAGCTCTGAGGAGGGCAAAAGGAAGGAGACTTACCCAGTTTTCGCCAGTTTTTAATTTTAACTTAGTTAATGTTTCCTTTAAGGTCTGATTCATCCTCTCTACCTGTCCAGAACTCTGTGGTCTATAAACACAATGCAATTTCCAAGTAACTCTCAGGGCCTTAACTATGGATTGTAACTTTGGCGATAAACGCCGGGCCATCGTCGGACCCCATATATAGTGGTAGGCTAAACCGGGGGACAATTTTAGTGAGGAGTTTTCTAACTACTACCTATGCTGTCTCTGCCTTGGTTGGGTATGCCTCAGGCCAGCCAGAGAAGGTACTAATGAAAACCAGCAATTATTTATACCCTCCTTGTCCTCCTGGTATCTTGGTGAAGTCCACTTCCCAGTGTTCTCCAGGGTTCTGACCTCAGAATCGCTGTCCCGGCGCAGCCACAACAGGGGGCCCTTGGTTTACCCGGGCACACACTTGGCACCTTCTAGCCAAGTCTTGGGATATTTTCTGGAGCCCTGGGATGTAAAATTCTCTTCCCAGTAGTTCTGATAGCTTCGTTCCCCCCAGGTGGGTGCTCTAGTGGGCCTGGGAAGCAATGGTCCACCCCAGGGCTTCTGGCACTATAGGCCTCCCGTCTGGCAGAATTAGCCATCCAGCCTCTCCTTCCCGGGCCCTTAGTTTCTCAGCTAGCCTCTGCTCCTCCGGCAGATGAGTAGGCTTCTCTGGGAGCCTTCCTGCTGGCAGGGCTACGAGAACTTCTAGGGGCCCTACTGGTCTTTTAGCCACTTCCTTGGCCTCCTGTAAGGGCAGTGTGAGGAGATATATCCTTGCAGTCCCTGCGTAGGTCTGGCAGGACGAGTGCCGGGGCGCTCACCAGGGCTTTTTAGATCTCCCCTGGCTCCTCCTCATGTCACTACTGCCACCCCGCATACCGCATACTGGGTACCTTCCTCTACGAAGCTGCTCCCGTTGGTGTAGAGGGTCTCATCCGGATTCTGCAGGGGCTGGTCCACAAGGTCCTCACGGAGGGAAGTGAGGGTAGTCAGTGTCTCCTCGCAGTCATGCAAAGGGGTCTCTGCCTTCTCGTCAGGGAGGAGTGTGGCCGGGTTTAAGGCAGCTGTTTTCAGGAAGCTAAAATGTTTACTTTTTTTTCCTTTCCCCATCAGAGGGCCTGAGTGAGTGCTATGAGTTCCACAAGGCAGTCCACCTTTTGACCCCCCATTGTCAGGGTCATTCTGGGCCCCTGGGGGCTAGCTGAGCCCAGACAACCCCAATCCACCTCCTCCACCAGCATGGGAGGGAGTCGGTTCCCCCGCACGTTCAGGGCACTCCCTTTTCCAATGTCCTTCCTTTTTGCAAAATGCACATTGATTTTTTCTTAAGCCTGGGTTGGACTCCTTTTCTTCCGCGAGGCTTTTCTTTGCCCTTGTTGTCTCTCCGGCCCCTTGGGCCTCCCTCCTCGCTCAGGGCCAGGAGGACCTTGGCCATCCGGGTGTTTAAATCTGCCATCGGGTCCTCCCGATTGTCAAAAACCTTCTGGGCCACCTCAACCAACTTAGAGATTGATTTCCCCTCAAAGCCTTCTAACTTCTGTCATTTTTTTCCTAATATTTGGGGTCGACTGGGAAACAAATGCAACATTGACAGCCCTCCGACTTTCCGGGGCATCAGGGTTAGGCCCCTGGACTGTCTCTGTCATTTTAGAGAGGTTTGTGGGTCTCCAAGCAGCAGCTTGGATGCCCCCTAATAGAGTCTGGCAATACCGATCGAGAGCCTCCTTTCCCCTGTCACTATAGGGGTTCCAGTTCGGTTGCCTGGAGGGAAACACAGCCCTTAATCTGTACTAAAGGAGCTTTATTTCCTTACAGGGTCTTACATGTCACAGGACCTCACAGGGTCTGTAATTTCTGTAACAGAGGGTTAGTATTCACCACTTTATTAACCCCCTCTGTTCTAGGCAGGCCTTCCCCAGTTTCCTACAGTTGAGGTTTTGTGCCACCCCTGACATGGGCATGGTCGCACAGGCCTGTAAGACAGTATACAGGTTGCTAACTGTCAACTGTCTCTCAATTGAGACCAAAATTTAATGGGTATTTTTCTTTGCCCACCTGGGCAACTGCCCTCTCAGCAGCTAGACACCTTTTACTTTTTGGGTTCACCCCACATAGCCTTCTTCCAGGACAGTTTACACATAGGCCAGTTCTTCTTTCTAGCCACAAATACAGTTTGTCCAATTTCCTTAAAATGTATTCTGGCACAGGAGAAAGTTGTTTTGCTGTACATAGGTAGCTTAACCCCTATACAACTGGGCTTGGACCTCTGCCTAGCAAACTGCAGTCTATAAGTTCAATATGCAGCCTCCGGTCCTCCTAACCCAACGAGGTTTTGGCTAGTCTCTGAGTCAGACTTCTCCTCTCTTGGAGAATTTCAAAGTCCTGATGGCTCCCAGGTCCAGGGAGAATGCCCTTTTCTTAACTCTGTTTATTAGTTACAGGGCCCTGCTTTCCTTGTCTTCCCACCAGTCCCCTTTATGGCAGAGCAGCGACCAGGCCTCTTTGAAGGGAGTGCACTGGAAGGGGTATCAGCCCCTCCTCTTCCAGCAGCAACAGGTACTAAACCCTTTCAGTACATTTGCAAGCAGGGAGCTTTTACTAGCTCTATCTGCAGCTTTCATAGATTTCAGGCTTGCTACTTTATTTCTGGGGCTGTAGGAAGGCTAGTACTAGTCACTGGCTTCTGGCTTAACTGCTGTAGCCTGTAAGCCAAAGGCCCAAGTACTTTCTCGCTGCTGCTGCTGCTGCTTCTCTTTTTTCAGGGCCACTGCAGGTAGCTCAGGCATCCAGCCCCCCTTCTTTGATCATTCATTCCCCAATCTGGTCTGGAGCTGGGAATAGCGCCTCAGTCTGCCTTGCTTCCCCAGAGGGATGCCTGTCTAGCCCCAGATCTAGAGGGCCGGCCTGCCGTAGTGGCAACATAGGAACTGCAGGACTGGCAGATGTCGCAAGGTCCTGCAGGTTCTCCCCTCTCTCTCTGACAAGAGCTGGTGGCGTGGCCTGGGCCTGAGGCCAGGGCTCACCCAGATCCGGCGCCTGGGGACCATAGGGGGCGGCCGGCTGATGGGTTCCTCCTGCTCTCCCTGAAGGACCGGGGGAGCCTGTCCCTTCTGGGGCCCGGCCAAAAGAATTGTCTGTCTCTGTCCCAATTTTCCCCTCGGGAGGCAAGCCCTCATCTACCGGGGTTTCTTGGACAATATGTCAATCCAAACCTGAATATAAGGAATTTGATCAGGATGCCCTGGGCTGCCGTATATGTCATAATGGACCCAGTAGGCAGTGGTCAGATCAAAAGACCCTGCATCCGGCCACCCCTCCTGGAAAGTGGGCCACTCCTGTTCACAGAATCGCTGTAAATCAAAAGCATTAATATTATAACTTTTAAATCTACCCCAGAACTTTAGTTTAATACAGTAAATTACAACCCAGGTAAGAGCAACTGATAGAAATCTTTATTAACTAAGTAGGCTGATTCCCCCTTAACAGTGAGCAAAAGACTCTGAGAAAAAATAATTCTCGCAGCTGCAAGAGGCTTTGAAGACTATTAAAGGGGCCAGCCCAAACGTTCAGCCAAGCGTATCAACAGAAAGCAGAATAAATCAAAGTAGCTTTTACTTTACATAGACCAGTAATGATTTACACTTTCTTAATAGACTAGCCCAGGCTGGAGCTGTATCCAGTCCTCCTTCTCTGTAGTAATTTGGCTAGCCCTACATAAACAAACTTTGTCCCGACCCCATGATGATCGATGGCGAGAGACAGACAAGGGAGGGGGTGACCTGTTTTCACAGATCCTCACGCAGATGCCCGCCTGGCCGCGTCCCTTGGGAGCTTAGATTCGTCGTAGCTAAGGTGCACCCGTATAAACCCCGGGCCTGGTCACCTCCACATGGGGGTGAGTCACCGTTATGCCATATGACGAATCGCGGAACCGCAGGTTGGGGCCCACTCGGACTCCGTAACCGAAGTCATGGAGCCACATAAAGGAGAGGAGAGGGCAGGCCCCCTCCCTCCACACTCACACACTTTCACCAGACATTCACTCAGAGTTTAAACAATCCACCCAATTTCTAACAATTTCCCAATTCCTGAGGGAGCTCTATAGCTTCCCGGGAGGTGATCAAGCTCCCCTTCCACTCACCCGGAGTGGGCCTGACTGATAGGAGGTCGACGAAGATGACTGACCCTATCCCATTTGACAAAGAAAAAGACAACAAAGAACAAAGACAAAATAAATCAGCCAAATGCAACCCAAGGTTGCCCGGAACCTGCAGCTAGCTCCTTGAAGTCCTGAAAATTTTCAAAAAACATTGCAGCAGGGTGTACACAGAAGCAGACAACTTTCTGACAATAAATACCAAGACAAACAAATACCAGACAGACAAACCCAGTGCAGCCTACAGCCGCACGAACCAGGGACCCCGGCCACCGTCATGGCCGCGGGTCAGGACCAGGAGTACCGCTGCGTCCAGCCCTCCGTATAGGTCCTTCCGTGGGACGTCCCAATTCCTGTTTAACGACCGGTCCTTACCTCTCTTGAGAGTCCAGGTGGCTCGGTTTCCGAATTGAAAGTTTTGGGTGGACTGGAGGCCTCCTTGGTAATCGTTCTCCACAGGTGTGGGGTATCTCGCTGAGTGCCCGGCGACAAGTGGGGGAGAGCCTCCTGCCCTAAACAAGGGGTCCCTCTCACCCCTGCCGGGGGAGAGCCTCCTGCCTTGAATAGGGGGTCCCTCTCCTCCCTGCCGGGTATCTCGCTGCGGGCCTCCAAATGTTATGGGTTGGCTCAACGAGATAGACCACTGACTCAGAATTTAAATTTAAGAGCCTTTTATTAAG
Organism: Myotis daubentonii; assembly: GCF_963259705.1. Lineage (NCBI taxonomy): Eukaryota > Metazoa > Chordata > Mammalia > Chiroptera > Vespertilionidae > Myotis > Myotis daubentonii. The sequence continues at coordinate 13,500,293 of NC_081849.1, read as the reverse complement.
CCGGCCAGCTGACCACAGCGCCTATCTCCCCCTCTGGGAGATTCGGAGCATGTGGCCGAGATCAAGGGTGCAGTATGATCCTTTATAGCACAACAGTGTTACCTTAGAAGTTCATGGAAAGTTCATAAGCACAAAGGGGGGGTAAACAGAGTTACACCTGGCTGGAGCGTATCATAACACATTGTTTTTCTAAGACAATTTAGCAATTTTTCTTCTATGGTTCCTAACCCTGACACAATCTTCCATACGTCAGTCCCCCCTCCCAGCACATTCTGTAACATTCTGTAACCCTTCCATGCCGCAGTCCCTCAACCTAGCACACCAGGTGTGGGCTAGGTTATGGTGAGGGGTGGCTTTGGCTAGAATGGAGGGCTGCCATGACTGTTGAAATATATTATGTTGGATTTATGGGGTAGAGTCAAGATCGTCAGCTTATTAAATCATTCTTTTAATGTCAGCAATCTGCCTGTAGGGAAAGCACACCATCATGTAATTGAACAAAAGGGACACAGACAAGCTCTAGGAACAGGTGACTCTAACATGACAGGCTTTAGAGAAGCCCGATGCAGGATTTAGGTTGCAGTGTTTTAACTGAATCTACTAACACCATGCCTTACACACTGGAGAAGAAAGCTGCTAAGTATACCTTAAGAATTGACAAGATCACACTTTTATCATTATGCCATGTCCCATCTGCTAGGGTGACATAGCTCCATGAGGTTGGAGATTCCATATCTCTCCTCATTTTAGCCAACAAATAAAGAAGTCAGGAAGAGAGTAATTGATTAGTACATCAACTCAACATCGTTCATTTTGAGTTGAAGAAATTTTGCTATCATATCAATTCTGGCATATCAAACTTAAGTTTCAAAATAGTCTCGTGGCTGGTTTGACTCAGCGTATAGCGCATTGGTCTGTAGACTGAAGGGTCCCAGGTTCGATTCCAGTACAGGGCACATGCCTGGGTTGCGGGCTTGTTCCCAATAAGGGGCTTGCAGGAGGCATCCCATCTTTGATGTTTCTATCTCTCTCTCCCTCTCCCTTCCTCTCAGAAATCAATAAAAATATATATTTTTAAAATGGTCTAATGGCTTGTTATCTTGATTTCATTTTCACAGATTTCTGGGAGTGGGCTTCCTTTAAACATCCCTGCAATATAATTTTTAATAAAAAAAAGAATAAAGCATATCTCAGTGCTCATGACTAAAGAAGAGTATCAAGTAGGAGTAGACAGGAAAGTGGCTTTGATTTTCAGGTTGTGGGTTCTGAACCTCCTCAAAGATGGACTATATATTGGAAATCTGAATTAACTGTTGTCTTACCACAATGAGACACAAAACTTCAAAATAAAACATTGTTACTACAATCACAGGTGCTGCAATGATGACTTCGTTCTTATATCTTGTCACTTCTTGCCTGAGCTAGAAGAAGGAGGAGGAGGAGGAGGAGTGAGAGGAGGAGGGGGAGGGTGAGAGAGAGGGAAATGGGAGGAGGAGAAGGAGAGGCAGAGGGGGAGGAGAAGAAAAAGAACAACAACAACAACAACAAGAACAACATTTAAAAAAAACCCACAAAGTTATGGAAAGCATAAAATCTAATTAATCTTTAGCCTATTCTAATGAATTGCTAACTATTCTTAACTACTATCCTAAAACCCACCTTTCCACATGGTTCTTAAGCAACATACCACATCTTATAGGCTCTTAAAGAACATACCACATCTAATGTGTTATGTAATCTGCTCATTAGCATTTTCTTCTACAATTTGTTCATCTTGGAATTTAGGGCCTCTTCTCATCTACCCTAGGAACAGTGGCACAAATCTCTAAATGAGCAAAGTGGCAGATCACTGTCTAAGCCAAAGTCACATGATCAACACGATTGAGACGAGGTGCCCCTGGTCTTCCTACCTGGGTACTTTCATGGGATGTCCAAAACTAGTGATAGCGAACCTTTAGAGCTCGGAGTGTCAGCATTTTGAAAAACCCTAACTGAACTCTGGTGCCGTGTTACATATATTAATGTTTTGATATTTGCAACCATAGTAAAACAAAGATTTATAGTTTTGATGTTTATTTTATATATTTAAATGTCATTTAACAAAGAAAAATCAACCAAAAAATCAGTTCGCGTGTCACCTCTGACACCTGTGTCATGTTCCCCATCACTGTGACCTAAACTGACTAAAAGTCCAGGTCAGGTGTCTCAGGACCTGTCCTCACCTCATTGGACGCCTTCTCTTCCTGCTTCTGGGGGGCTTGCATCCTCTCATCTTTCCATTGTTCCGCATCCCACTCTGCGTTGGATATCTTTACTTCCTGCTGCTGGGTGAGCAGTCTCATCAGAAGGCCTATTCCAGAAAACAGAGTTTCCTCGGTCAATTTTTGAAACTTGAATGGTTAAGTTTGGGTTTAACAGAAGGATTCCTTCTGTTGTTTTGCAAATGATTCAGGGGCATATCTGCATTGTGTACATTTGAAAGACAGAGTTTAATGAATGGTAATAAAGTGGATTCTATATCTTCTAGATTTCCTTCCAAGAAATAAGGCAATTAGTAATTTAGTGCACTATTAACATCACTTTTATCATTAAAGTCTAGCTTCCCACTCATAAGGGATGAGGAAGTGTCGCTCTTTTTGTTTGAGGATGCCCTCTCTGGCTCAATGGTCAGCTCAGTGCTGATGTTCTGCCGGCCTTGTAATACTTTGATGAGAGGGGGGTAAGAGATCAACTAAATGACTAGTATGCATGCATATAAGCATAACCAATGGACATAAGACACTGGGGGATAGGGGAGGCTAGGGGACTGTCTAGGGCGGGGGGATAAAATGGATACATATGTAATACCCTTTGTAATACTTTAAGCAATAAAAAAAATATTTCTTCTCATTAATTCTCTTTTAATGTGCAAGAATTTCATTCACTGGGCCACTAGTGTTATAACTGGTGAGCTAAGGGGACAGAGCACCAGAATAACCTATACCCCTGGGGGAGGAGGTGTCTTCCAGTTCTCAGGGACTGAGTGTATTGGGGAAACAAGGAAGAGAAGACCTCTTCACCTGATGGACCACACTGCTTCTTGAGGAAGTATTGGCTTCCCCAGGGATTCCAGCTTCAGCCCATCTTTTCTTGCCTATGGCCCTTCTTATTTGTATATAAATACTTGACTATTTACACTATAATTCCTTACCTTAAGGCTAGAGTTAGCTATGAATTGATACATTCAAATGCATGCTTTATTAACTGTACTACTAAAAGCCTAGGTCAGGTGTGGGCAGCCTTTTTGTGAGTTCATGCCAAAACCGACAAAATCTCTGACTCAAAATTCTTCTGCATGCCAACCCTAATTTTTTGAGAACATGTTATGCCTACTTGATATCTCTTAAGGTGTATGTATGTGAAGAACCTTGAAGAAATAATAAAATAAATTGAAGCGACTAAAACACAGTATATGATGATGAAAAATACATTGATTTTTTTTAAAATTAAATCTTTATTGTTCAGATTATTTCATTGGTTCCTTTTTTCTCCCACCATAACTCCCCTCCACCAAGTTCCTACTCCACCCTCCGCCCTCACTCCCCACCCACTGTCCTCATCTATAGGTGCAGGATTATTGTCCAATCTCTTCCCGCACCCCCCACACACCTTTCCCCCCCAAGTATAGTCAGACCATTCCCTTTCTATGTCCCTGATTCTATTACAATCACCAGTTCATACTGTTCATCAGATTATTTATTCACTTGATTTTTAGATTCCCTTGTTGATAGATGTGTATTTGTTGTTCATAGTTTGTATCTTTACCTTTTTCTTCTTCTTCCTCTTCTTAAAGGATACCTTTCAACATTTCATATAATACTGGTTTGGTGGTGATGAACTCCTTTAGCTTTTCCTTATCTGTGAAGCTCTTTATCTGACCGTCACTTCTGAATGATAGCTTTGCTGGATAAAGTAATCTTCATTGTAGGTTCTTGCTATTCATCACTTTGCATATTTCTTGCCACTCCCTTTTGGCCTGCAAAGTTTCTGTTGAGAAATCAGCTGACATTCATATGGGTGCTCCCTTGTAGGTAACTGATTTTCTTTCTCTTGCTGCTTTTAGGATTCTCTCTTTGTCTTTTGCTCTTGGCATTTTAATTATGATGTATCTTGGTGTGGTCCTCTTTGGATTCCTTTTGATTGGGGTTCTCTGCGCTTCCTGGACTTGGAAGTCTATTTCTTTCCCCAGGTAGGGGAAGTTTTCTGTCATTATTTCTTCAAATAGGTTTTCAATAGATTGCTCTCTCTCATCTTCTGTCACCCATATAATTCGAATGTTGGTACGCTTGAAGCTGTCCCAGAGGCTCCTTACACTATCTTTGTATTTTTGGATTCTTTTTTCATTTTGCTTTTCTGGCTGGGTGTCTTTTGCTTCTTTGTATTTCAAATCTTTGACTTGATTCTTGCAATCCTCTGGTCTGCTATTGGGAATCTGTATGATGTTCTTTATTTCAGTCAGTGTACGCTTAATTTCTACTTGGTTCTTTATCACAACATTGAGGGTCTCACTAGATTTCTTGAAGATCTCACTACATTTGTTGGCGGTCTCACCAGTCTTTTCGAAGGCCTTACTAAATTTGTCAGCAGCTTATAGACAGTTCTTCAAAGACCTTAAAAGTGTGGTTTTGGACTTTATATCCAGCAGTTTGCTTTACTCCATTTCTGTCATTTTTGTTCTGTTTCTTTGTTTTGGCATTTTTTATGCTTCGCTGTGTCAATAGACTGCCTTTCTGTGCTAAGTGTCCCAATTACCTGAGGTAGACACTCTTGGTGCACCCCCTTTGGGCTATGTGCACAGTCTTGTTGTAATTAAGCCTTGATTGTTGTAGTTATCACTAGGAGGAATTGACCTCCAGGCCAATTGGCTGTGAGAATCAGCTGTGTCTACAGTGTGAGAACTTCTGTGCTGGTGACACCCCTCTGGGGCAAGACTTGCTTCAATGTGGCTTTGGTGCTCACTGAGTCTGCCCCCTGAGTGTGTCTTTTATGGTCCCACGGAGCTGCCAACTGGATGGTTCCACTCTGACCTCTGGGCTTCTTGGCTCCTGGATCTCTAGTGAGGTGCTAATCTAGCCTTTGCCTGCAGGTATCCAGCAAAAGCCCCCCAGCAGGGCTTGGGCACGGTAGGTCCCAGGGGATCAACAGGGCGGGGCTAGCAGTTTTGGCTGCTCTCAGTCTTGCCCTCAGAGGCTCTGCATCTCAGTGTCCTGGGAATCGCTGCAAGCCCCAAGGAGAGAAATCTACCCTAGGGTTCTGACCAATGCCAGACAGTCCCGCTTCTCCCGTATGAGTCTGGGTCCCGAGATCTCGCCCAGAACTGGAGCTCAGAGCCTGAGACTCCCTCCCGATTGAAAACGACAACAGCGCCCTCAGCCGCCCACCCGCTATGTATACACTCCGCACCTTAGTATTTTACTTCCGCACTGCGCCTCCTCTGAGTCTCGGAATGCTTTTCTCATTCCTTCTAGTTGTAGAATTTCCACTCAGCCAGCCTTACTGTGGTTCTGGATGATGTCCTTTCTGTCTTTTAGTTGTATTTTTGAAGTGGTTGTTTGAGGCAGCAAACTCCGGTGTTTTTCATATTTATTTTTTTAAAAATATTTTTTTGATTTTTTACAGAGAGGAAGGAAGAGGTAAGAGAGTTAGAAACATCCACGAGAGAGAAACATCGATCAGCCGCCTCCAGCTCACCCCCACCTGGAGATGTGCCTGCAACCAACGTACATGCCCTTGACCGGAATCGAACCCGGGACCTTTCAGTGCAGGCCGACGCTCTATCCACCGAGCCAAACCAGTCCGGGCTACATTTATTTTTTAATGTATACATGTACACTGATAGTCTGACAGAAAACTTTACGACTCTGTTTGACATTATCAGTGGGACCTTTGCTGGTGCATCACTGATGACAGAGATTTTACATCAGGTTTATATTTCATGACCTTCAGAGATATGCATAAGCTACTACTTTCCTCTGTCTGGCTATTCCTATTACGAGACTTAACAGAATTCATCAGTGAGAACAAAGATTCACAAGCGTATATGGATGAAACCAAAACACTGGTGGGATATAGGAAGGCAGGAAGAGTTAAGGCAGAGGCATAGAAATTGCTCTTCCCCTCTCTCGTCAATCCATGTCTATGGTCTTTAAGATAACTTGTCATGTAAAATTGTTTATTTATCTAAGATGCACCTACACTGAATTTATCTGAAAAATAAAAAAGTCGATATTAAGAAAGAAATTGTAAATGGAAGACAATAAGCGAGGGTTTCGCGTGCCAGCAAAAGTTACTGGCATGCCATGTTTGGCAAGCGTGCCAACCTATGTGGTCCTCATGTCCTTGCACACGACGTCATCACAGAGTGGCCATCACAAGATGGCCACCACAAGATCGTCTCGGGGACAGCGGAGGGGGTGACCAGTGGCCGCTCCACGTGATGTGGCCTAGGGGACCCATGGCTCCGCATGGCACAGAAGAGGCCAGTATCGGCATCTCTGCCACCTCATATGAAGGAGGCAGGTCCCAGTGGAGGAGACGGGTCTCGGTAGGGGATGGCAGCTGATGGCAATTGAGCCAGCAGGGGAGGGCAGCTTTGGTCGAATGGGCTGGCAGGGGAGGGCAGCTGTGGGGAATCGGGCCGGCATGGGAGGGCAGCTGGGGGCAATCAGGCCAGAAGGGCAGTAGTTAGGCATCAATTGGGCTGGCAGGGGAACGGTTAGGGGGCGATCATGCTGGCAGGCAGAAGCAGTTAGAGGCAATTAGGCAGACAAGCAGGCGAGTGGTTATGAGCCACTGGTCCCAGATGGAGAGAGGGATGTCCGACATCCCCCGAGGTGTCCCAGATTGGAGAGGGTGCATGCGGGACTGAGGACACCCCACCCCCCCGCCATGCACAAATTTCTTGCACTGGGATGCTTTACTATTAAGCCTTAATCAATAATCCTTAAGGTAGGGTTTATTGATGCCATTTTAGGGAGAACTTTCCCCTTCTGTGTCCGCAGCAGACTCTGTATCAATGTGTGTTAATGAAGGGGAGGATTTACTCCGCTTTCTAGGGTAAGAAGAAAAAGAAGAAGGTCAAGGCTTTGACTCTTGAAAGGAACAATTAAACTATTCATTATTTCCTCATTTGAGATAGGAATTCTAAGTGTTCCCAATTATTTACGTTTTTAGGAACAATTCCTGCTCCTCTGACTTTAGTTTCTTTTTCCCTTTGCCATAGATGTTTTTTGCCGGGGTCCAACCCCAGCAGGTCCAGGGGTTCCCAAAGGCATAGACGGAGTCGGCGAAGAAGGAATAACAAGGAAACAGCGTTCAGTTGATCAGCAGCCTAGACAGGATCTCTAGCCCTGATCTCCAGCCAAGTTCTCGTCTTGATCTCCAGAGAGGTTCTGCTGTTTATTGTCTTGTTACAATGGTATTTATCCCAGTTGATTTTAATCCTGTCAATTTCTATTACAAAGGTTAGGGCGTTTCTTATCTCCATTCCAGGGAGTAAAGATTATGTAGCTTAAGCATGATTGTTTGTAGTGATTAACTACCCGCCTGGCACTTAGTTAAGGAGTTTCATCCCCTCCCTGACTTCAGGGAAAAATTCCTACCTGGAGAAACAACCTTTCTAGGAGAGGTGACCTTGGTTAAAACACACAGCGCTAAGGGGAGCAAACATATTAAGAACAGTATGCTATATACGCCAGGTCCCTTGAAACATATGCTGTGCAGATGTTTCTTTCCTGCAGCGACTGTGTCAAGCAGCAAGGATGGACCGGCTTCCGGCAGTTTTTTATGCAAAGAGGCCACTTCCTCCAAAATCCAGGTTCCTAGAAAAAGGATGGGGAGACATGAACTCTACATTTCCTGTGATTTCTCCCGACACAGTACTTTGTCCTCCTCAAATTTACCTCCTCATCAAGGTCTGATGATGATTTGAATTTGGAGAAAAAGCTGCTTGGAGGAAAATACATACCAACACTTAGTGATTCATGCCATCCTCCATGACCCTCGCACATATAGTTCTGGTCTTATTCGGACTAATTGGGTACCTGGGTCCATATTCCTGAGCAAAATCACCACAGACCTGGGACCTTGAAAATGATTGCTTGCGTGCTGGGCTTCCAGTTCTCTGTGACAGTTTAAAATGGCCCTGCAATGTCTCTGGGAGACCTATGTATATGGCTTGGCATGGGGTATAGGCAGGATTTTCAGTGTTGCTTACTGCATTTTTCAGCATGTGCAGTGTGGACAAAAGGGGCCACATGCTAACCTGACAAGCTCAGGGGAGGCCTGCATGGCAGTCTTGCAGACTCAGAGACCTAAAGTAACCACAAAAGATGGTCTGAAAATTAAATATTTAACTGCAAACAGGTTATAGTGGGTTGTCATGTCCTAGGCCAGTATTTTCCCTGACAAAGATCAACTTAGGTCTTTACTGAGCCCATTTGTCTTTTTGCTTCTAGGATAACATATTTGTGAAATATCTGGGTAATTTCTAAATTCCTCTTTTTTCGGGACCCTTCAGGGTTCAACAAATATCACCAGGACATTTGCTCATTGTTATGTTATCAAGTTAATCGTCAAGTGTTAATGATGTTGAACTATCCTGTATCCATCTATGTAAAAGCAGCACATGTCCATCATGTCACTTTTTATCCTATCCCAGAGGTTTTCCTGCTTTGCTTTATCCCACCTCCTTAAACTATCACCAATGGATTTCATGTAATCCACCTACATCCCTTTCCTTTGATTGCAATGTATAAATACAGATGTAACCTGGCATTCTTTGGAGCAACACCTCAATTCCTAGAGGTTCTGCTTCAATGCATGTCAACAGTTTGGCTCAAATAAATTCACCATAATTCTTTACAGTGTTTTTTTTTACGTTAACAGCAGCAAAAATTCAGCACTCTTTGGGGTCACCAACCTGTACCCAATCTTGTCCCAGCCCCTTTCTTTGGCCTGAGCAAGCCTACCAATTCCACCACTGTAATGACAGAAGGGAACACATTGCTCCTATAAAGTGACATCCTTCAGAAGCTTGGGGGTTTTCAGATATGCGTACCCTTGATGACCCGTGTAGTTTCACAAATGTCCTTAAAGTGAACACAAAGGTTTAAATCTCTTGACTTTCATGCTTTTGTGGGGTTTTCTGACTCAAGTGAATAATGAACCATTTTCAGAGGTCACCTCTGGCTGCTTACAGAAAGAGGAAGTTCCTCTCCTCATAAAATTCTACTTTAAGAATTTCCAGACCTGTATTTACCTTGAGCTTCCTCCTTTCTGTATCTTCCTCCGAAAAATCTATTTTGGAAGAAAACAACATCATGATTATTCATACAATGACCACTCTCTCTAAAGCTTTATTCCTTCTGTCTTAATTGAGATGGTAACTTTTTTGAGGGCAGAAACTCTGCCTAGTCCTTTGACTCTTCCATAGTCCTAACTTAGGACCTTGCATGCAGCTGGCAATGCATTTTCTTGGCTGTTTCAGATAACATTCAGCAGATAATTCCCAATAAAAACACTTAGAAGTAGCAAAGAAAATGAAAGTATCTACCAGAAACCTACACAGCAGCTCTGTTTTAGGTCAAGAACAAGAATAGGATTCCTGTTAGTACTTTTACTCTTTATCATTGTTGAGGAGGTCCTAATCAATGTAATAGGAAAAATGAAGTACTGGGAAGAAAGAGACAAAACATATTTGCACATGAGATGATGCACAACCTAAAAAGCCCAAGAGCATAGGTTAAAATTTTATTGGCAGTAATATGACAACTCAGTAAGATGGCTAAATCAAGACATGCAAATGTAATAACTTTCCTACATACCACAAATAACTAATAAAAAAAAATAGGGGAGAACCCAAGATGGTGGCATAGGTAAACACCAGAAATTGCTGCCTCTCACAACAACTTCCAAAATACAATGAAAAGAAAAAACAAACATCATCCAGAACCACAGGAAGGCTGGCTGAGTGGAAATTCTACAACTAGAAGGAAAGAGAAAAGCACACTGAGATTCAGAGGAGCTGAGGAAGTAAAGTGCAGAGGTACGGAGGCACGAGCTCGCGGAAAGGGGCTGGCACCTAAGGAGGTGGCTTTCTTTTTGAATGGGGAGGGAGTCTCAAGCTTGCGACTGCTCTGAACTCCAGGTCCAGGAAGTCATATGGGGAGAAACGGGACTGTCTGGCAGTGGGCAGAACTCAGAAGTTGAGGGCGGCTTTCCCTCAGAAGTGCTTGCAGCAATTACTGGGTCACTGAGATGCGGGGCCCCTTAGGGCAGGGGTGAGGATCAGCCATAGCGGCTTGCTCTGCTCTGTGGATTCCCTGAGATCCGGCTCCACCCATGCTACTGTAGAGGATTTGCATCTGAATGCCCTGGCCCTTTACAATCTGAAAATTACCCAACAAACTGTAGCTCAGCCAGACAGACCCAGAACTTCCAAGAGAAGGCCCAAGGCCCCATAGGAGCTTGCATTGCTTCATAGCTGGGCCTCATCTGGGCACCTCCAAACCCCCACAAAAGAAGGGGAATCTGCAGATCTCTTTGTAGCTCCTGCTGGGTTGCCTCAGGCAGTGGCTAAATTAGCACCTCTTTAGATCCAAGAGCCAGTGTACCCAGTGGTCAGAGTGGGACCATCCAGATTACAACTCCTCAGATCCATAAGGGTCACACTCAGGGGGCAGACTCAGTGAGCACCAAAGCCCCATTGAAGCAAGTCTTGTCCCAGAAGGGTATCTTCACCATAGAAGTTCTCCCACTGCAGACACAGCTGATTCTCACAGCCAATTGGCCTGGAAGTCAATTCCTCCCAGCTATACCTACAACAATCAAGGCTTAACTACAACAAGACTGTGCACAAAGCTCACCAGGGGGTGCACCAAGAGTGTCCACCTCAGGTAATTGGGGAGACTGATCCACTGGGCCCTATAGGATATCTAGCACAGAAAGCCACTCTATCAACACTGGGAAGCAGCCAAAATGCGGAGACAAAGAAAGGGGACACAAATGATGGAAATGGAGGAAAGCAAACTATTGGATACAGAGTTCAAAACCACACTTTTAAGGTTTTTCAAGAACTTTCTAGAAACTGCCAACAAATTTAGTAAGACCCTCAAAAAGACGGATGAGACCGCCAATAAATGTAGTGAGATCCTTAAGAAATCTAGTGAGACCATCGAGGGTATGAGAAGGACCAACTAGAAATTAAGCATACACTGACTGTAATAACAGATATTATGCAGACTTCCAACAGCAGACTAGAGGATCGCAAGAATCAAGCCAATGTTTCGAAATTAGAAGAAGCAAAAAACACCCAACCAGAAAAGAAAAGCAAAAAAAGAATCCAGAAATATGAAGATAGTGTAAGAAGCCTCTGGGACAGCTTCAATGGTACCAACCTCGGAATTATAGGGGTGCCAGAAGAAGAGAGAGAGCAAGATATTGAAAACCTATTTGAAGAACTGATGACAGAAAACTTCCCTTACTTGGTGAAAGAAATAGACTTCCAAGCCCAGTTAGCGCAGAGAACCCTAAACAAAAGAATCCAAAGGGGACCACACCAAGACACATCATAATTAAAATGCCAAGAGAAAATCTTAAAAGCAGCAAGAGAGAAAATGTCAGTTACCTACAAGGGAGTGCCCATACGACTGTCAGCTGATTTCTCAACAGAAACTATGCAGGCCAGAAGCGAGTGGCAACAAATATTCAAAGTGATAAATGCCAAGAATCTACAACCAAGATTATTTGATCCAGCAAAGATACCATTCAGAATTGAAGGTCAGATAAAGAACTTCACAGATAAGGAAAAGCTAAAGGAGTTCATTACCATCAAACCAGTATTATATGAAATGCTTAAAGGTATCCTTTAAGAAGAGGAAGAAAAAGAAAAAGGTAAAGCTACAAATTATGAACAAGAAATACACCTCTATCAACAAGTGAATCTAAAAATCAAGTGAATAAATAATCTGATGAACAGAATAATATGGTAACTATAATAGAATCAGGGGCATAGATAGGGAGTGCAAAAGGAGGGGGGGGGAAAGGTAGGGGATGTGGGAAGAAACTGGACAAAAATCGTGCACCTATGGATGAGGTCAGTAGGGGGTGGGGGCCGGTGAGGGCAGAGGGCGGGGTGGGAACCGGGTGGAGGGGAGCTATTGGGGGAGAAAAGAGAAACAACTGTAATAATCAGAAAATAAAGATATCATTATTTTAAAAATAAAAAAATCCCATAAAAAATGAAAGACCATTTGCAATATCAATAAAATGTATAAAGAAATAAACTTAACAAAAAATGTGTAAGACCCATTAAAACTCTTCTGAAAGACTTTAGAAAGAATACACAAAGTGAAGTACTGTGTTCCTACAAGGTAGTAAAGATGCCAGTTCTCCTTAAATTAATCTACAAATGCAATGTAATCCTATTCAAATTCCACGATGATTTTTAAACCTAAACCGACCCACTGACATTTGGTAGAGAAAATATGCAATGAAATGTATGAAAAAAGATAAAAAAGGAGGAGTTAAACTTCCAAAAAGGAGTTTAAGAAGGAACTGGATTTATATAGTGACACAGGCCCTAGCCAGTTTTGCTCAGAGGATAGAGTGTTGGCCTGAAAACTGAAGGTTCCTGGGCTCCAATCTGGTTAAGGGCACAGACCCGGGTTGCAGGCTCCATCCCTAGCAGGGGATGTGCAAGAGACAGCTGATCAATGATTCTCTCATCATTGATGTTTCTATCTTTCTCTCCAGCTCCCCTCCTCTCTGAAATCAATCAAAATATATGTGTAGTGATACTGCTACTGGTACAAAAAAAGCTAATTGGGTCAACAGAATAGAGTCCACAAAAAGATAGATTTTTGTTCAGTAAAGAAAGAATGAGATCTTCAATAAAACATTTTAAGACAATTGGATCTTCATATAGGGGAAAAACAGTCAACCACAAGAAAAGCAAATAAAACCAATGATAGTTTTTTTTTAATTTGAGAAAAATCCCCAAATGTTATAAAAAGGACTAGAAGAAAATATCAGACAACTTTCATACTGTGAGGTGACAAACACCTCGCTAATAAAATCCACACTCCATAAGCCATGAGAAGATCAACAGGTATGGAGAAAGATGTCTACACATAGCCTACTCTTCACAGCCCTTGCCCTCTTCCACCCTGGATTGTCTTCTCCCTATTGATTTATGGAACTCTTTTTACATTAAATAACTTAATTCTTGCCTGACCGGTTTGGCTCCGTGGATAGAGCATTGGCCTGAGGACTGAAGGGTCCCAGGTTCGATTCCAGTCAAGGGCATGAACCTTGGTTGCGGGCACATCCTCAGTTGTGAGGTGTGCAGGAGGGTGCTGATCTATATTTCTCTCTCATTGATGTTTCTAACTCTCTATCCCTCTCCCTTCCTCTCTGTAATAAATCAATAAAATATATTTTAAAAAATAAATAAATAAATAACTTAAACCTTAGTGGATTGCACTGACTTTCACTGTTTCGAATATTCCCCAGTGGTCTTTTTGTTGTTGTTAATCCTCACCTAAGGATATTTTTTCCATTGTTTTTCAGAGAGAGTGAAAGGGAGGGGGCAGGAGGGAAAAAAGAGAGAGAAATAGGAATGTGATAGAGGCACATTTACTGGTTGCTTCCTGCATGGCAGGTGCCCTGCAACCCAGGTACTCGCCCCTGACCTGGAATCAAACCTGTGACCCTTTGGCACTCAGACTGATGCTCTCACTATTGAGCAACAGCGGCCATGGCCCCAGTGTTATTGTCTTTAAGGAGACAGAGCAGTGGAGGAAGAAGCAAAGACTTCGCAGTCAGGCAAAACAGGGTCCTGCTTTTGACTTTGCCACTGGGAACTTAAGTCAATCTCCATCTATGGGAGAAGGTGGTACTGTCTTCCTCACAGGATTGTGGGGATTGAATATGTGTATGGAAAAATCTACATCCTGTGCTTGGCATCAACCAGTGCTAAGTTTGCTAATGGTGTTACAGAAAAGCTGGTCAAATCTATCAAAGTCTCTACCTGTGGTATCAGGCTCCAAAAGCTTTTTCCCAACACCAGATTATAAATATATTGCTTCTGTTTTTTCCTAGTACTAATACAGGTTCCATGTTTTTTACATTTATGTAAGTATGTTTGTTTAAGATGAGAATATAGACCTGCTATTATTTTCCTTCTCATATAATTAGGGGGCTTTTCTATTCCCATTTTTCATTTTCTTCCGCTGATTAGAATATTAAAATGTGACATTTCAAAAGTCTTAGGAACACATAGGTCTGAAGCCACTTGGTCTATACACATCTCTGCTCTGCTCCATGATGTGTTCACCTAGTATTTCTCTCATGGGGAGACACATTTTAAAAAATTGTTTACCACATTTTTAAGTTCTCAGGGGAGGGGACTGCCTTACTATTACCAAAAAAAAAAAAAAAATAGTGACACAGCTCACAAAAGGACTAAGAACAGCATGGCTGGAAGACTCTGGGAAAGCTTTATGAAGAAAGATGAACCTGAGCTGGCTTTTGAGATATTCACAGGACTTTCCCAGGGAGAGCAAAATAAGGGAATTTTAGATGGGCAAAGGCATTTAAAAAAGTGGGAATGGGCCAGGTGTGGGCTAGGTTATGGTGAGGGGTGGCTTTGGCTAGAATGGAGGGTTGCCATGACTGTTGAAATATATTATGTTGGATTTATGGGGTAGAGTCAAGATCTTCAGCTTATTAAATCATTCTTTTAATGTCAGCAATCTGCCTGTAGGGAAAGCACACCATCATGTAATTGAACAAAAGGGACACAGACAAGCTCTAGGAACAGGTGACTCTAACATGACAGGCTTTAGAGAAGCCCGATGCAGGATTTAGGTTGCAGTGTTTTAACTGAATCTACTAACACCATGCCTTACACACTGGAGAAGAAAGCTGCTAAGTATACCTTAAGAATTCACAAGATCCCACTTTTGTCATTATGCCATGTCCCATCTGCTAGGGTGACATAGCTCCATGAGGTTGGAGATTCCATATCTCTCCTCATTTTAGCCAACAAATAAAGAAGTCAGGAAGAGAGTAATTGATTAGTACATCAACTCAACATCGTTCATTTTGAGTTGAAGAAATTTTGCTATCATATCAATTCTGGCATATCAAACTTAAGTTTCAAAATAGTCTCGTGGCTGGTTTGACTCAGCGTATAGCGCATTGGTCTGTAGACTGAAGGGTCCCAGGTTCGATTCCAGTACAGGGCACATGCCTGGGTTGCGGGCTTGTTCCCAATAAGGGGCTTGCAGGAGGCATCCCATCTTTGATGTTTCTATCTCTCTCTCCCTCTCCCTTCCTCTCAGAAATCAATAAAAATATATATTTTTAAAATGGTCTAATGGCTTGTTATCTTGATTTCATTTTCACAGATTTCTGGGAGTGGGCTTCCTTTAAACATCCCTGCAATATAATTTTTAATAAAAAAAGAATAAAGCATATCTCAGTGCTCATGACTAAAGAAGAGTATCAAGTAGGAGTAGACAGGAAAGTGGCTTTGATTTTCAGGTTGTGGGTTCTGAACCTCCTCAAAGATGGACTATATATTGGAAATCTGAATTAACTGTTGTCTTACCACAATGAGACAGAAAACTACAGAATAAAACGTTGTTACTGGAATCATAGCTGCTGCAGTGATGATGTCATTCTTATATCTTGTCACTTCTTGCCTGAGCTAGAAGAAGGAGGAGGAGGAGGAGTTTGAGGAAGAGGAGGAGGGGGAGAGAGAGGGGAATGGGAGGAGGAGAAGGAGTGGGCAAGGGGGAGGAGAAGAAAAAGAACAACAGCAACAGCAACAACAAGAACAACATTAAAAAAAACCCACAAAGGTATGGAAAGCATAAAATCTAATTATTCTCTAGCCTATTCTAATGAATTGGTAACTGTTCTTAACTACTATTCTAAGACCCCACCTTTCCACGTGGTTCTTAAGCAACATACCACATCTTATAGGCTCTTAAAGAACATACCACATCTAATGTGTTATGTAATCTGCTCATTAGCATTTTCTTGGACAATTTGTTCATCTTGGAATTTAGGACCTCTTCTCATCTACACTAGGAACAGTGGCACAAATCTCTAAATGAGCAAAGTGGCAGATCACTGTCTAAGCCAAAGTCACATGATCAAGACAGGATTGAGACGAGGTGCCCCTGGTCTTCCTACTTGGGTACTTCATGGCATGTCCTAAACCAGTGATAGCGAACCTTTTGAGCTCGGCGTGTCAGCATTTTGAAATACCCTAACTGAACTCTGGTGCAGTTTCACATATATTAATGTTTTGATATTTGCAACCATAGTAAAACAAAGATTTAT
Organism: Myotis daubentonii; assembly: GCF_963259705.1. Classification (NCBI taxonomy): domain Eukaryota; kingdom Metazoa; phylum Chordata; class Mammalia; order Chiroptera; family Vespertilionidae; genus Myotis; species Myotis daubentonii. The sequence goes on along the minus strand of NC_081849.1, from coordinate 13,483,901 downwards.
AGTTTTGATGTTTATTTTACATATTTAAATGTCATTTAACAAAGAAAAATCAACCAAAAAAATGCGTTTGCGTGTCACCTTTGACACGTGTGTCATGTTCCCCATCACTGTGACCTAAACTGACTAAAAGTCCAGGGCAGGTGTCTCAGAACCTGTCCTCACCTCATTGGATGCCTTCTCTTCCTGCTTCTGGGGGGCTTGCATCCTCTCATCTTTCCATTGTTCCGCATCCCACTCTGCGTTGGATATCTTTACTTCCTGCTGCTGGGTGAGCAGTCTCATCAGAAGGCCTATTCCAGAAAATAGAGTTTCCTCGGTCAATTTTTGAAACTTGAATGGTTAAGTTTTGGGTTAACAGAAGGATTCCTTCTGTTGTTTCTCAAATGATTCAGGGGCATATCTGCATCGAGTACATTTGAAAGAGGGAGTTGAATGAATGGTAATAAAGTGAATTCTATATCTTCTAGATTTCCTTCCAAGAAATAAGGCAATTGGTAATTTAGTGCACTATTAACATCACTTTTATCATTAAAGTCTAGCTGCTCACTCATAAGGGATGAGGAAGTGTCGCTCTTTTTGTTTGAGGATGCCCTCTCTGGCTCAATGGTCAGCTCAGTGCTGATGTTCTGCCGGCCTTGTAATACTTTGATGAGAGGTCCTTCTAATAGGAGCTCTTCATCTGTCAAAAAAGAAGAAATCACATTTGATATTGAAAGACTCATGGGACAGATATTTGTCAGTCCAGAGCCTACATCCCCGTCCAATATATAGGGAATCGGCAAATATTTGAGTGCCATTTGGAGAGGAGAATTATAAACCCCAACTTACATCTATGATTGTTGACAAAACCAAAGGAGAAACTGTATCTTTTTTTAAAGTGGTTATTTACTTAGAACATTCCATAACATGACATATGGTGACTATATTTAGGATTATTCCATTGGTCCCCAAGGGCCAACTGCCCGTTACTGGACAAAAGCCAGGGCTGGAAGACCCACTCAGTTAGACGCTCTGCAGATCTACTGTGACTCCTCACATTCACGCACCCCATCCTGTCCTGCTTCAGATGCAGAGGGGGCCTGAGCCTTCCTCTCTCCACTCTTCAGGATGCTTGTGTTCTTGCTACCATCACAGATGACCACGATTAACACCCACTGCTAACACGTCCTCATCTGGACATACCCTTCTCCACTAACCCACCGATTCCTTACTTGGGCGCTGCCTCCACAGATGCCAGCTCCATAACAGACGGCTCTAAGCAGAACAAACAATATGTCTACCCTCGCTCTGTGCTTAAGATTTAGGCAGGCCCTCGGGATGTACGTTAAGAGACTTGCCAGGTTGTGTGCCACTGTGGAATGTTCACTAAATCTATGGAATAATACTTGGGGTTCTAAAATACTGAAGGGAAAAAATAACTTTTGTCAGATGCCCACTTTGCTATCATTTCATAACATTTTTTATATTTTCAGCTGTACTTGGGGAACCATCCCAAGATTCTGACTGTGTGAAGGTCAAGTGTGCCATTGTGCAGCTGGTACACAAGAATTTTCAGAAGAATTAAAAGTAATGCTGGTGGTGATAAGGGTGAGAAGTGGAGGTAACGTCCTGGGAAAGAGCATGGGCTTGCGGAGAGCCCAAAACTGGGAGCTAGAGGCCTGGGCACGCGGTGACAGCTCTTAGCCCTTTCTGATCTTGTTTTTACTCACCTTTAACGGAGATTAAAATGCCTAATCTGCCCACTTTGGGGCAGAAGGGAGTAATATCATTGGTCAAAACATTGTTTTGAAAAATAAGCAACATTGACTTCATATAAGTAGCATAGATCACTGATGGAAACTTGTATTTAACCTCTCTGGGCGTAAAAGCACATTTTGGAAGTTATCAAGTAGCTGCCAATAAACCTAATGTGGAGAAAAATACTTAAAAGCACACGCCTGTTTGGTGGATAGAAAACCTTGTGCTTCAGAGCAAGTTCAGAGTTGGACAGTCTAAGAAAGAGCCCCCCCATGCCTTAGAAGGGCTGGGTAGCAGCTTCTGGTGATGGATCCAAAAACTCTCTGGTTCCAAATAAAACTTACATAAAACAGCATCATTTGTACTTTTTTCATAAACTTGCAAAAACAAACAAAATGAAAATGTCTACACTGCAAAGGGTCATTGAAACCTGATGCATACAGAAGAGTTTACAGACTGTGACACACTAATGAACACGTTCTCATTTGGAAGTAAAGCACCCAGCAGAGAGCACCACACACACGAAGTGGCCATTAATGGTAAGACCCTTCCCTTCATCTGACTTTAAGCAAGGAGTAGTTCTTAAAATTTTAGAGTTGACCTCTGATTAAATGAATAAAAATAATACAGTTACTTTATTTGCCTCAAAATGTTTCGTCATTGATTACAAATAAAAAGTGAAAACAAAATAAAAATTAAAAAGTTTATCATCAGGCAATTGAGACTCACCACACGGTGTGTTGGTCACACATTCGGTCTCACAATGCAGTTTGACCGTCTTGGCAACAGCCTCTATATTATTTTTAAATTGGCAGAGGCAGCAGGCCAAACGGTTAGGTAAGATACTATAAATGGAAACATACAGAATTATATTAGTGACAAAGGAGTTACTTGGAAAATAGTTTTTTTAAAAAACTTGAACATACACCTACTATATGACATAGCCATTCCACTTTCAGGCACTTATCAAGAGAAATAGAAGTATATTTCCATAAACAGACTTGTACATAAATATTCACAATAGATTTTTTTGTAATAGTCAAAAATTAGAACAACTCAAATAGCCATCAATGTTGAAAAATACTGATATATCCATTCTTAATGAAATACTATTCAGCAATAAGAAGAAATGAATTATTGATAGTCAAAACAACATTAGGCAAAATATGGACTAATCCTATATAATAAAAGGCTAATATTCAAATCGACCAAATGGCAGAACGACCAGTTGCTATGATATGCACTGACCACCAGGGGGTAGACACTCAACACAGGAGCTTCCCCCTGGTGATCAGTGCACTCCCACAGACAGAATGCCTCTCAGCCAGAAGCTGGGCTTATGGCTGGCGAGCACAGTGGTGGTGTCGGGAGCCTCTTCTGCCTCCACAGCAATGCTATGGATGTCCAAGTGCTAGCTTAGGAACCACTACCTATAGGGAGCCGTCATTTGGGCATCCACCAAGATCTGGGCTGAGAGACACTCCGCTGCCCCACCCCCCTGCCCACTGCACTATTTTCGTGCACTGAGCCTCTAGTCTTAAAATAATCATCTGAATAAAGGAGGCCAGTTAGAAAAGTGTAGATACTATACAATTCATTTATATAAAATTCTAGAAAATGCAAACTAACCTATAGTAACACAAAGCAGATCAGTGTTTGCACAGGAATTGGGGAGGGCAAGGAGGAATGGGAAGGAATCATTATAGAAGGGACATGATGCAGCTTTTTGAGGCTATAGACATTTTGATTTTGATGATGGCTTTGTGGTGTGCAGGAGGCAACCAATCAACCAATTGAAATGTCTCTCTCACATTGATATTTCCCTACTCCCTCTCTCTCTCTCTCTCTTCCTTTTATCCCACTCTCTTCCTCCCTTCTACCCTCACTAAAATTCAATAGGAGAAATATCTCCTGGTGAATATTAAAAAAAGACAAACAAAAGCATACAATCAAAAAACAGTCCAGCCTGCCGGTGTAGTTTAGAGATTGAGAATTGACGTATGAACCAAGAGGTCACGGTTGGATTCCGGGTCAGGGCACAGGCTCGGATACAGGCTCAATCCCCAGCAGGTTACATGCAGGAAGCAGCTGATCAATGATTCCCTCATCATTGAGGTTTCTCTCTCTCTCTCTATCTCTCTCTCTCTCTCTCTCTCTCTCTCTCTCTCTCTGCCTCTCCCTCTCTAAAATAAATAAAAAAATATATTTTTAAAAACTTCTGGTCTTCAGTGATACGTTTAATAGAAGGCACAACCTTGGAAAATACATTTAGTAAACACGTATCTTACAGAAAGGACTTTATATAAAACACTCTTAAAATTCAATAATAAGACAAATGTCAAATTAAAAGGATTTGAACAGACACTCCATTGACAAATATATTTTCACACAGACATTCCACACCATCAGCTATTAGAGAAGTGCAAGTTAAAATCACACTGCAATACAAATGCATTCCTACTAGAAAGGCTAGTTAAAAAAAACAAAACACAGAAATATAAAGATCAGGTGAAAATGTGGAGCAATTGCAACTCTCATCTACCACTGGTGGGAAGGCGAGATGGTACAACCACTTTAGAACACAGTTTATCAGTTTCTTTACTAGTTAGGTATGCACTCAGCATATAATGCAGCAGCCCCACCCTTAGGTATCTTACTCCAAAGCAATGAAAACGTATGTTCACACAAAGACCTGTATGTGAGTATTTTTAGCAACTTAATTCACAATAGCCAAAAAACTAGAAACAGCTCAAATATCCATTACCTGATTACTACAGGAACAAACTAGTATATACACACAATTGGAATACTACGCAGCAATAAAAAAAGAAATGTACTACTGATAGATGCAACAACTTAGATGGATCTCAAAAGGATCATGCTACATGAAAGAAGCCAAACACAAAAAGCTACATTCTACATCAAGCCCATGGCCACATGCCTCATTTATTTGGACCGTGTTAGCCTTTGAGTTTGACACACTTGCTCTACATGATTTCATTTATAAGACACTCTGTAAAAGGCACGACTATAACAATAAAAAATCAGACCAGTGCTTGACAGGAGCTGGTGGTGGGAGGAGGACCTGAATGCAAAGAAATATGAGGGCACCCTAGCCGGCTTGGCTAAGTGGATAGAGCATCAGCCTGTGGACTGAAGGGTCCCAGGTTTGATTCCGGCCAAGGGCACATGTCGGGGTTGTGGGCTCATTCCCCAGTACGGGGTGTGCAGGAGGCAGCCAATCAATGATTCTCTCTCATCACTGATGTTTCTATCTCTCTCTCCTTCTCCCTTCCTCTCTGAAATCAATAAAGAAATATATTTAAAAAAAAGAAATATGAGGGGCCCTTTGGGGATGATAAAAGTGTTCTGGATCTCTAAGATGATGGTGGTACATTTATCAAGACTATACATTTATCAAAACTCACTAAACTGTACGCTTTAAAAGAGACAATTATTTTAAATACAAATTATACCTCAATAAACCTGACTTTGAAAATAAAAAAGCCAACCCAAAAGAACTAAGTGAAAATAAATATAAGAAAAATCAACTTACAGTTTCCCTAACTCAGGAGCTGTCATGAGAATGTTATCAAGTGTTGTAAACGTCACTTGTGTTGTTCCCATGTCTCTGAAGGAGAAAGACCAAACATGCATGATATGAACCCAAAGACTAAAATTGTATTCTTGAAAAGGCACTTAACAACATCCGTTTACTTAAATTCTGGCTTCTCTGTCAAGCCAGCTCCATAATTCAAGGTGCCTTAGTTTACTTTCCATACATAATCATTTTAGAGAGCTCTTCTTGAAGAAATTTAAATGTATTGCATCATCAAATTATTGTATTTTCATCATCAAATTAATGACTTAGGTGAACAGTACAATGTGATATTTTGTTTTTGTGTTACCATCATCCTACTTCTCATTCTCTGTTCCAATCACTATTTGATCATTCTTTTTAAAAAGCACAGAATGTACAACTTATTACTTTTCTCTTTCGGAGATCCATGGTATTTCCTCAGGCAACTACATGTTTCATGTCAGAATGTGTTTTTCAACCCTGTTCCCTTCCTCTGCTGGCTGTCTTGCCCTTGTACAGTCTTTCTTATCACTTTTATGTGCCAATAAATCATTTTTGAGAATAACCAAGTTAAAATTTTAATTACCAGTTCCTTATCAAAATGCAAAATAGTTCATCTTTGACAAAAGTAAGAACAGAAATCATCTCAGGAGCCATGAAATTGTTGCAATACTTACAAATATTTCAATGCTGGCAAATTAAAAAGATAAGGATCTTGAACCGTCATCAGAGGATTTTCATGTACAATTCTGAAAAATGCAATAGAATTAAAATTGTCTGCATTTTTAATAACTGCCATGAAAGTTTATATTCATTTTGTTGGTTCAGAATATGAAGGTTGAAAAGAATTATTTTCTGTCTATTCCCAGAGATCACTCTTAGAATCTGTAAAGCATTCTTTTTGTTGTTGTTAATCTCACCCGAAGATATTTTTTCCACTTCCTTTTTTTAGAGAGAGTGAGAGAGAAAAAAAACACACCGATGTAAGAGAGACACATCGGTTGGTTGCCTCTACCACATGACCCAGTGAGGGCCAGGAATAGAACCCAGAACTCAGCTATGTGCCCTTGACCAGGTATCGAACCCGCAACCCCTTGTTGTATGGGCCAATGCTCCAACCACTGTATAACACGGGCCAGGGCTATAAAGGATTCATTATTGGGGAACTACCCAAGTCTCTGAATGATAAAGTGGAGAAGAGAAAGTAAAAAAAAAAAAGAGGAAAAAAGTAGATAGCTAAGAAAAATATACTGAAGAACCTTTCAGATTGAAAACCCATTAATGACTATGCTGATAGGAAGCTCCTGCTCTACAGGAAATACCATTTCTTTTTTCTTTTTTATATTTCTTTATTGATTTCAGAGAGGAAGGGAGAGGAGAGAGAGAGATAGAAACATCAATGATGAGAGAATCATTGATCGGCTGCCTCCTGCACAACCCCTGCTGGGGATCAAGCCTGCAACCCAGGCATGTGCCCTTAGCCAGTATTGAACCAGGGACCCTTCAGTCCGCAGGCCGATGCTCTATCCACTGAGCTAAGCTGGCTAGTGCAAGGAATTACCATTTCTAATGTCCTCATAATTCAAGGTGCTATTTTTTCATCTCCAGAAATTTTTAATAATCCAGTGTAAACCATCCAGTTAAAGAAAAATATAGACCTAATTCTTTGGTTTTGGAGCCACAAATGGGATAGATGTAAGAGGAACTGGTGAAAGCCATGCTCCTATCACATACTCCTATGTGTATTCTTGCATCACAGGCTTTCTTATAATGTATGTAATCACCTATTTACTTCTCAATTTCTTGACTATTAGTGCCTGACATTTATTAGGAATTTAATGGGTGTTTGTTTCAAAAATAAATAATATTTTGATTACATATCAGTCAAATAAATTTCTTAATTGACACAAACTTTTATTCCCAGTGCTGAAATAAATTTTCCTCTCAATTCAGTATTACCGCGCGCCCCCACCCCACACGTCTTGAAAGCAAACAAGCCCATGCCAAAGTCAGTGCTGGCAAAGCAGAGCATGGCATATACCAGTTAGACAAGTCTCTTGGTCTCTTTGCACTTTAGTTTCCTCATTTAAAAAAGAAAAAAAAAGAATGGCTCTTAAGCCATCCTTCTCGAGTTCAAACTGAGCTTATACCCAGCCAAACAATCACTGTAAGAAGTTTTTACACATAGCTTTTACATGTGTTCATCAACTATTTCACTTACAACTTGTGTAATAGCTGCATTCCATGCCAGGTCTGAAATGTTCCAAAGTTCACTTTTGTGATTAAATTGCACCCAAGATTTCTATCAAAAAAGACACAAGCAAAAGAAGAGGACAAATTCTTTCAGATCACTTATCCTTTAGCAGAGATTCTAATTTATATATGATAAAACAACCTCAATACTCCCTCTGTACACTAAAATTCTTACTATGGGAGATATTGCTTATGGTTTATGCTTTCATGTTTATACATGTGGTGAATTAGATACAAAAGATGTTTGTATTAAACTGATCTATATTTCTCTGAAAAGAGGTTACACAACCTCAAGACTATTGACATTTTGGGCTAGATAATTCTTGATTATGGGGAACTGTCCTTTGCCTTGAACAATAATTCTGGACTCTGCCACTAGATGGCAGTAGGAAATCTACAGTTCTGACAACTCAAACTCTGGCTAATGCCAAGTGTCACCTGGTTCAAAATCACCCTGGTTGAGAACCACTGCTATAGAATGGTTCATTCTGTTTTTAACTGTTTGAGGTAACTCCATACTGTCTTCACAGTGGCTATACCAGTCTGCATTCCCAGCAGCAGTGCAGGAGGGTTCCTTTTTCTCCACATTCTCACAAGCACTTGTCATTTGTAGATTTGTTGATGATACCATTCTGATAGGTGTGAAATGTTATCTCATTATTGTTTTGATTTGCACCTCTCCAGTAATTAGTGACTTTGAACATGTTTTCATATGTCTCTGGGCCATCCATATGTCCTCTTCTGAAAAGTGTCTATTTAGACCCGTTGCCCATTTTTGTTGGATTATTTATCTTCCCTTTGTTAAGGTATATGAGTTCTCTGTAAATTTTGGAGATTTTGCCCTTACTGGAAAAATCATTGGCAATTATGTTCTCCCATGCACTGGGCTTTTTTGTTGTTTTGTTCATGGTTTCTTTTGCTGTGCAGATAGAATGGCTCATTCTGAATGTGACAGAATTCTCACACTAATCTATGCTAGTCACAAATAGGAGTTGCTACATAACTTTAGTAGTTTTCTAGTAATAAAATTTTCATCTTACTTCAGAATAAACAACAAAGAGGTTTACAATTATGTTTTATGAAATCCATAAAAACAATGAGGTTATATTTATCACTTACATATATTGCAAAAGAGGTAATGAATCAAATGCATTCTTTTCAATGAATTTTATCTTATTGCCGGACAAGTCCCTAGAAAAAGTGAACGAAAAACAGTGTTTAATTACTTCTTAGTATCTAATTAGTAGGAATACCTGGTAGAGGTTAGAATAGTATTGAATACACAGGTTTAGTCTAAACTGAAAACCTTAAGAATTGTGATTTGAACCATCCAGAACCCATTATGCTGCCCTCATTCAAAAGTCTCACCATCAGGATCTTCATAAATACAACATACAACTATAGATCTTGATACATTTTGAAGGTATTTATTCCTGAGAGCAGAAGAATTGATTAGAAGACCCTTTGTGGTCTCATCAAATTTAGATTATGAGCTCAAAGTTTATATCTTCATGTACATTTATAAATTTCTTACATTAAAGAAAATAGTCTCACATCTACACACCTTCCTGGTTTACTTCTGTGTTTTAGGCAAATTCAATACCAGAAGAAATAAAAGATGCTTTTTCACATAACTTAAAAGTAAACGACTGCTCTAAATAATACAGAACTTTGAACTAATACAGAACGTTGAATTAATGATACTAATATACTAATAGAAATTGACTTATTTTACATTGTTTTAATACCCATGAATTTAATGGCTTCAGTTGTACAGTGGTCGGACAAAAGACCACAACATAGTGCGGGGTTTTTATTTGAAAACACCATCCCTTGTCTATAATTGACTGTCTTATTTCCATTGATTCCACTTTAGTCCCTCACTTTTCTCCTGGAAGGGTGTAACAGTCTTCTAACTGGTGTTTCCACCTATAATCTCCCCCTGCTAAACCATCCTGCACACAGTCACCAGATTAACACTCCAGAAGTGGTTCTCAAATACCAGCTAGCAACACTAGGGAACTTATTGGAAGATGGAAATTCTCCATACGACCCTGGATCAACTGAATTAGTAACTGGGGGTACAGCTTGAGTTTTAACAAGCCCTCCAAGTGACTCTGTTTTCGGCTAAAGTTTCTCCTCAAGCAATGGTGTGATAACATGTTACTTGGCATTCAAAACTCCAGAAGATCTGGCACTAATCTCCTCCTCCCCCTACGTGTACTCTACAGCTACTCAAGGTATATTTTCCCAGGCTCCTTTTGCAAGCTTATTCTACCCAAGATGTCTATCCATTGATCCCCCAAAGCCCTTCCAGGTCCTGTTCAAGCAGCATTGCTCTACTGACATCTTTGCTGATCCAGCGTCAAGCCTTTTTTCCCTCTGCTGTGACCAAAACCAATTTATATATGCATTTCCTACAATATTTCAGTAGAGTTACTTTTGCATCCTATTTCCTCTGAGTACAAACTCCTTAAAGTATTGACTCTGTCTTGATCATCAGCATTGTCTACTGCCATGCGAACAGGTGCAAAGTGAAATATTTATCAAATAAACAAATAGCTGGGAAGTAGAGAGAAAAATGACTTTTAAAAGAAATGTAGTTTTATTATTTCATGGCTCCCTCTTGTGTGCCACTGCAGCACGTAGTCTTACATTTAGTACTTGTGCTCTATGGTTTTAGTTGATACGTTTATTTTCCCTATGAGGGCATGAATTATCAGAAGGGTAGGCACCGTGACGTACCTATCTTGTGCCTATAGTTCTAGGTACATTGCTTGGCATTTTCTGTTTTAGCTTGCTTATTGATTGGCATTTTTTAATGGATGGAAATACTTTATGCTAGCATGAAATAGTTAGCTTACAAAGTATTTCACACTAGAAGTAATGAATGACCTAACCAATTGAGCAGTTATTTACTTCATTTTATTTCCTCCAAACTGTATGGAAGGTTTGGAAGCGAGATAGCAAGAAGACCAATATAAAAGTGGATGTCCCTCTGAAGTTTGAAAGGCTTGATAATACAAATGACTATTTTTAGTGGCATGTGAGGCTCTTTATACCTACTTGCCTGGAGCCTTCCATATTTGCAGAAAGAATCCATTTGCTCAATAGCATCATTAATTAGCCTAATAAGGATTAATGACATAAACAGCTCTGGGTGCCATGGACAAAGAATCCTAGTTGAGTTTTTATAGTAAAGAACATCTCCCTATTTCTATGTAAATAGAATAATAGGCAAGCATTTCTTCCTTGACAAGGAGGCTGAAGAGATTTTTATTTTGTAATTAGTGAAGTCAGGGGCATTTCTGATATACTTAGTTAGTGGAGACATTTCTAACAATACCACTTAACCATCATTTACTTTTAGTAGTGGTATAAAAATTCCTGCATTGAAATCGTCAACAACAGTCTGCTCTCTTTGTAATTTAATATGCTCTTAATAATATTGTTTACATAATTCATCTGCTTAAACATTTAATGTGTAAATGTTAATCTAATTTAGATTTAATTATCAAAAAATTATGGGTTAATGGCATTCAAATTAATGTAAATGCTTTATATTTTCTTGTCCTATAGGAGGCAATTTGAGGTTAAGCTAAATTCCTCTCATTTTACCAAATCAACATTTTAAAACCTTTTATGTAAAGGCCGGACAGTAAATATTTTAGGCTTTGCCGGCCACAAATAGTTTGTCTTCCATATTTCTCTTCATTTTTTTTTTCTTTCAAAGCTATTTAAAAATGTGAAAATCCTTCTTAACTTACTTGCTGTAAGAAACAAACAATCTGGGGAAGGAGGGAGGCGGCCGGGGAGAGGTAAATGGGGGGAAAAGGATACTTATGTAATACGTTAAAAAATAAAGAATTTAAATTAAAAATTAAAAAAGAAACAAGCAGTCATAGGCCCAATTTGATCCATGGGCCCTAAACGAACTGTAAATATAAGCAGACCGTATATGAACACTTACATAACAAGACTCATATGGGTGTTTATCATTACTCAGACCTCATCACCACTTTTACTCCATACCTGAAGAGTTTTTCCTATCAATATTTTGTCTAGAGGACAAAACTGAAACTGAAAATGCATAGGAGATACTAAATGCTAGAAATGAGCTACATAGACTTATGGAATTGTAGAATTTCATTGCTGGGAGAAATTGTAGAAATTATTTCATGTGAGACCCTTATTTATTTTATAGATAATATAACTAAAAAACTCATAAATAAATACAATTAACTTACAAATACTTCAGGGAATCGAGGCCTTCAAATGAATCTTTACGTAATTCTTTCAGATTATTGCCACTGAGATTTCTGAAAAATGAAAAGGTTATTTCTGGATCAAAATGCAAAACAACTACAACTATTTACTGCAGAGAAATATATATGGGGAAACCCAGGTAATGGTGCCCGTGAAAACCCTAATTTTTATTTAATTGAAGGACGATAATCTGTTTTGTTTTATTCAAAACTTTCTTTTCCCATCCTCTTTTGCAAACAATAGAGCATTCAAAAATTGATTCACTTTCTTTACTCAGCTTTCTTTCTTTCTTTTCAAAAAACTTACGAATATTTGAAATGATATCTATCTAGTTAATACATATATATGTGTATGTGTGTATGTATGTATATGGGTATATATATGTAATATACAAACACAGACACACACACACACACACACACACACACACTCACTCTATAGGGCTAGTGCACAAAATTCATGCATAGGTACGGTCCATATGCTTGGCTGGCAATCAGGGCTAATTAGGGCCTTCTAGCTACCTGGCTGGAACCTCCATTCCCTGGTTGCTGGCTGCTGGCCAGAGGCTTCCTTCGTTTCGCACCACCCCCTGATGGTCAGCGCATGTCATAGCAAGCCATTGGTCTCCCAGTAAAACTCCCTCAGTGACAACTTGCATATTAGGCTTTTATATATAGGGATATTCATTTTCATATTATCCTATATAATAAAAGCCTAATATGCTAAGTAGTTGTCCGATTGTCCATTCAACCAATCAAAGCATAATATGCTAATGATATGCAACGACTGCTCAACTGCCCGCTATGATGTGCACTGACCACCAGGGGGCAGACTCTCCGACAAGTAGGTTAGTTTGTTGCTGGGGTCTGACCTATTGGGACTGAGCGAGATAGGCTGGACATGCTCTGGAGCCCTCCCACGGTCCCTCGCTGGCTGGCCAACCTCCTACATCCCTCCCCAGCCCCGATGGTGCACAGGTGGGGTCTCTTGGCCTGGCCTGCACCCTCTCACAATCTGGGACCCCGTGGGGGATGTCGGAGAGCCCGTTTCGGCCCAATCCTGCAGGCCAGGCCGAGGGACCCCACTGGTGCATGAATTCATGCACCGGGCCTCTAGTATACTTATAAACCCCTTGAAAAATCGCATAATTTATCTACGTTGTTCTTGAGCCTGTAATCCTGGCACATAAAACAGTTCCTGGCACGTAGCAGATGTTCCATAAATACTTTTTCCATGATTTCAGAAAATGACAAACATCATTTTCAGTCTACTACTTTTATTTAAAATAAATCATGAGAATAAGCACAGCTTTATAGGCAAGGAAATGTCTTTCTTCCCCCCTACATTTGTGACTCTTAACTTTGGAGACAAGAGCCCTGTGAGAATTTCATAGAAGCTATGGACCCTTTCCCTAGAAAACTGCACTTTCTTGAATACATGCAAAAGTGTGCATGTAATTTCCATTTGTTGATTATCCCTTCAGGGCAGAGGTCGGGGAATAGGATTGTATGGTCTGAATTCAGGGGGCCAAACCTGAATCGCAAATAAAATTACATCTTTATTTTCACAAAGCTTTACCTGAAATTTGCATTGCCCGGCATTGTGAATGTAGGCAACAGACCATAGTAGATTAGCAGTACAGTAGTTCATTGGGTCTTCAGTAAAATCACAGAGGTTTTCATATAACATATTGGTTGCAGATATCTCAAAATACCATTTATTCACATCACTCCATTGAAGTTATAACAGTTATTAGATCAACCACTATAGCTTGTGCTAATTAATATAAGAGGAGTAGATTTGCCATGGCTGGTTTTTCTTAGTGGTTAGAGTGTTGGCCAAAAGACCAAAAGATCATGGTTTCAATTCCCAGTCAAGGGTACATACCTTGGTGGTAAGTTCAATCCCTGGCCCCAAACCAGCAGGAGGCAGTCATTTGATATCTATTTCTCATCTCTCTCTCTCTCTCTCTCTCTCTCTCTCTCTCTCTCTCTCTCCCTCTCTCTCTCTCTCTCTCCCTCTTTCCACTCTCTCTGAAAAATATTAATGGAAAAAATCTTCAGACAAGGATTAAATAAAAATGTAAAAAAGAGAAGTAGTATCAATATTTAATTGCTTTAATTTAAAAATATATTTTTATTGATTTTACAGAGGAAAGAAGAGGTAGAATTAGAGAGAGATCCATCAATGATGAGAGAGAATCATTGATCAGCTTCCTCCTGCACAGCCCACACTGGGGATTGAGCCTGCAACCAGACATATCCTCAATGGGAATCTCACCATGACTTCGAGGTTCATAGGCTGACCACTGAGCCATGCTGGCTGGCCATTCAAAAATCTATTCTTAAAAAATATTTTAGTTCTAGCTGGTTTGGCTCAGTGGATAGAATGTCTGCCTATGGACCAAAGGTCCCGGGTTCAGTTCTGGTCAAGGGCACATACCTTGGGTTGCAGGCTCTTCTCCAGCCCAAGCCCTGCTCGGGCCCCGTGCAAGAAGCAACCAATCAATGTGTCTCTCTCACATTGATATTTCTCTCTGTCTTTACCTCTCTCTTACACTCTCTCTAAAAATCAAAGGGAAAATATCCTCAGGTGAGGATTAAAAAAAGAATAATCATAGAAAAATAAAAAATGTTTTTAAATATGCATTTTAATAATACATTTCCTTATTTTCATAGGTACTTTAACTTATAAATCTTTTAAAAACATAGTCCTCAAGAATATAGGCTTCTGCAGATCACCAAATTCCTTACCATTTGGGAGGACAAATGGTAAGAAATGGTGCACTGGGGGCCCATTGACTCTAAGTTAGGAACCTCTCCTTTACAAAGTATAAATCTCAAGCTGACTTAGAAATCTTCAAACCTGCCTGGCCAGCACGGCTCAGTGTGTGAATGTCAACCTAGGAAGCAAGAGGTCACGGTTGATTCCCAGTAGAGGTACATGCCCAGGTTGCGGGCTCAATCCCCGGTGTGGAGTGTGCAGAAGGCAGCCGATCAATGGATTCTCTCTCATCGTGGATGTTTCTATCTCTCTCTCTCCCTCTTCATTTATGAAATGAAAAAAAAATTATTTTTAAGAAACTAATGTTCAATAAATATATAAAGGTATCTGAATTCACAAGTAATCAGAAAAATTCAAACTTAGGTGGGACCACCTTTATTCACCCATTAATCAGCCAAAAACATGGAGACTATCCAGTTGTGGAAGGACAGAAGAAAATAAATAGTGTAGTTGCCCACTTATTGGAGTATAAGTGGCCATAATTTCTTTGAGGGCAATTAAATGTTGTATCAATATAGTTTCACCCCAATAATTTCATTTCTAAATATCTAGTCTACATAAATATCTGCCCATGATCCCAAAGATGTATGCACAAGAATGTATGTTGCATCAAATACATGTAACAGGAAAACTGGACATAATCTAAATATCCAACAATAGGGGGATTATTAAAATATGGAATATTATGAAATAGTTTAAATGAACTGGCTAACCCTCTCTCTATCAAGAAGGAAGCACGTGTAAGGTAATTTATAAGGGGAAAGTATCAAGTGGTAGGATGTTATCAATTATGTAACAAAAAAGATATGAAAATCACATAATATTCCTATTTTACTTTCTGTAAATATGTATGTAGGCAAACGCGTGGAAAGGGATATGTAAGAAAATATAGTAAACAGTTAGCAGTTACCTTCAGGTGGGGATGAGGCCCAAGCAGGGTTTTCACTATACCTGCTATCTCATTTTTATATATTTAAAAAATTATCATGTCCTACCTGTTATAATGGAAAATAAGTTTAAATTGACTCTGATTTTAAAGACGGCCTACCAAATTTAATTTTTTTAAATGTACAGAATTGCAATCAATAGACACTGATTTGGGATACAGAGGGGGAAATACCTTTTCTCAGAGCTACTGACCTCAATATTCTGGACCAAGAAGGATCTTACAATGCAGTTAGCTTTTTTAAATTCACTTATGGCCGAAACCGGTTTGGCTCAGTGGATAGAGCATCGGCCTGCGGACTGAAGGGTCCCAGGTTCGATTCCGGTCAAGGGCATGTACCTGGGTTGCGGGCACATCCCCAGTGGGAGATGTGCAGGAGGCAGCTGATCGATGTTTCTCTCTCATCGATGTTTCTAACTCTCTATCTCTCTCCCTTCCTCTCTGTAAAAAATCAATAAAATGTATTTTTTTTTAAAAAAAATAAATAAATAAATAAATAAATAAATTCACTTATGGAGAGACTATACTCACAGTTTCTCAACCAAATGGTAGGGCTTCCATGTATCTTTACCAATGTAAGAAATAGCGTTTCCTTGTAAGTTTCTGCAAAGAAACAGTTAATATCATTGACTAAGTAAGAAATGAATGAACAAAATAAGTAAAACAATCATGGCAAACTTGATACTCAAAAGCAGGAAACATAGCTTTCCAATTTCCACAACTGTCAGCTTTCCTGTTTGCACAATTAATAAAGATATAATGTGAGCTCCAGTTGGTTTTGCTCAGTGGATAGAGCATCAGCTTGTGGTCTCAAGAGTCCCAGGTTCAATTCTGGTCAAAGGCACATGCCTGGGTTGTGGCTCCATCCCCAGTAGGGGGTTTGCAGTAAGCATCAGATCAATGATTCTCTCTCATCACTGATGTTTCAATCTCTCTCTCCCTTCTTCTCTGAAATCAATAAAATGTATTTTTTTAAAAAACCCACAACAGTGAGAATGTGTCCATGAATTACAAGTGTTTAAAAGAAGCTGTTAAATTCCTGAGGTTCAGTTTCAAACACTAATTCTGTGGATGACTTTGAATCTTTAGCTTTGTCCTCATCCCTCAGCAATAACTTACCTATTCAGTTTACATATTTTTCAGGAAGATCAGAAAAAGTCAGATATCTGTCTGCCCCTCTGTCTAGTGGACACCTCGACTCAAGCTGAAGCCTTCTTGTTGCTTTATGCTCACCAATAAAAGCAGCCCAAACTGAGCTCACCTCCTCAATCTGCCTCTTTCCCAACTGCTGTATGTCCACCTGTCATACTACCATCATTCTCCTCATCATCCAGGACAGACATTTTCCAGGGTCATATTTGATCTTTCTCTTTCCTGTACATCCCATCCTCACTCCAGTCAATTACTAAAGCTTGTCAGTTCTTCCGTTTAGTGTTCCGAGGATATTCGTTCTTCTTCTATCACAACACCCTGATTCAGCGTCTTCTCACTGAACTCCTAGAGTATTCTACTTGGTCTCCCTGAGTCAAGATTTCCTTTCTAGATCACTCTACCTATGGACTCTGAAATAATCCCCCCCCCCTTGTTTTTCTTACTCATCTGTCTTTCTCACTTGAAAACTTTCAATAGGTCTCCTTTTCTCAGTGGAACTTCCAAACCCCTAGAAATGATAGTCAAGAGTTTTCATCATCATAGTTTTCACTACTTCCTAAACCAATTCTTTATAACCAGACTGGTCTATTAAGTCATGAGCATTCCTGTAGCCATGCCTTTGCCCTACTGTACTCACTATTTTACCAAACCATAGCCTCATTTTAAGTCCCAGCTAAAGCTCTGGGTTATCCATGCAGTTTTCCCTGACTTCCATACCCCAATATGTACAGATTCTGCTTTATTATAGCACCTCTGGCCTGTATTTCTTTTAGAACTTACTTATATATCACCTCCTCTTTTATGTATATTCCCTTTCTTCCTACCTACCACTGCCATGTTCCATGGAAAATGTCATACTTCTGTGGCTCCCACAGTACTTAGACCTGGGCTGGGAACAAAATGGGTCATTTATATAGAAAGCCAGGGGACAAAGATAAGTTCTAGATATGACTTGAGGTAGCAAATAATAAAAAACACAAACAGATGTTAGGAACTTGTATAAGTACTATATATATATATATATATATATATATATATATATATATATATATTATATGAACATATATACATATATATTATATATATATATATTAATTCTTCTAAAACTCACAACAATCCTATGTAATGGTAACTATATAATCTTCATTTTACAGGTGAGGAAATTGAGTCTCAGCACTAATAAATGGCATAGTGGTTTCAAACCCAGTCACTCTGGCTGTAGAATCTCTACTCTTAACCACTTTGCTGTATCACCACCAATGAGACTGGGAGAGGGCCATGTTGCTGCAGGTAAAGACCTGGAGCAAAGAGAATGGAGCAAAAGTGGGAGGACAGTAGAGGTTAAGGAAGGAAATGTTAGGGCTAAAACTATGTAAAAATAACATGGACAATTACAAGCAGAAGACTGGTTAAGGGGGAACAATAGTATTAAGAGAATACAGATAAGGAATAGTTGTCAAACAAAGATAAAAACAAAGTCATTCAACATGGTTTGGGGGAGATGAGGAAGGCCCAGGAAGACCTCAAGGAAAAGGCTGCCATGTCAGCCAGGATGCAGAGAGCAAATGAGAAAAGGCAATTCTTACAAGATGGTGAAGGTGCCATTATAGGTGCTGGGCTCTGGTACTGGCACTCTGGTGAGCCTCTGCTTTGAGCCAAAACCAATACATGACAGTGTGCCATTACTGCAGGAACAGATCTCACAAATGTTCATGGTGGCACTCTGTTCAGTCATTGGAGGAACTGTCTCTGATGACTCTGGTGGCTGAGTTATTGTAGCTTCCAGGTCAAATGATAGACCTGTGGCTGTGACTTCAGGAAAGGTCGGCTGCTGAACCTGAACAAGTTCTGGATGTTGAAGTGTCACCTCAGGGTGCTTTGCAGGAGCTGTAGTCTGTTGCAGGGGTGTAGCACCAGTCGCCAGTGTAGACTCTGGAGTGATGGTGAGCTCCAGGTCCACAGGTGGAAAGTTTGGCTGAAGCGCCTGAACAGTCTCTGGCGGTGGAAGTGTCACCGCAGGTTTCAGTGGAGGAGCTGCAGTCTGCTTCAGGGCTGTTGCAGCAGCCCCCAAAGTGTGTTCAGGAGTGATGGTGAGTCCCAGGTCCACAGGTGGAATGGTTGGCCGCTGAGCCTGAACAGACTGAGTTGAGGCTTCTTGTTGGGTTGGAAGCTGAACTATAGCCGTCTGAGGGTTTGGAGAAGGTTCCGTTTTCTCAGGGGCCTCTGCAAGCACCGCTGAGGCATCATGGTTGACAGAAGGAAGTTCTAGGTTTGCAGGATTCTGCTGATCCCAAGACCAGGGCTTGGTGGGCCCCAGGGGGATGGAGGTCAGCAGGTTAGAGTCCATGGCCAACTCCGGAATCGGAGCTGCCTGGACCTGCAGCCACAACAGCTGCCACAGGAACAGGAACCGTGGGGCCCACATGTGCAGCCCGGACATGACAGGCAGAGGTCCGGGGCACAGTGAGCCACCAAGGAGAATGGGGCACGGAGAGTGACCCAGAAGACTGGGGCACAACAGGTGAACCAAAATAATGGAGCACAACAAGCGATCCAGGAGACTGGAGCACAACGAGCGATCCAAAATACTGGGGCACATACACGCAACCCAGAAAAGTGGGATGCAAGTACCTGCGCTGAGCAGGAGCCCAACAATTGGCAGCCATGTCACAATTGGCAGCCATGTCACAATTGGCAGCCATGTCACAATTGGCAGCCCTGTCCTGCATGTGCCCCTTAGCCACCAAGCACCCCTCCCCCACCTCAAGTTCTAACCTTTATTTAGGCAATCTAGATTATTCTTGGGCTGCAGTGCCTACAGAAGAGGGAGCTTTTTCTCCAGAATCATCAGGGACCAAGTGGTTCCTTTCACCTGCAGAAAAGATAACTATCTCCCTCTGGTTCTCCCCTCTCCATTCACAGTGAGGCAGGATTTGGACTACACACTTGGGTGGCCCAGAGCCCAAGATTGGTGGGATGTGGGGAGGGGGTATAAAAGAAGGTGGGGAGGAGGGGAGTGTTATGGGTTGGCTCAGCGAGATAGACCACCGACTCAGAATTTAAATTTAGGAACCTTTATTAAGCTGGCCAGCTGTCTGCAGTCCCAGCACCCGGCCGAAGCAAAGGCGGAACTGCAGCAATGACTACAAGTGTTACAGCCTATTTATTTGCAAAAACTACAAAGTTACAAAGCCTTGTTTACCCAATTTGTTCCCGACACAGTATAGCATTATCACTTTCCTATCTATGTTCTCCGGGAACAGAGAGCACAGTATATTGAGGAGGGACCATGAGACCATATCTCAAGGCCTGACCTGATGTCAGTACCTTCCTATCTGTCTGTTCCAGGAACAGACAGTACAGCGCGCCCCGATATGCAGCCCAATACATTCGCTACTTGTCTTATTGGGAATCAAATCTTTGATTCAGCGTCCTCCTCTAAGATTCTGGAGTATTGGGTGCATAAAACTATTAACTTTACAGCCTGTATCCAAAGGCTGTTGTAGGTCCCCAAGGGCTGGCGAGGTTTCGGCTGCAGGTGGAGTGGGACTGGGGCTCCCAGAGCTTTGTGCCCCAGGGGAACCAGGAGGTTTAGCTGGGGCTGGGTGCTGTGGCTGGCTTGGTCTCTCTGGCTTATCTAGGGGACGCAAGGGGCCAATTGGGTTGAACCACCGGGAAAGAGTCCGGCGTTGAATGGTGAAGAGCTGGCCAGGGCCTCGGCCGCTTACATAGAGTCTTAGTCCCCACGTCTTTCTCCCTTCCCATTGGTCAGTCCACCAGGCGAGAGGCATGAGGAGGACGGGGTTACAATTTCTGATCGTGCAGTTCTTCTTCGGGGCCCCAGGTCGAACCTCTCTGTTCAGACGGAGGAGCTTGTCTGTGGGAGGTTTTTTCCATGGGGCTAGGGTCTCACAACCCCAAGAGGCACAATAGAAGTCACCCTCTCCTCCACAGTTACTACCCCCTTCCCGGGGGCAGACATAATGTCGAGTGTGCCACAATTCTTGTTCTAGGGTTAGGTCTCCGCACCCGTAACACCTGGCTGTGGTGACCCGGGGATGGCCCCAGGAGCCATACCCCGTCGATGCAGTTTTGCTACGGGAATTTCCCCAGTTTTCTCCAAACAATTTACAGAGATCTGTGGGGATGACAGGCGCTCCTGTTCCAACAACAGAGCCTATAACAGTCCCATCAATAGCACGTGTGACCTCCCAAGAGTAATTTCTGGCCGAATGGGGATTTCCCAGGCCCGGCTGCAGGCAGATGAGGAGAGTTAGGAAGAACACCGAGTGAGTCTGACCTTCAACGGGTCTCCGGTCTTCTGGACCCGCCATCCCTCGACGCTGTCGTTTGTTTTCTTAACCTGCGTACGATGGATCCAGTGCCTCTTTCCTGCGACTTTGATGGCGGTTGGAGTGCTCAGCACCACCTGGGAGGGTCCATCCCATCTAGGTTCCAGGCTGCCAGGGTCGTGACGCTTCACCCAAACGAGATCTCCCGGAGAGAAGGCAGGCTGTGTTGGACTGGATCTCAGCACGTCCTCCTCCCGTATGGCTCTCATCGCCCGTCCTGCTGACGAGGCACTGCTCTGCAAAGCCTGTAAGGACTTAAGCAAATTTCAGGTAGATTGTCGGGCAAGCTCTTCCTCCCTTCGGTGGGGAAGAAGAGGTGGTGGCCTGCCTAAATATAATTTCAAAAGGGGTGAGTCCCTTTATGTATGGGGTGCACCTAGCTCTGAGGAGAGCAAAAAGGAAGGAGATTTACCCAGTTTTTGCCAGTCTCTAATTTTAATTTAGTTAATGTTTTCTTTAAGGTCCGATTCATCCTCTCTATACCTGTCCAGAACTCTGTGGCCTATAGACAGAATGCAATTTCCAGGTAACCCTCAGGGCCTCAACTATGGATTGTGTAACTTTGGCGATGAACGCTGGGCCATTATCGGACCCCATGTATAGTGGCAGGCCAAACAGGGGGACAATTTCAGTGAGGAGTTTTCTAACTACTACCTGTGCTGTCTCTGCCTTGGTTGGGTATGCCTCAGGCCAGCCAGAGAAGGTATCAATCAAAGTCTGCAAGTATTTATACCCTCCTTGTCCTCCTGGTATCTCGGTGAAGTCCACTTCCCAGTGTTCTCCAGGGTTCTGTCCTCGGAATCGCTGCCCTGGCGCGGCCACAACAGGGGGCCCTTGGTTTACCTGGGCACATACTTGGCACCTCCTAGCCACATCTTGGGATATTTTCTGGAGCCCTGGGATGTAAAATTCTCTTCCCAGTAGTTCTGATAGCTTCGTTCCCCCCAGGTGGGTGCTCTGGTGGGTCTGGGAAGCAATGGTCAGCCCCAGGGCTACTGGCACTATAGACCTTCCATCTGGCAGGATTAGCCATCCAGCCTCTCCTTCCTGAGCCCCTAGTTTCACAGCTAGCCTCTGCTCCCCCATCACATAAGTAGGCTTCTCTGGGAGCCTTCGTGCTGGCAGGGCTACGAGAACTTCTAGGGGCCCTACTGGACTTTTAGCCACGTCCTTGGCGGTTTGGTCTGCAAGTCGATTTCCCTGTGCTTCGGGACTATCACCCTTCTGGTGCCCTTGGCCATGAATTACTGCCACTTCTTTTGGCCTCCATATGGCTGCCAGGAGGTTAAGTATCTCAGAAGCATTTTTAATGTCCTTTCCTCCTGAGGTCAGAAGGCCTTTTTTCTGATATAGGGCCCCATGCACGTGTACAGTGGCGAAAGCATACCGACTGTCTGAAAATGTTCACTCTTTTTCCTTTTCCCCAACGGAGGGCCTGAGTGAGTGCTATAAGTTCTGCCTTTTGGGCTGAGGTGCCTCGTCCTAAGGCTTGTGCCAGAGAACCTCCTTTTGTGTCACCGCTGCCGCCCCCGCATACCGTGTACCTTCCTCTACGAAGCTGCTCCCGTCTGTGTAGAGGGTCTCATCTGGATTCTGCAGGGGCTGGTCCACAAGGTCCTCTCGGAGGGAAGTGAAGGCAGTCAGTGTCTCCTTGCAGTCATGCAAAGGGGGCTCTGCCTCCTCGTCAGGGAGGAGTGTGGCCGGGTTCAAGGCAGCTGTTTTCAGGAAGCTGACTCGCGGTGGGTCTAGCAGTAACACCTGGTACTGGGTAATGCGGGCGTTGGACATCCACCTCTCCGGGGGGCTCCTAATAAGGTCTCAACTGCATGTGGAGCGACTACTTGGAGATTTTGGCCAAAGGTGAGCTTTGAGGCTTCCTTTACCAGGAGGGCGGTGGCTGCAATGGCTCTCAAGCAGTTGGGCCATCCCGAGGCCACTCGGTCAAGTCTCTTAGAGAGATAAGCTACAGGGCACTTCCATGGTCCTAGGGGTTGTGTGAGGACCCCTTTCACCACCCCTTTGTTCTCAGCTACATATAGCTGAAAGGGTTTGGTTAGGTCTGGCAGGGCGAGTGCCAGGGCGCTTATCAGGGCTTCTTTCAGTCTCTTAAAAGCCTCTTCTTCCTTTTCTGTCCAGACCAGGGCGGCCTCCTTTCCCCCTGTTGCAGAGTATAGTGGTCTTGCAATCTCTGCAAAACCTAGTATCCATAGCCTGCAATAACCCACTGCCCCGAGGAACTCCCGGACTTGCCTTTTGGCGGTAGGCCTGGGGATTGACAGGATGGCCTTTATTCTGCTACTGGATAAAGTTCACCTACCCCCTTCTATGTTGTAACCCAAATATGTTACTCGGGTAGTGCATAGCTGAGCTTTCTTGGTTGAGACCTGATACCCCAATGATCTAGGGTGGTCAGCAACTCTCGAGTGGCCTGTCTACAGTCCTGTTCCTCCTCCGTGGCCAGGAGGAGGTCGTCTACATATTGGAGCAGAGTCACCCATGGATGGTCCCAAAGGAAGGCCCAGAGGTCTTGGTTTAGGACCTCATCGAACAGAGTGGGTGAGTTCTTAAACCCTTGTGGCAACCTTGTCCAAGTTAACTGTGCAGACTCTCCCTCTGTCGGGTCCATCCACTCGAAGGCGAAAATAATTTGACTCTTCTTTGCCAGGGGAAGGGAGAAAAAGGCAAAAGGCATTCTTTAGGTCTAAAACAGTATAGAACTGGTGTTCTGGCTTGAGGAGGCTGAGAAGAGTGTAAGGCTTCGGAACCGTGGGATGGATAGTCTCAACCCTCTTGTATACTTCCCTTAAGTCCTGCACCGGCCTGAAATCCTCAGTCCCCGGTTTCTGTATTGGCAACAGGGGAGTGTTCCAAGCAGATTGGCAAGGAATCAAGATTCCAGCCTCTTTCAGACTCTTAATGTGCTTGGCAATTCCCACTCTCGCCTTCTGACTCATTGGATATTGCCAGACTCTGACTGGGGTGGTACTGCTGGTCAGCTGGACTACAATTGGAGGCCGGTGTTTAGTTAACCCTGGCAGATTGTCCTCTGCCCAAACTCCCAGGATAGCCTGTCTTAGTTGTTGGAGATAGGCATCTGCGGAGACTTCCCCAGGCTCCTCCTCATATAGTAAATATTCCTCCTGTAAGGGCAATGTCAGAAGATAGATCCCCGCAGTCCCTGGGTCTTCCAACTTGACCTCTGGCCCTGGCCCTTCAAAAGAGATTGTGGCCCATAATTTACTCAGCAAGTCCCGGCCTAGCAGAGGGTAAGGGCACTCTGGCATTACTAGGAATGAGTGAGTCACTGAGCCGTTTCCTAGGTCGCTGATCCGACCTTTAGTCCATAGGTAGGATTTCACTTTTCCAGTTGCCCCTTTGATGGGGATTTTGGTCTTAGAGACCGGACCCACTGGCTGTTGCAGGACAGAGAAGGTGCCTCCGTGTCCACAAGGAAGTCCACCTTTTGGCCCCCTCACTGTCAGAGTTATCCTGGGCTCTTGGGGGCCAGCTGAGCCCTGACAACCCTAATCCACCTCCTCCACCAGCACGGGAGTTGGTTCCCCGACACATTCAGGGCACTCCCTTTTCCAGTGTCCTTCCTTTTTGCAAAGTGCACACTGATTTCTTCCAAGCCTGGGTTGGACTCCTTTTCTCCCACGAGGTTTTCCTTTATTCTTATTGTCACTCCGGCCCCTTGGGCCTTTTTCCTCGTTTAGGGCCAGGAGGACCTTGGCCATCCAGGTGTTTAAACCTGCCGTCGGGTCCTCCGATTGTTAGAAACCTTCTGGGCTACCTCAACCAACTCAGAGATTGATTTCCACTCAAAGCCTTCTAACTTCTGCAGTGTTTTCTAATATCTGGGGCCGACTGGGAAACAAATGCTACAATGACAGCCCTTTGATTTTCTGGGGCATCAGGGTCAATGGGGGTATACACCCGATAGGCCTCGCACATCTCTCCAGGAAAGCTGCCGGGCTCTCATTAGGCCCCTGGACTGTCTCTGTCACCTTAGAGAGGTTTGTGGGTCTCTGAGCAGCAGCTCGGATGCCCCCCAATAGAGTCTGGCGATACCGATCGAGAGCCTCCTTTCCCCTCTCACTATTGGGATTCCAGTCAGGTCGCCTGGAGGGAAACACAGCCTCTAATCTATCTTGGTCAGAGGTTGGCTGCCCATTCCGACCCAGTACAAATCTCCTCCCTTCTGCCTTGACTCTCTCTCTCTCCTCCGAAGTGAGAAGAGTTTGCATCAACTGTTGGCAATTATCCCAGGTAGGTTGATGGGTAAAAAACACAGACTCTAAAAGAGAGATTAACCCCTGTGGGTTCTGGGAGAAAGAAGGATTCTGGTTCTTCCAATTTTACAGGTCACTGGTAGAAAAGGGGACATAGACCATGAAAGGTTGCCCGTCTGGACCCAAATCTAAAGGGCCTGCCTGCCATAGTGGCAGCATAGGAACTGCAGGACTGGCGGATGCTTCTGGGTCTTGCAGGTTCTCTCTCTCTCTCTCTCTCTCTCTCTCTCTCTCTCTCTCTCTCCATATGCTGTCCCTTGCCTAGTGTGAGGAGGGGAGAAGGAAGCCGGGTCCTGGTCTGGTGATTTTGGAGGAAAGGAAACCGGCTGTGGAGGAGGCAGAGGTTCCGGGCCAGGGTCTTTAGCCACCGCCAGCCCGGCGGGTGGGGAAGCATACGGGGGAGGCCTGACCTTTGGGTGTGCCTCCTCACTTGGACCCTGGAAAACAGGGCGAGTCTTGTCCTTCTAGGTTGAAGCCAAGAGGACTGTCTGTCTCTGTCCCAATTTTCCCCTCGGGAGGCAAGCCGTCATCCACCGGGGTTTCTTGGACAATATATCAACCCAAACCTGAATATAAGGAATTTGATTAGGATGCCCTGGGCGGGCGTATATGACATAATGGACCCGGTAGGCAGTGGTCAGATCAAAAGACCCTGCATCCGGCCACCCCTCCTGGAAAGTGGGCCACTCCCGTTCACAGAATCGCTGTAAATCAAAAAGCATTAACATTATAACTTTTAAATCTACCCCAGAACTTCAGTTTCTTTCACTTCACACAGACTCTCATACTAACATTCATACACCAGACAGTCCGAGTTTTTGACTTCTACCAAATGTTTATTCAGAGTTTAAACAATCCAACCAATTCCTGACTAATTGTCTAAGGGAGCTCTATGGCTTCCCGGGAGGTGATCAAGCTCCCTTTCCACTCACTCGGAGTGGGCCTGACTGGTAGGGGGTTGACGAAGATGACTGACCCTAACCCATTTGACAAAGACAAAGACAACAAAGAACAAAGACAAAATAAATCAGCCAAATGCACCCTAAGGTTGCCCGGAACCTGCAGCTCGCTCTTTGAAGTCCTGAAAATTTTTCAGAAAACATTGCAGCAGGGTGTACACAGAGGCAAACAACTTTTTGACAATAAACACCAAGACAAACAAATACCAGACAGACAAACCCAGTGCAGCCTACAGCCGCACTAACCAGGGACCCCGGCCACCTTCGTGGCTGCAGGTGAGGACCAGGAGTACCGCTGCGTCCAGCCCTCCGTATAGGTCCTTCCGTGGGACGTCCCAATTCCTGTTTAACGACCGGTCCTTACCTCTCTCGAAAGTCCAGGTGGGTCGATTTCCGAATTGAAAGTTTTGGGTGGAGTGGAGGCCTCCTTGGTAGTCGTTCTCCACAGGTGTGGGGTATCTCGCTGAGTGCCGGGCGACAAGTGGGGGAGAGCCTCCTGCCTTGAATAGGGGGTCCCTCTCCTCCCTGCTGGGGAAGAGCCTCCAGCCCTAAATAAGGGGTCCCTCTCCTCCCTGCCGGGTATCTTGCTGGGGCCTCCAAATGTTATGGGTTGACTCAGCGAGATAGACCACAGACTCAGAATTTAAATTTAGGAACCTTTATTAAGCTGGCCAGCTGTCTGCAGTCCCAGCACCCGGCCGAAGCAAAGGCGGAACTGCAGCAATGACTGCAAGCGTTACAGCCTATTTATTTGCAAAAACTACAAAATTACAAAGCCTTGTTTACCCAATTTTTTCCCGACACAGTGTAGCATTATCACCTTCCTATCTATGTTCTCCGGGAACAGAGAGCACAGTATATTGAGGAGGGACCATGAGACCATATCTCAAGGCCTGACCTGATGTCAGTACCTTCCTATCTGTCTGTTCCAGGAACAGACAGTACAGCGCGCCCCGAAATGCAGCCCAGTACACTAGGAGGTATGAGGCCCATTTGAATTCCCTGCACCTCACTCTGGATCACCTTGAAGCGCCAAGTCCTTTTCTGCCTTTTGCTAGGTGACTGCTGGAACCAATGGTTGCCAAGCAACAGGTAGCACAGGCCTGGAACAGGGTGGTCAAGTGAGCTGCACCTCCCAGGAGCCTGGAATGGAATGAGCCTCAAAGATGCACTAGCGGGAAATGTGCGTACTGCTCAGACTGATGCCTCCCCATTGCTGTTATGAGTATTTGCCTTTTAATATTAATGTGTAGACATACTTTTTATTTATTTATACTAGAGGCCCAATACAAGAAATTGGTGCATGGGCCTTCCTTCATTCCACTCTGCCCCTTGGTGGTCAGTGTATATCATAATGAGCCATCAAACTCCTGGACTCCTGGTTGAACTCCCGGGTGACACTTTGCATATCAGCCTTTTATATGTATAGACTAGAGGCTGGGTGCACAAATTTGTGTATGGGTGGGGTCCCTCGGGGTGGCCTGCAGGGATCGGGCCAAAAGTGGCAGTCCAATGCCGCCCGCCACTCCTGCTCATTCCTGCCCCACAGTGCCTGATAGGGGCTCCTGCCCAGTCAGTCTTGATTGGCAGAGGCTTGTGCCACCGCAGTGGTGCACACCATCCATAAACCCTGTGTCTGAATCCCATGCTGAGAGAAGGACTCCATCAGCCCTCTGGGCAGGTGGTGGGATGCCCTTGCCAGCCAGGGATCCAGGTCCATCCGCTGATGTTGCACCAGTTGTTGGGAGCCACCTGGCGGCTGCTTTTATATTCTTTCTTCCTTGCAGGGCCTCTAGGGAGGGGAAGCGGCCATAGTGCAGGGCCAGTAGCACTGTCAGGATCATGCCTGCGGTGCCAGTCCATCGATGTCTGTTATATTCTCTGGTGATTGGACCTGCAGGACTATTGAGGGAGTGAGAGGCTGCCAGCAGGCTGGTGGGCCCCCGGGACGGGTTGGTCAGCTGAGCGGTTCTCCCGCGGGGAGTGCACTGACCACAAGCAGGCTGCTCCTGCATTGAGCATCTGCGCCCTGGGGGTCAGTGCATGTCATAGCTACTGGTGGAACGGTCGTTCAGTAATTCAGTCATTTGGTTGCTTAGGCTTTTATATAGAGATAGATATTTTTACTGATTTCAGAGAGAAAGGCAGAAGGAGAGAGAGATTGAAACATCAATGGTGACAGAATCATTGGTCGGCTGCCTCCTACATGCCCCGTACTGGGGATCAAGCCCACAAACCGGGCATGTGCCCTTGACTGGAATCGAACTCGGGATCCTTCAGTCCACAGGCCAATGAGCTAATCAGTGCACAATACCAGCTAGGGCATACTTTCTATTGTATGGGTGTACTTTTTCTTCCACGTACAAAGCAAATATTTTCTTCTGGTCTCAAAAGTTTCTTTTCATTTTATGGAGCTTTTGCCTAATTAAGTTGAGCTATCAGTCTCATATAGTACTTGAGTGATAATAAAATGAATCCTAAAAAACACCTTGAACCCCCACAGTTTTATCTATTTACATTTCATACTCTGCTAAAATTGGCAGAAATGAAACATTTTGCAATAGCAACACAAGCAACTAAAGAATCTATGTTAGATACTTTTGTTTCTGAAGTGCCTTGGCCATTTTCCCAGAAGGTGGACCAGCTTTGTAGCAAAAACCTTTTGTTACAGTCAGGGCACATACCCAGGTTGCAGGCTCAATCCCCAGTAGGAGGGGTGCAGGAGGCAGCTGATCAGTGATTTTTTTCTCATCATTGATGTTTCTTCTCTCTCCCTCCCTCTCCATTCCTCTCCAAAATCAATAAAAATATTTTTTAAAGGTTAAGATGGTAAATTTTATGGTGTGTGCCTTTTATTACAATTTTTTTTAAAAAGGAACCTATAAAAATAAAAGCATAATATGCTAATTAGACCAGACAGCCAAATGACCTACCAGACAAAGCCAGGGCTGCATGGGCTGAGCACCCTTGCACAAATTTCATGCATTGGGCCTCTAGTAAAAAAATAAAAAGTACAGAAATCACTCTTCCATTTCTGTCTTAATAGCCATCCAATTCCTTCACCCAAAATACCTAACATCACTAGTCTTTGTGTATCTTTCCAGAATCTATGCATATACAAGCCAATCCATACATACATGTAGACAGGTTCATATAGGGAGAAACTGATGCCTAATACACTGTGATACAGGGATTCAGTGAGACAGACTTGAGACCCTTTGAGATCATATATTAACGAATGATGCCCTTGTAATGGTTGCGGACTTGACTCCAGGCTCCAACTCTTCCTCTGTATGTCAGCCACGCTAACAACCCATAGATTTTTATGGGCACAAAATTCCTTGAACCCAGCATGTACAGAGGACAAATGTGTCAATATAGTGTTGCATTCTTTTTGGGAGGAAATTCCAATCAGAATAACAACAGAGCCCAGTCTGGTGTAGCTGTGACTTGGGTATCACCCATGAACCAAAAGGTTGTTGGTTTGATTCCTGGTCAGGGCACATGCCTGGTTTGCAGGCTGAATTCCCAGTAGGGGGCATCCGATAAATGTTCTCCTCTCACATCTATGTTTCTCTCTCTCTCCCTCTCCTATCCCCTCTCTCTCAAATTAAAACACACACACACACACACACACACACACAAACACACACACACACACACACACAAATGTGAAAGGACAATAGCAAAGTTTACTCAATCCCCAAGCTACCATAGAAGGGGATTAGGCCAGACTTAGTTGGACCATGTGTCCCATGGCTGCAGGTCCTGTGGAGAGGGAGCCTGCATGGAATGCATCACGCTTCTAGGGAAGGTGAGGCAGGAACATCTATACCACCACCATGAAAGCTGTTGGATGAAAGAAATTATCTCATTGGAAAAGGGGACTATTTTCCCATTACTTGCTGGTACCTGCTGAGCTAGCGATCTGGTGAGCCACTGAAAGGGGACAGGAAATGAGTCTCCAGGACAATCCCATTTGTTTCTCCTCACCTCCTGCATTCCCCACACCTCACTGATCCCCATTCCCAGGCTGTGCCTTAAGCACACTATGTATCAGCTGGCTCACTGGTCAACCCAGAGAAAAACACTTGTTTTCATTCTCAGTAGGAACTTTGGGAGGTAACCTGGGCAGGCACCAAGAGAACAGCATCAGCAAACTAATTAACCACTTAGGAACTGGAGGCCCTTGCACTCTGCGTAGAACCCCACCTGACCATTTCAGATAAGAATTCCAGATTGTCCCCATTGATTTAGACTTTACCCTTATGAAAATCTCATCCTCATCAGACAAACCCTTGCATGTAGCCATGTTTTGCTTGCATGTGGCATGTTTGACTATCTCTTAGCCAAAGTGGCTGCCTTCTCAAGCAAAAGCCCTCCTAGAAAACAGACAGATAAATATGAATTCTGCATTTCCCTTGTTTCTCCTGCCACAAAATATGCTGGCCTGTTTCCCAGTCCCACTTCTCCCCTGGGGGGCGTGGTGCTGTTGTCCTGAGTGTGGTTCGCACCGTTTCTGCGTCTCATATTGCTAAGCCACCAGCATTTATCTGTGGTCATTTAGGTCTATTATTAAATCTTGTTCACTCAGAATTTCTTTTACTCACTCAGGCATTTAAATCTCACTGACTTTATGTGATTTAGTAATGACTCTCCTCTCTTTGCAGGAGTGGAGGAACCAGAACATTCACTTGGAATCACGCGTCAAAGGATCTGTGTTGGACACAGTAGGAAGTAGGTAGGTTTGGTGCTGGGCTGAACTGGAGGGAGCCGAGGAGCACACACATGACCCACAGCGGGATCCACAGAGGCTGAGGCAGGACAAGTGAATGGAGAAGTGGTCCCACCAGTCCCTTTCCAGACTGAGCCAAACTGGTCAGGGCAGATAAGCACACTTTTGTTGAAGTTTTCCGTGACCGTTTTGCATAAATGTGGCTGAATTTCCTTCATACAGTGCTCAATTTCCTCCATCAAGGCGTGGGTGGTCGTGGGCTTGTTGGAATAAACCTTAGAATTCAAAAACCCCAAAGAAAAAAGTCCAACATCGTTAAATCCCATGATCTGAGTGGCCAATTCTGATCACCAAAATGGGAAATTACACCACCAGGAAATGACTCATGCAGTAATTGAATTGTTTCTCGGGAGTATGTGGCAGCAAGCCCATGGAGGCCATTTAACAGATATGCTATTTCATACATAACCCTATACTTTATACTCTATGAATCAATAAAAAATTTACAATTTTTAATCATAAACCTGTGTTTTCTATCAAAATTACTTTTTGCGTGAATTTTGGGAAACTCTTTAATTATATGTGTTTACTGATGGTCTTAGGCGACCCCTGTGAAAGGGTCGTTCGATCCCCAGATGGGTCACGACCCACAGGTTGAGAACTGCTGCTCTAGTGCATCAGAGAAAGGACCCTCAATCCCAGGTTCCAGCTCACTCATCAGCTAAAGCTGCCAATGCCTTCGGGCAGTGGTTCTCAACCTGTGGGTCACCACCCCTTAGGGGGTCGAACAAACCTTTCACAGGGTTCGGCTAAGACCATCCTGCATATCAGACGTTTACATTACAATTCATAACTATCAACATTACAGTTATGAAGTAGCAACGAAAATAATTTTATGGTTGGGGTCACAACATGAGGAACTGTACGCAAAGGGCCAGAAGACTGAGAACCACTGCCTTAGGGCCTTAGTGATGGTCTGTGTGCTGTGTTGTCAGGGATGAATGTGCAGCGCTGGCCCACATCTTCCACCTTCTTCTACCTGTTCTCCCAGGTCACCCTGCTGCTGGCATCTAGCTGTTCACCATCCCTTTAGCTGCATCTTGAGGATAGTTAACAAGTGCTGGTTCTAGAAAATATAATGAATCCACACATTCCTGTTCACACCTCTATGGATACGTCGAGAAATATCCTATCTAATAAAAGACAAAAAGGGGAATTGACGGTACCTTTGCTACGCTTCCCATTGGCTAATCAGGGCGATATGCAAATTAACTGCCAACAAATATGGCAGTTAATTTGCATACATAGGCTCCAAGGGGTGGAGCGAAGCCAAATTGCCCCGAAGCTGGCTGAGCAGCGAGGCCTCCCGGCCCTGGTGCCAAGAGTATCCGCGAGGCCTCCCGGCCCCGGGATCAGCGGAACCGCGAGGCCTCCTGGCCCCAGGATCTGGAGAGCCCTGAGGCCTGATAGCTGGGGTGGGGCTCTGGCTAGAGCCCACCTAGAGCAAAGGCCTTGGTCCCTGGTGCTAGAGGAAAACTGGTGCCACAGCCAAGGAAAGGGAAGACCTATTGCACGAAACTCTTCGTACAACAGGCCTCTAGTCTATATAATAAAGAGATATTCTAATTTGTCCATTAAGGTGTCCCAGTCACAACTAGTCTGTGGGCAGGTCCAGGGGAGGGGACTTCTGCCCCTAGCACTAACATCAAGTTGCCTGGGTGTGTCCCCATTCAGCACGGGTATGATGCCAGGGAGGACGGGGGGGGGGGGGGAGGGGGGAGTGGGAGGGCTGGGCTTGATGGGGGACCTCAGGCCACATCCCCGGCTCCGACTCTAGACCAGGAGACCTCAGACTGCGCCCCCTGCCCCAGCACTGCGCAGGGGGAACTCAGGCCGTGCCCCCGGCCCACAGGGCTTGACGGGAAACGTCTGGCCATGCTTCCCGCCCCGGGTCCAGGCTGAGAGACCTCAGACTGGGCCCCCTGCCCTGGTGCCAGGTTGGGAGACCTCAGACTGCGCCTCCATCCCAGCACTGGTCCGGGGACCTCAGGCCATGCCCCCACCCGGCGGGGCTTGATGGGAACCTCAGGCTGTGCTCCCTGCCTGGTGTGGCTTGAAGGGGAAACTCTGGCCGCATCTCCCGCCCCGGCACCGGGCTAGGAGGCCTGAGGCTGTACTCCCACCTGGAGGGGCTTGTCAGGTGTGTGGCCAGCAGGGTATAGCTCTCACCCAGTGGGGATGTGGCTGTCTGGGTGTGTGTCTCCTGCGTTTTTGAAGTGTATGAGGGTGGTGGGCAGGGACTTGACTCTAGGTCCCATGGCACACCCCAGACTCGGACAGGAGGGAAATTTTATATACATTTTACTAATTTCTTTCATCTCTGACACTTCTATTATAAAGGGTAAATAGCAATATTAAAATATTTCTTCTCATTCTCTTTTAATGTGCAAGAATTTCATTCACTGGGCCACTAGTGTTATAACTGGTGACCGAGAGGTCAGAGCACCAGAATAACCTCTACCCCTGGGGGAGGAGGTGTCTTCCAGTTCTCAGGGACTGAGTGTATTGGGGAAACAAGAAAGAGAAGACCTCTTCACCTGATGGACCACACTGCTGCTTGAGGAAGTATTGGCTTCCCCAGGGATTCCAGCTTCAGCCCAGCTTTTCTTGCCTATGGCCCTTCTTATTTGTATATAAATACTTGACTATTTATACTATAATTCCTTACCTCAAGGCTAGAGTTACCTATGAAATGATACATTCAAATGCATGCTTAATTAACTATATTAATAAAAGCCTTGGTCAGGGGTGGGTAGGCTTTTTGTGAGTGCTTGCCAAAACCAACAAAATCTCTGACTCAAAATTCTTCTGCGTGGCAACCCTAATTTTTTGAGAACATGTTACGCCTACTTGACAACTCTTAAGGTGTACATATGTGAAGAACCTTGAAGAAATAATAAAGTTCATTCGAGCTACAAAAACACAGTATATGATGATGAAAAATACATTTATTTTTTAAAAAATATTTTATTGATTTTTTACAGAGAGGAAGAGAGAGAGAGAGATAGAAACATCCATGAGAGAGAAACATCAATTAGCTGCCTCCTGCACACCCCCAACTGGAGATGTGCCCGCAACCAAGGTGCATGCCCTTGACCAACATCGAACCTGCGACCTTTCAGTCTGCCGGCCGATGCTCTATCCACTGAGCCAAACCAGTCCGGGCTACATTTATTTTTTAATGTATACATGTACACTGATAGTCTGACAGACATCTTTATGACTCTGTTCGATATTATCAGTGGGACTTTTGCTGCTGTATCACTGATGACAGAGATTTTACATCAGGTTTATATTTCATGACCTTCAGAGATATGCACAAGCTACTACTTTCATCCGTCAGGCTACTCCTATTACGAGACTTAACAAAATTCATCAGTGAGAACAAAGATTCACAAGAGTATATGGATGAAACCAAAACACTGGTGGGATATAGGAAGGCAGGAAGAGTTAAGGCAGAGGCATAGAAACTGCTCTTTCCCTGTCTCATCAATCCATGTCTATGGTCTTTAAGATGACTTGTTATGTAAAATTGTTTATTTATCTAAGCTACACATACACTGAATTTATCTGAAAAATAAAAAAGTCGATATTAAGAAAGAAATTGAAAATGGAAGATTATAAGAGAGGGTTTCACGTGCCAGCAAAAGTTACTGGCATGCCATGTTTGACACATGTGCCAGGGGTTGCCCACCCCTGGCCTAGGGGGTCCTCGCGTCCTTGCACATAACATCGTCACAGGGTGGCCATCACAAGATGGCCACCACAAGATCGCCACGTGCACAGCGGAGGCAGTGCCCAGTGGCCGCTCCACGTGTTGAGGCCGAGGGGTCCCATGGCTCCGCATGGCACAGAGGAGGCCAGTATCGGCATCTCCGCCACCTCAAGTGAAGGAGGCGAGTCCCAGTGGAGGAGGCGGGTCGCTGTAGAGGAGGGCAGCTGGGGGCGATTGGGCCAGCAGGGGAGGGCAGCTGGGGGTGATCGGGCCATCAGGGGAGGGCAGCTGGGGGCGATTGGGCCGGCAGGGGAGGGCAGCTGGGGGTGATCGGGCCGGCAGGGGAGGGCAGCTGGGGGTGATCGGGCCGGCAGGGGAGGGCAGCTAGGGGCGATCGGGCCAGCAGGGCAGTAGTTAGGCATCAATTGGGCTGGGAGGGAAGTGGTTAGGGGGCGATCACGCTGGCAGGCAGAAGCGGTTAGAGGCAATCAGGCAGGCAGGCATGCGAGTGCTTATGAGCCACTGGTCTCCGATGGAGAGAGGGATGTGCGACATCCCCCGAGGTGTCCCAGATTAGAGAGGGTGCGTGCCGGGCTGAGGGACACCGCCCCCCCACCACCATGCACGAATTTCATACACCTGGCCACTAGTTCTTTATTAATAAGCCTTAAGGTGGGGTTCATTTCTGAGATTTTAGGAAGTACTTTCCGTCCTGTCTCTGCAGCAGACTCTGAGTCAATGTGTGTTAATGAAGGGGAGGATTTACTCCGATTCCTAGGGTAAGAAGGAAAAGAAGGTCAAGGCTTTGACTCTTGAAAGGAACAATTAAACTATTCATTATTTCCTCATTTTAGATAGGAATTCTAAGTGTTCCCAATTATTTACGTTTTTAGGAACAACTCCTGCTCCTCTGACTTCCGCTTGGTTTTCTTGTTGCCATGAATATTTTTCAGCCAAAGAGGCCGCTTCCTCCAAAAAATGTTCCTAGAAAACAGAGGGGGAGACATGAACTCTACATTTCCCGTGCTTTCTCCCGCCACAGTACTTTGTCCTCCTCAAATTTACCTCCTGATCCAGGTCTGAGGATGCCTTTGATGCCTGGATACAGGAGAAAAAGCTGCTTGGAGGAAAATACATACCAACAGTAATTCATGCCATTCTCCATGACCCTCGCACATATAGTTCTGATCTTATTTGGACTAATTGGGTACCTGGGTCCATATTCCTGAGCAAAATCGCCACAGACCTGGGACCTTGAAAATGATTGCTTGCGTGCTGGGCTTCCAATTCTCTGTGACAGTTTAAAATGGCCCTGCAATGTCTCTGGGAGACCTATGTATGTGGCTTGGCATGGGGTATAGGCAGGATTTTCAGTGTTGCTTACTGCATTTTTCAGCATGTACAGTGTGGACAAAAGGGGCCACATGCTAACCTGACAAGCTCAGGGGAGGCCTGCATGGCAGTCTTGCAGACTCAGAGACCTAAATAACCACAAAAGATGGTCTGAAAATTAAATATTTAACTGCAAATAGGTTATAGTGGGTTGTCATGTCGTAGGCCAGTATTTTCCCTGACAAAGATCAACTTAGATCTTTACTGAGCCCATTTGTCTTTTTGCCTCTAAGACGACATATCTGTGAAATACCTGGGTAATTTGTAAATTCCTTTTTTTTCAGGACCCTTCAGGGTGCTACAAATATCACCAGGACATTCCCTCATTGTTATGTTATCAAGTTCATTGTCCACTGTTGATTATGTTGAACTATCCTGTATCCATCTATGTAAAAGCAGCACATGTCCATCATTTCACTTTTTATCCTATCCCAGAGGTTTTCCTGCTTTGCTTTATCCCACCTCCTTAATCTATCACCAATGGATTTCATGTAATCCACCTACATCCCTTTCCTTTGATTGCAATGCATAAATAAAGATGTAACCTGCCATTCTTTGGAGCATCACCTAAATTCCTAGAGGTTCCGCTTCCCAGTATATGAAGACAGTTTGGCTCAAATAAACTCAAAAAAATTCTTTACAATGGTTTTTCTACGTTAACAGCAGCAAAAATTCAGCACTCTTTGGGGTCACCAACCTGTACCCAATCCTGACCCAGCCTTTCTCTTTGGCCTGACCACGCCTACCAACTCCACCACTGTAATGACAGAATGGCACACATTGCTCCTATAAAGTGACAACTTTCAGATGCTTGGTGGTTTTCAGATATGCATACCCTTGGTCACCCGTGTAGTTTCACGAGTGTCTTAAAGTGAACACAAAGATTTAAATCTGTTGACTTTCATGATTTTATGGGGTTTTCTGACTCAAGTGAAAAATGAACCATTTTCAGAGGTCACCTCTGGCCGCTCACAGGAAGAGGAAGTTCCTCTCCTTATGAAATTCTACTTTAAAAATCTCCAGACAGATATTTACCTTGAGCTTCCTCTTTTATGTAACTTCCTCTGACAAATCTATTTTGGAAGAAAACAACATCATGATTATTCATACAATGACCACTCTCTCTAAAGCTTTATTCCTTCTCTTTTAAGTGAGACGGTAACTTTTTTCAGGACAGAAACTCTGCCTAGTCCTTTGACTCTTCCATAGTCCCAACTTAGGACCTTGCATGCAGCTAGCAATGCATGTTCTTGGCTGTTTCAGATATCATGCAGCAGATAATTCAAAATAAAAACTCTTAGAAGTAGAAAAGAAATGAAAGTGCCTACCAGACTCCTACACAGCAGCTCTGTTTTAGGTCAAGAACACGAGTAGGATGCTTGTTATTACTGTTACTATTTATCATTGTCGAGGATGTCCTAATCAATGTAATAAGAATAATGATGTACTGAGAAGAGACAAACATAATTGCACAGGAGATGATACACAACCTAAAAAGCCCAAGAGCATAGATTAAAATTTTATTGGCACTAATATGACAGTTCAGTAAGATGGCTAAATCAAGACATGCAAATCTCAATAGCTTTCCTACATACCACAAATAACTAATAAAAAATGAAATAGGGGAGAAACTAAGATGGCGACAAAGGTAAACACAGGAAATTGCTGCCTCCCACAATAACTTCAAAAATTCAATGAAAAGACAAAACAGACATCATCCAGAACTACAGGAAGGCTGGATGAGTGGAAATTCTACAACTAGAAGGAAAGAGAAAAACACACTGAGACTCAGAGGAGCTGAGGAAGTAAAGTGCAGAGGTACGGAGGCTCAAGCACGCAGAAAGGGGCTGGTACCTGAGGATGCAGCTTTCTTTTTGAATCAGGAGGGAATCACAAGCTCCTGACTGGTTTGAACTCCAGTTCCGGAAGTCTCTGGGGACCCAGGACTCACACAAGGAGAAACGGGACTGTTGGGCAGTGGGCAGAACTCAGACTCGAAGGCGGCTTTCCCTCAGAGGTGCTTGCAGCAATTACTGGACACTGAGATGCGTGGCCCCATAGGGCAGGGCTGAGGATCAGCCATAGCTGCTTGCTCCACCCTGTTGATTCCCCGAGACCCCGACCCACCCAGGCTGCTGCAGAGGATTTTCATATGAATGCCCTGGCCCTTTGCAATCTGAAAATTATGTAACAAATTACAGCTGGGCCAGACAGACCCAGAACTTCCAAGAGAAGACCCAAGGCCCCACAGCAGCTTGCATTGCTTCACAGTTGGGCCTCATCTGGGCACCTCCAATCCCCCAAAAAAGAAGGAGAATCTGCAGAACTCTTCGTGGTTCCTGCTGGGTAGCCTCAGGCCGAGGCTAAATTAGCACCTCCTTAGATCCAAGAGCCAGTGTACCCAGTGGTCAGAGTGGGACCATCCAGATTACAACTCCTCAGATCCATAATGGTCACACTCAGGGGGCAGACTCAGTGAGCACCAAAACCCCACTGAAGCAAGTCTTGCCCCAGAAGGGTGTCTTCAGCACAGAAGTTCTCCCACTGCAGACACAGCTGATTCTCACAGCCAATTGGCCTGGAGGTCAATTCCTCCCAGCGATACCTACAACAATCAAGGCTTAACTTCAACAAGACTGTGCACAAAGCCCACAAGGGGGTGCACCAAGAGTGTCCACCTCAGGTAATTGGGGAGACTGATCCACTGGGCCCTATAGGACATCTAGCACAGAAAGCCACTCTATCAACACTGGGAAGCAGCCAAAATGCGGAGACAAAGAAACAGGACACAAATGACAGAAATGGAGGAAAGCAAACTCTTGGATATAGAGATCAAAACCACACTTTTAAGGTTCTTCAAGAACTTTCTAGAAACTGCCGACAAATTTAGTAAGACCCTCAATAAGACGAGTGAGACCGCCGATAAATGTAGTGAGATCCTCAAGGAAATCTAGTGAGACCATCGAGGGTATGAAAAATGACCAACTAGAAATTAAGCATACACTGACTGAAATAAAGGATATTATGCAGAGTTCCAACAGCAGTCTACAGGATCACAAGAATCAAGCCAAAGATTTGAAATACGAAGAAGCAAACAACACCCAACCGGAAAAGCAAAAAAAAAAAAAGAATCCAAAATTATGAAGATAATGTAAGGAGCCTCTGGGACAGCTTCAAGCGCACCAACATTGTAATTATAGGGTTGCCAGAAGAAGAGAGAGAGCAAGATATTGAAAACCTATTTGAAGAAATAATGACAGAAAACTTCCCCTACCTGGTAAAAGAAATAGACTTATCAGTCCAGGAAGCACAGAGAACCCCAAACAAAAGGAATCCAAAGAGAACCACACCAAGACACATCATAATTAAAATGCCAAGAGCAAAAGACAGAGAGAAAATCATAAAAGCAGGAAGAGAAAAAAAGTCAGTTACCTACAAGGGATTACCCATACAACTGCCAGCTGATTTCTCAACAGATACTATGCAGGCCAGAAGAGAGTGGCAAGAATTATTCAAAGTGATGAATGCCAAGAACCTACAACCAAGATTACTTTACCCAGCAAAGCTATCATTCAAAATGGAAGGTCAGATAAAGAGCTTCACAGATAAGGAAATGCTAAAGAAGTTCATCACCACCAAACCAGTATTATATGAAATGCTGAAAGGTATCCTTTAAGAAGAGGAAGCAAAAGAAAAAGGTATAGATATAAATTATGAACAACAAATACACATCTATCAACAAGTGATTCTAAAACTCAGGTGATTAAATAATCTGATAAACAGAATAAACTGGTGATTATAATAGAATCAGGAGCATAGAAAGGGAGTGGACTAACTATTATTGGGGGGGACAAGGGAGGGGATGTGGGAAGACACTGGACAATAATCGTGCACCTATGGATGAGGACAGTGGGGCAGGCGGGGAGGACAGAGGGCGGGGTGGGAACCCAGTGGAGGGAGCTATGTTGGAGAAAAGAGAAACAATTGTAATAATCTGAACAATAAAGATTTAATTATTAAAAATAAAATTTTAAAAATCCCATAAAAAATGAAAGTCAATTTGCAATATCAATAAATTGTATAAAGAAATAAACTTAACAAAAAATGTGTAAGACCCATTAAAAATCTTCTGAAAGGGTTTAGAAAGAATACACAAAGTGAAGTACCATGTTCCTAAAAGGTAGTAAAGATGCCAGTTATCCTTAAATTAATCTACAAATGCAATGTAATCCTATTCAAATTCCACGATGATTTTTAAACATAAACCAATCAACTGACATTTGGTAGAGAAAATATGCAATGAAATGTATATAAAAGATCAAAAAGGAGGAGTTTAACTTCCAAAAAGGAGTGTAAAAAGGAACTGGAATTATATACTGACATAGGCCCTAGTCAGTTTTGCTCAGAGGATAGCGCATTGGCCTGGAAACTAAAGATTCCTGGGTTCCATTCTGGTCAAGGGCACAGACCCAGGTTGCAGGCTCCATCCCTATCAGGGGCTGTGCAAGAGGAAGCTGATCAATGATTCTCTCATCATTGATGTTTCTATCTTTCTCTCCAGCTCCCCTCCTCTCTGAAATCAATCAAAATATATGTGTAGTGATACTGCTACTGGTACAAAAAAAGATAACTGGGTCAACAGAATAGAGTCCACAAAAAGATAGATTTCAGGTCAGTAAAGAAAGAATGAGATCTTCAATAAAACATTTTAAGGCAATTGGATCTTCATATAGGGGGGAAACAGTCAACCACAAGAAAAGCAAATAAAACCAATGACAGTTTTTTGGGTTTTTTTAATTTGAGGAAAAAATATCCTAAATATTATAAAAAGGATGAGAGGAAAATATCAGACTACTTTCATACTGTGAGGTAACAAAGTCCTCACTAATAAAATCCACATCCCATAAGCCATGAGAAGATCAACAGATATGGAGAAAGATGTCTACACATAGCCTAATCTTCACAGCCCTTGCCCTCTTCCACCCTGGATTGTCTTCTCCCTATTGATTTATGGAACACTTTTTACATTAAATAACTTAATCCTTAGTGGATTTCACTGAATTTTAATGTTTCAAATATTCCCCAGTGTTCTTTTTGGTTGTTGTTAATCCTCACCTAAGGATATTTTTTCCATTGTTTTTCAGAGAGTGTGAAAGGGAGGGGGCAGGAGGGAAAAAAGAGAGAGAGAAATAGGAATGTGATAGAGGTACATTTACTGGTTGCTTCCTGCATGGCAGGTGCCCTGCAACCCAGGTACTCGCCCCTGACCTGGAATCAAACCTGTGACCCTTTGGCACTCAGACTGATGCTCTCACTATTGAGCAACAGCGGCCATGGCCCCAGTGTTTTTGTCTTTAAGGAGACAGAACAGTGGAGGAAGAAGCAAAGACTTCTCAGTCAGGCAAAACAGGGTCCTGGTTTTGACTTTGCCACTGGGAACTTAAGTCAATCTCCATCTATGGGAGAAGGTGGTACTGTCTTCCTCACAGGATTGTGGGGATTGAATCACTCAATATGTGTATGGAAAAATCTTCATCATGTGCTTGACATCAACCAGTGCTAAGGTTGCTAATGGTTTCACAGAAAAGCTGGACAAATCTATCAAAATTTCTGCCTGTGGTATCAGACTCTAAGAGCTATTTCCTGACACCAGATCATAAAAATACTGCTTCTGTTTTCTTCTAGTACTTATACAGGTTCTATTTTTTTTCTACATTTACATAAATATGTTTGTTTAAGATGAGAATATAGATCTGCTATTATTTTCCCTCTCAAATAATTAGGTGGCTTTTCTATTCCCATTTTTCATTTTCTTCCACTGATTAGAATATTAAAATGTGACATTTCAAAAGTCTTAGGAACACATAGGTCTGAAGCCACTTGGTCTATACACATCTCTGCTCTGCTCCATGATGTGTTCACCTAGTATTTCTCTCTTGGGGAGACACATTTTAAAAAATTGTTTACCACATTTTTAAGTTCTCAGGGGAGGGGACTGCCTTACTATTACCTCAAAAAAAAAATAGTGACACAGCTCACAAAAGGACTAGGAACAGCATGGCTGGAAGACTCCAGGAAAGGTTCATGAAGAAAGATTAACCTGAGCTGGCTTTTGAGATATTCACAGGACTTCCCCAGGGGGAGCACAATAAGGGAATTTTAGATGGGCAAAGGCATTTAAAAAAGTGGGAATGGGCCAGGTGTGGCTAGGTTATGGTGAGGGGTGGCTTTGGCTGGAATGGAGGGCTGCCATGACTGTTAAAAAGGATAAATAAAATATATTATGTTGGATTTATGGGGTAGAGTCAAGATCGTCAGCTTACTAAATCATTCTTTTAATGTCAGCAATCTCCCTGTAGGGAAAGCACACCATTATGTAATTGAACAAAAGGGACACAGATAAGCTCTAGGAACAGGTGACTCTAACATGACAGGCTTTAGAGAAACCTGATGCAGGATTTAGGTTGCAGTGTTTCAACTGAACCTACTTATACCATCTCTTACACACTGGAGAAGAAAGCTGCTAAGTATACCTTAAGAACTGACAAGATCACACTTTTAACATTATGCCATGGCCCATCTCCTAGGGTTACATAATTCCATGAGGTTGGAGATTCTATATCTCTCATCATTTTAGCCAACAAAAAAAGAAGTCAGGAAGAGAGTAATTGGTTAGTACATCAACTCAACATCGTTCATTTTGAGTTGAAGAAATTTTGCTATCATATCAATTCTGGCATATCAAACTTAAGTTTCAAAATAGTCTAGTGGCTGGTTTGGCTCATTGGTCTGTGGACTGAAGGGTCCCAGGTTCGATTCCAGTAAAGGGCACATGCCTGGGTTGCGGTCTTGCTCCCAATAAGGGGCTTGCAGGAGGCAGCCCATCATTGATGTTTCTATCTCCCCACAGCCCAGGTCTATTCTTGTCTCTAAAGTCTAGAATTTCAATGTTGAAAGGAGTCTAGTTAGTTCAGTGGTCTGCAAACGCATTAGTCAACAGAGCCAAATATCTATAGTACTTCTTCAAAATAGACTCGTTCAGGCCCAAAATGACTTCGGCGCACGAGCCACAAAGTTTCAATCGCACTGTTCGTGTGCACCCACACGTGGTAGTTTGTGGAAGAGCCACACTCAAGGGGCCAAAGAACCACATGTCGCTTTCGAGCTGCAGTTTGCCAACCATGGAGTTAGTCAAAGAAAATCCTGAAAGTTTACCTTGATGATTCTTTTTGACCAATCATTGAAAACAAAGTAGTCAATTGCCAGTTCTTAGCACTGGGAGCTGTTTATGGCAAGGGCCTCATGTTGAACTGCCCTATGTCTGATGCCACAATGAACCAAAAGACAAAAGAGATAGGCCTAAGAATATCACAAATCTGACACCGAGACTTATTTTTAACACACCGGAAATTTATCAATAG
Source organism: Myotis daubentonii (assembly GCF_963259705.1). NCBI lineage: Eukaryota > Metazoa > Chordata > Mammalia > Chiroptera > Vespertilionidae > Myotis > Myotis daubentonii. The sequence continues at coordinate 13,440,257 of NC_081849.1, read as the reverse complement.
CAATTTCATAGTGGTTGTGAATATTAAATAGGATACATTTTTAGCAATAAGTTCAAAGTAAACTACAAGTGTTAGGTGGCTCAGGAAGCAGCATAGAGAACAAAGAGAACCAAAGGATTAAAGAGGAGAGAAGGAGGGCAGCTTAATGCTGAGTTCTGGGGGGAGACCCACCAGCCCAAAAGGTGGGGCCAGTGAATTCGCGCCCCCAGGGAGGGAGGGGCTTCTTTTTTATACTGGGGTTTGGTGAGGGCTGGGGGGCCTGAGCTGAGGAAGTCTCTGCTGCAGGGATCATCAAGGTATTCAGCTGAGGAAGTCTCCACCACAGGGGGTGGGCAGGGTATTCAGGAAGGAGTCAGTATCTGTTTGGGGGTCCTGTGGATTCCAGGGAGGGTCTGGTATCTGTGTCTGGCATGTTGATCTGTTAGAAATTCCAGGGAGGGTCCATTATCTCATCACATGTCTGCATGTATCCGATCCTGGGCCCTCTCTGACCTAACAATAAGTAAATATTATTAGGCCACAGTACTTTTCTGCATCATTTCCAGGGGCCCTTGCTAATTGAAAACTTGCACTGAACTCTGGTGGTGAAGTGATGATGGAACAACTTAGAAAGCCATCCATAGGGCAATTATAGGATTAAGGGTACCTAAAGGCAGTAAATTGTTTTAGTCACCCCATCCTGTAGCTCGGGTTTCAGACTATAACCTGAACAGAAAAAATGGACCTGCCACCAAGGTAGTGTTGTAACATACCCTGCGAATCACAGAAGGATGCCTCAAGAAGTCGAATTAAAGAGTCACATTTATAGCAATCCGGGACTATGAGGGGCCATTGCCAAATCTCATAGCAATAAGATGGTGGTAAAACCAGACTTATATAGGGAAAAATCACAAAGGTATTGATTACATCTCAGGGTTTGGAATGAGGCACCTGGATCGCAAAAAAAGCAGATTACAGAAGCAGAATTAAGCATGTTAATTACAGTTTCAGGTCTCGGGGTCACTGAATTGACAGAAATACATTATCTAGAGCCCTTGGGTAAACTGGGTTAAATTTAGGCATGTTATCTAAATTACAGTTTTGGGTCTCCAGATCACTGAGTTGATAGAAACACATTATCTAGAGCCCTCGGGTCTCCCAACCACTGAGTTGTCAGGACAGTTTAGAGTAATTGTGCTGTCTGTTATGCCCAGATTTCAGGATCCCCCAAAGACCACACTAGGGAGCCAGCTGAGTCCGATGCAAAAGCAGAGAGTCTTTATTCGAACTAGTTCGGCTCCCTGACCACACTCACCGACCCAACGGTAAGCCAAGTGGCAGAAGGAGGGCTAGCCTGGTGGGAAGGAGTTTTATAGGGGGGTGGAGTAAGGGGAGAAGAGGTGACCGTGGGCCCTGCCGATTGGCCAGGCGCAAGTCGGGTCCCACCACACAGGATGTGGTCATATCCATGGTGCGCACCTCCCTTGACCGTCACTGGCTAGTTTACAGAAGTCCTGGGTGTGGCTAGCAGAGTAGCAGAGGCTTGGGCTTCCGGGAAGAAGCCTTTGCTGAGCAAGTGGCCAAGGTAAGATGGAGGGCGTAGCCCTTACCCTGGGGCAATATGGAGGGGGTAGCCCTCGCCCTTTCACTGTCCTGGTCTCGGGACCACTAAGTCAGCTGGAACGCACCACCTGTGGCCACTAAAACAATTTAGGGTAATTGTGCTGTCCTGTTTCCCAGGTACAGAAGAATGTGCTCTCTAAGACCAGTATGATAACAATCAATGGAATAGTCATTCAATCGATAAGGCATTCAATCGAATGGGATGACTTGTACAATTTAGAAAATCAAAGTAACCTGTCCATTGTTAAACAAAGCAAATAGGTACCGTACTTCAGTAGGATCTTAATTTGCAGCACTCCCCTTCCCAAGTTACGAACCCCTGTTAGAAGATACCTCTGCATAAATTTTATAAGCAACTAAAACAAAGTTCATCTGCATCTAAGGTTCAAAGCTGCTTTCAGAATGCAAATCTTCAGTGTTAACTCTCTAAATAACTTACACATTCATGTGGATTTCTCATATCTCTAGACCTTTCTTAAAGGTGTATTTCAATTTTTAATGATGTAGTACCCCAGGTCCTCAAATTCAACATCATTTTGTTATGTTATAATGTCCACAGGAACTTAACTCTTGTCTTGTTAATTAATCTATATGGTAAAATTGGTTTTGTTTTACATCATTACATTTAAAAGTTGCAGAACATAGCAACATGCTATGTGAGCACTTAGTGTATATGAATGGATTTATAAAATTCCAATAATATAAGTAAAGTCAAAGTATTATTTTCTATTGAGTCATTGGTGCATCTTCCTCTATCTCTAATTTATAAGCTCTTCAAGTGCTAGAAGGAACCATATCTTATTTTCTCATCCCCAGAACCAAACACAGTTCTTGGCATATGATAGGAGATTGATGGTCTGTTGATTGAATGAAAGAATGAAATGAGAAAATATGAAAATGAAATTACTTTTTCGATCTGAAGCTGACTGCTGAAAAGCAGTGCTGCAGACAAATTTTTAAATGCTGACTGCTGCAGGGAAGGCAGCCTGTGCAGTGAATCAGTGAAGCAGTTCTGGACAACAAGGAAGCTTCTGACGCTGGCCCCTGGGGAGCAGAGTCAGTTGTCACCTGGATAACCTGGCCACACTGCTTGCTGGCAACCATTTGCCTTCATGATTCTGAAAAAAACAATCTCTCTGATGCCTTAGGGCTTTCCTTGATTATAAGACATTATTCACTTTCCGAATTTATAAGAGTTTAATCATGTGTACTTGCCAAAATATAAAGGTACACATACTCACTAACAAGGTCCTGAATTCAAAAAAAGAAATCTACTACAATGCCCTCTTTTCTCAACTATATTAACTTGTGGAACATTTCCTTCATTACTCTGTCAGTGTGGGCTTTATGCTATGAAAATCTCAAAACCTAAAGCTTATGCAATGAATTGGTCTTAATGTCCAATTGAGAGGGGAAGGAATGTATTATAACGGATACCAAGTCATTGTTTCCTGATCTTTTCAGTACTTGTAACATCTGAGAGGCTGTGTGAAATGGCTACAGGCTTGAATGAGGTAGACAGGAGTCTGCAAATTAATGTCTGCCATCATCTTTTCAGACAGGACTGAAGAAGGTGGTGAGCAGGGAACACAGGTGAAGGTGGTCTACCTGAGTCACATCTGAGGAGAGCGCTCAGATTCAGTAGAGGGGAAGTCAGTGAGGAGAGGAATATGGGAAAGAATAGGCAGCAAGGTCAGTAAAAAGCCAGATCATGAAGTCAATCAGAGAAGCTTATGAAGACATAATTATAACATGAAAAGTCTGGGAAATCTAAGCCTCACTCATTCATTCACAGGAAGGAAAATGGTCCATGAGAGATTGGGTGATTGGGAAGACATCAACCAAAGAATTTGCAAGCATATATGCATAACCCATGGACAGAGACAATAGTGTGGTAAAGGCCTGGGGTGGGGGGCGGGGAGGACTGGAAGGGATCAATAGGGGGGAAAGGAGGATAAATGTAATACTTTCAACAATAAAGATTTCTTTAAAAAGTCATGGCCAATAATAATAAAAATAAAACGGTCCATGAAAATAAATGATGGTTGAATTGAGGCACATACCTGGTAACTTACTATTTTTCTGGGGCTCTGTGAAGGTCAAATTGGACAGCACTTGAATGGAATAATGTTTCGACAATGCATTAAGAATGTTTAAACGTTTTTCTGGGAACGGAAGGGAGTTCTGAATAGGCAGTTTGGGAGTGATGATAAAGCATCCTGTGGGTTATAACTCATGAGAAAGTTTGTCAAGCACACATATCTTAAAACCACATCATAGTAAATGCAGGCAAGATTCTTCCTGTGAACATTTCTTAAATTAAGGGGCAGCATAAAATGGCATGGGGCTTTAACATCATTAAATTTGGGTTTGACCTCGAGCTTCCACTGGTATTGTCAGGAACCTTAATTAAGTGCCTGAGTTTACGTTTCTTTATCTAAATAATAATAATCATCATCATAGTAAGAAAATGGGACCCAGCGGAAGGGTGTAGTGAGGCATCCGTAGGCGTTCTGTAAGCCCTGCCAATGCCGGCCTGTTATCCTGAGCTCAGTGCCTCCTGCGGTGGAGCTGGGAGCGTGTACCTGGGCCCCTTCCCTGGAGATTTCGGGGAAAGCTGCTCTGGTCTCAGGCCTTGGGCTCCGTGGGCACCCCTGGTTGAAGAGCATGACCCTCCATGATGGCACAGGAACCGGGCGGCCCTGCAGCCAGGAAGGCCAGGCTGGGAGCACCCCGAGGACACTCTGGGTGGTCCACGGCCATTTAAGTGAAATGTCAGCCCTGAAAACAAAACCACCCCTTCCCGCCTCTTCTCCAAGGCACCTGAGGACAAGAGGTCATTTCATGAACCAGTTTTGTCTGAAATCCTAACATTTGACAACCACGAGGAGGCTACCTGTGCTGCTGTGGAGAGTTCTCTCTGGAAAAGCAGTCCCTGTGAGCAAGGGCCCCGCTCAGAGGACATGAGGCAGCTGAGGTGCCTAGGCTGGACTCCAGGGCGCCCAGTTCCCCGGAAGCCGTGTCTCCATCCCTCCCTCCACCGTGGGCTCAGCTCCCAAACTGCCAAGGTGTTGTTACTGTCCGTGGGATTCACAAAAGGCACCACCAACTCCTCCATTCCACCGTCAACTGTCAACGGTTGCTGCAAAGGGCACCAACTCCCGCATTCCACCTCCAACTGTCAACGGCTCCCTCAAAGGGCACCAACTCCTCCATGTGTCCAGGCCAGTGGTCTGGCAGCAGGAGGACAGCAGGCAGGCAAAGACAATGCTGCACTTGACCCTCCCTGCAGGCCCCTGAGGATCCCCAGCTGTTACCCTACGGGGGTGTGGTGTGGGGGAGACAGACCCTTTTTGTCCTTCCAGACTCCATCCTCACCCCCAAGTAAAATGATCCTTGGGAGGCTCAAGGGCTGCCTAGGGGATTCTGAAGAGGAAGTGGGAGAAAAAAAATACACCTTTCGCTCCTATTGATTTGTACTGTACTCTTTAAATTTTTAATTTATTGTGGGGTTTTTTTTTTCCAAATAAGCAGCACATTCATATGCTTTAAAAAGGTAAAGATACAAGGATCTCGAAGAGATACTGCTACCCCCATATTCATAGCAACATTCTTCACAATAGCAAAAAGGTAGAAGCAAAGGTAACAAGGGAGGACAGAATAAACAAAAGATGGCATATACACGGGAATGTTATTCACTGCCCCCACTTGCTACAATATGAACTTGGAGGACACTATGCTATGTGAAGAAAGTCAAAGACAGAAAGGCAAATACCATATGGTCCCATTTGTATAAGGTGTCAGAGTGGTCAAATTCACAGGATAGAAAGTAGAGTGGTGGTTGCCAGGGGTTGCAGAGCAGGCATGGGTAGAGTTTCAGTTTTGCAACATGAAAATATTCTGGAGATGGATGGTGGCGATCATTGCACAACACTGTGAATGTACTTAATGTCACAGACCTGTACACTAAAAAACGGATATGATGGGCCCGGTCAGTGAGGCTCAGTGGTTGAAAATCTATGAATCAGGAGGTCACAGTTCAATGCCCAGGCAGGGCACATGCCTGGATTGTGGGCTCAGTCCCCACTAGGGTGTGTGCAGGAGGCAGCTGATCACCAATTTTCTCTTCATTGATGTTTCTATCTCTCCCTCTCCATTGCTCTCTGAAATCAGTAAAAATATAATTTTTAAAAGGGTTAAGATGGCCAATTTTATGGCTTCGGCATTTTATCAAAATTTTTTAAATAAGAAAAATGCAAAGAGTACAGAAGTCACTCTTCCACTTCTGTCCAACAGCCATCCAATTTCTTCACCCAAAACACCTAACATCACCAGTCTTTGTGTATCTTTCCAGAGTCTATGTATATACATGCAAATCCATATTACGATATAGACAGTTTCATATGAGGAGGAATTAATGCCCAATACACTGTGATACAAGGGTTCAGAGAGACAGACTTGAGACCCTTTGAGCTCATATATTAACGAATGATACCCTTATAATGGTTGTGGACTTGACTCCATGCTCCAAGTCGTGCTCCGTATAATATCAGCCACGCTAACAACCTATAGATTTTTGTGGGCATAAAATTCCTTGAACCCAGCATGTAAAGAGGACAAATGTGTGAATTTAGTGTTATTTGTGGGAGGGGGCGACTTCCAATCAAAATAACAGAGCCCTGGCCAGAGTGGCTCTGAGGATAATATGTTCTCCCGTACTCAAAAGGATGTATGTTGGACTCCTGGTCATGGCAAATGCCAGGGTTGCAGGCTCAATCCCTAGCAGGGCACATGCAATCAATGTTTTGCTCTCATATTGATGTTTCTTTCTCCCTCTTCTTTTCCTTCTCCATCACATTTTTCAATATCTTTTAAATATTTAAAAGAACAAAACAGAATTTCCTCAATCCCTATGTTTCCATAGAAGGGGATTAGGCCAGACTTAGTTGGACCATGTGTCCCATGGCTGCAGGTCCTGTGGAGAGGGAGCCTGCATGGAATGGATCACGCTTCTAGGGAAGGTGAGGCAGGGACATCTATACCACCACCATGAGAGCTGTTGGATGAAAGAAATTATCTCATTAGAAAAGGGGACTATTTTTCCATTCCTTGCTGGTACCTGCTGAGCTAGTGATCTGGTGAGCCACTGAAAGGGGACAGGAAATGAGTCTCCAGGACAATCCCATTTGTTTCTCCTCACCTCCTGGATTCCCCACACCTCACTGATCCCCATTCCCAGGCTGTGCCTTAAACACACTATGTATTTGCTGGCTCACTGGTCAACCCAGAGAAAAACACTTGTTTTCATTCTCAGTAAGGCACTTTGGGAGGTAACCTGGGCAGGTACCAAGAGAACAGCATCAGCAAATTAATTAACCTCATAGGAATTGGAGGCCCTTGCACTCTGCCTAGAACCCTACCTAACCATTTCAGATAAGAATTCCAGATTGTCCCCATTTACCCTTTATTCTTATTGAAAATCTCATCCTCATTAGACAATCCTTGTTGTGTAGCTTCTGTGCCATGTTTGGCTTTTATGTGGCATTGAGAGTTCTAAACGTGTCCCTTAGCCAAGGCGGCCACATTCTCCAGCAAAAGCCCATTTAGAAACAGACACATAAATATGAATTCTGCATTTCCCCTGGTCCTCCTGCCACAAAACATGCTGGGCTCTTTCCCAGTCCCACTGCTCCACTGGGGGACGCTGTGCTATTGTTCTGTGTGTGGTTGGTACCATTCTTCATCTCATATTGCTAAGCCACCAGCATTTATCTGTGGTCATTTAGGTCAATTATTAAATCTTGTTCACTCAGAATTTCTTTTACGTACACAGGGAGGAACCCATTTATTAACAGTAGTGACTAGTGGACTCTGGGAGTAATTTCCAAATCAGAGTGAAGTAAGATTCAGAGGCTTCACTTTTTATAATCTTCTGGGGTCTTTGTTTTGCAGATATGGTTCCACCCCCTTGTGGGTTTACAGGAAGGCCCCCAGGTGTTGGGGGGTTCCCAGGTCATATCAGATGATCTGTCCTGGGGCCAGCCATAAGGGACCTCCCCGCCTCCCCCAGGGCAGTGCACTGTTCAGTTTTTATGTCCTGACAGGCCTTGCAAGACCAGTTTCCTCCTCATTTCCAATGATTTACATTTTTAGAAACAACTCCTGCTCCTCTGACTTCCGCTTGGTTTTCTTGCTGCCATAAATATTTTTGAACCAAAGAGGCCGCTTTCTCTAAAATCCACGTTCCTAGAAAACAGATGGGGAGACATGAACTCTACATTTCCCGTGCTTTCTCCCGCCACAGTACTTTGTCCTCCTCAAATTTACCTCCTGATCCAGGTCTGATGATGCCTTTGATGCCCTGAAACTGGAGAAACAGCTGATTGGAGGAAAATACATACCTGTAAGGTTCACGGTGCAGGAAACAAGGTCAGAGAATCAAGCAAGTCAGAAAGGAGGAAAAGAGCTTTAATTTGCATCCCAGGCAAGATCCAGGAGTTCCAAAGGTGGGGCCACTGAAGTCAAGTCAACAGGGATGATGAGGGAGAGGGGTTTTTAAAGGCCAGGGACAGGCAGAGGCAGGACCGAGTGCAGCCGAGTGTAGGGGTGGAGCAGGAGCTGATTTACAGTCACCCGTGACATCTCCATGATCCAGAGGAGCGGATGAACTTGAGGAGGCAGGGGACTAGGAGAAAAAAGTCACAGATGAGAATCAGGGGCCCTATCATGGGTAGGACCCAGGTAGCTAAGGGGCTTTGGAACCAGCTGAAAAGAGAGCTGTTCTGGGAGTGTCTTGCACATAGTTCTTCACTGAGCTTAGTCAGGGTCTGGAAGTTTTGCTCCTCTACTTTGAACTCGTTGATGTAGTAGCAGCATTCTTCCTGAAGGAATATGCAGGTCCCTCCTTTTTCTGCTGTCAAGAGATCTAAGGTACGCCAGTTCTGTAGGGCTACCTGGGCTATTGATGTTACTTGTCACTGAAGGGAGGCTAAAGAGGCAGTAGAAGACTCCAGGGTATAACTAGAGCTTGTTATTGAAGTCCTGAGCAGAGACCAGACTGTTCCCAAGGGCCCCCTGGTGAGGCCTACCAAGGTGGTGATACTCACCCCTAACATGACAGGGAGGAAGGCAGCCCGGCGGACCTGGGGGTGGGATGAAGGGAGCAGCCAGGTGAGCTCTAACTCTCCATACAAGGTTAGTTGGGTCCTCTTGAGTCTGGAGAGGTGGTACGATGACAGATTGCCAAGCAGCTTGGCCACAGTGGGGGTGGTAAGGGTTACAGTGTGAGGTACCGTCCACCTAGGCTCCAAGGCTTTTGGATGTAGATTCTTAAGGAGGACTGAGTCACCAGGGTGAAGGGCTGGTCCTCGGGAGCCCTGGTCGGTCAGTTCTGGCGTGAGCAGAAACTTGTCCGCATGGTCTCGGAGCAGCTGCCTGAGTAAGGACAGATATGGAAGATAAGTACCCAGGGGAGGAGGATCAGTAGGGAGATGGTGGTTGAGCAAGTAGGGTCTCCCACAGTCCCAGTGGGGCTGAGACGGTCCCTGTGAGGCTGAAATGGTCTTTGTGAGGCTGAGACGGCCTATGTGAGGCTGAGACGGTCCCTGTGAGGCTGAGATGGTCTCTGTGAGGCTGAAACGGCCCCAGTGAGGCTGAAACGACCCCTGTGAGGCTGAGACAGTCCCAGTGAGCCTGAGATGGCCCCTGTGAGGGTGAAACGGCCCCTGTGAGGCCAAGACGGTCCCAGTGAGGCTGAGACAGTCCCTGTGAGGCTGAGATGGTCCTTGTGAGGCTGAGACAGCCCCTGCAAGGCTGAGACAGTCCCTGCGAGGCTGTGATGGCTCCTGCGAGACTGCAACAGTCCCTGTGAGGCTGCGATGGCCCCTGGGAAGCCGGCAGAACCACACGAGCTGCCCAGAAGGCTTCGTCGACGGCCCTCGAACCAGAGCGCAGCCCCAAGCACAACTATCACCCGAAGGGCAAGAGGGGCGAGAGCAGCTGTAGTGTTGCTTTCCCTCACTTTTGGTAATGAAATGCTCATTTTAAACATAAGAGGACACATTATTTTAAACAGCTGTTATGTGTCTCGGTACCCTTTCTGAGTAGAGTGTGAACAAGTCATGAAAGACCTTTCCGAACACTGGGACACTGCGTGGATGGAAATAGCTACATTTTCCATGTGTATGACCTTTGACCCGTCAACAAAAAGCATACACCTATGGATAAGGACAGTGGGAGGGGGGAGGGGTAAGGGCAGAGGGTGGGATGAGAACTGGGTGGAGGGAAGCTATGGGAGGGAAAAGGGGGAACAACAGTAATAATCTAAACAATAAAGATTTATTAAAAAAAAAAAAGGGTCTCCCATATAGAAGTTTAAAAGGACTTAAGAAGGTGGAGCTCCTTGGTGTAGCCTGGATTCTGGTCAGGGCAATGGGCAGGAAGTATGGCCAGGAACTGCGAATTTCTAGATAGGGTTATTTAGATGGTCTTTAAGGAGGCCATTAATCCTCTCGATCTTACCTCATGATTGTGGTCGGTAAGGTATGTGTAGTTTCCAGGAGATGCTAAGAGAGGTGCTAACCTGCTGGACGACCCTTGATATCAAAGCTGGGCCATTGTCTGATTGGATGGAGGTGGGGAGGCCAAACCTTGGGATTTTGTGTGTTGTTAGGGTCTCAGCCACCACTTCAGCAGTTTCCTTGCAGGTGGGAAAGGCCTCTACCCACCCTGTCAGGGTGTCTACCATGGTAAGCAGATACCTGGTCTTTTTGTGGGGAGGCATATGGGTGAAGTCTACCTGCCAGTCCTGCCCTGGGAGGTGTCCCCTCATTTGATGGGTGGGAAAGTTGGGGCGCATCCCTCCCTGGGGTGAGACAGCCGCACACATGGGTCAGGAGCAGGCACTCGTGATCACCTCCCACAGTGTGGGTGAGGTAAAGAACGGTTCGAGGAACCTCCAAAGTGCCAGTGGTCCAATGTGCAAAGACCGGGGGATCTGTTGGGCAGTGGCCCCTGCTTGGGCCCGAGGAAGGACGATATTGTTATTTATGAAGATCCATCCCTCTGGACCAGGAGAACCTCCCCGCTGCAGGAGTTTATTTTTCTCCTCTTCTGTATATTGAGGGGTAATGGAGGGAAGGGAAAGGAACAGGACTGAGGCTGGGGACCCTTCACCCTGAGTTAAGCCTCTGGCCACCGCGTCTGCTCGGGTGTTTCCCCACATAATCAGTGAAGGGTCAGTCTGAAGGCTTCGACAATGCATGATGGCTACTTGGGAGGGAAGCTGTAAGGCATCAAGTAAGCGGGTTATGAGTCTAGCGTTGATAATAGGTGAGCCTTTAGTAGAGAGAAAGCCCCTCTCCCTCCAAATTACCGCGTGGCAATGGGCTATCCGAAGGGAATACTTGGAGTCTGTATATATGTTTACCCTACTCCCTTTGGCCAGATGTAGGGTGCTGGTCAGTGGGATGAGCTCAGCCTTTTGAGAGGTGGTACCCTCTGGGAGTCGGGCCACCTCCAGGGTCTGCTAGGGTGTTACTACCACATAGGAGGCTTTCCGAAGTCTCTGAGGGGTCCAGGCACGAGCTACCATCCATGAACAGAGTAAGGTCAGGATTGGAGAGAGGGGAATCTGAGAGTCCTGCCCAAGGCTGAGTGAGGGCCTCAATGACCTCGGAGCAGGAATTCATTGCTGCAGGTTGGGTGGAAGCAGCTGAAAGGAGAGTGGCTGGGTTTAGGGCTGGGGACTGGGTCAGGGAGATGTCAGGATCCTTGAGGAACAGGAGATGGAGTTCCTGCATGTGAGAGGGGGCAAGGAGAGCTAAGGGTGTAGAAGACCAATAAGGGTTGTTGGAGGCAGATTTTTTGGGCCTCCTTGGTGGAGAGTGACAGCTGCAGCCAGAGCCTGGAGGCAAGGCTGCCATCCTCAGACCATGGGGTCAAGCTGCCTGAACAGGTAGGCTACGGGGGTGAAGGCTGGCCCTTGGGGCTGGGTGAGGACCCAAATAGCCATTCCCTGTCTTTCATCAGTAAATAGTTGGAATGGCTTAGAGGTGTGCGGGAGAGACGGGGATGCCAGAAGGGTATACCATAGCTTAGAGAAAGGCTGATGAACAAGGCAGGGTGAGAAGAGGGGGCCCACTGGTGTTTCTTTAGTGGCCTAGTATAGGGGCTTAGCTAGGAGAGCAAAGTTTGGGACCCAATGGTGGAAGAATCCTACCAGACCCAAAAAGGACAAGATCTGGTCTGCAGAAGTGGGGGGCTGTAGGTCTCATATTGCCTGTGCTCGGTCAACTGTCAGCCCTCGGGAATTGGGCATCAGACAGATCCTCAAGTAAGTGAAGGTGGGGGCCAACAGTTGCGCCTTGGCAGGGGACACACGGTATCCCTTGTCTCCTACAAAGTTGAGGAGACTAGATGTATGCCTCTGAGACATGTCCAGGGAGGGGCTTCAGAGGAGGAGATCATCCATATACTGGAGAAGTGTGCTGGGTTCTAACGAGCATTGTTGGAGGTTTCTGACTAGGGCCTGGCCAAACAGGTGAAGACTGTCTCTGAACCCCTGAGGCAGGATTGTCCGGGAGAGCCGGCGGGATGCCTGCTCCTCTGGGTCCTCCCAAGTAAATGCAAACAGATGGAAAGAGTCTGGGTCCAGAGGGATGGTAAAGAAGGCATCCTTGTGGTCGAGGACAGAAAAGTGGGTGGTACCGGATGGGATGCGTGAAAAGAGAGTGTAAAGATTAGGGACCACCGGGTGGATGGGGACCACCGCATCTTTGATCATTCGGAGGTCCTGAACCAGCCAGTAGATCCCGTCTGCCTTCCTAACTGGGAGCATGGGGGTGTTATAGGGAGACTTGATAGGTATGAGGAGACCCTGCCCCAGAAGCTGAGTAATGAGGGGTTTGAGCCCTCGGTGGTGAGTTAGGCAGATAGGAAATGGGGGACAGGAGGGAAACGAGGTGGGGTCCTTAAGCGTGATCTTTCCGGGGCAAGGTGTCTAGCAACCACTGGGGTAGAAGTAGCCCACACTTTTGGGTGGACAAGGGACACAGGCAGTGGGGGATCGGTGTCCCCGTGAAGGGAGGAGGCCAGGAGCAGAAGAAGCAGGGAGGCTGAAGGGCTCTGAGTGAGCTGCAGACTGGCCCCTAGTTTGGTGAGGATATCTCATCCTAAAAGGGGCCCAGGGCATGAAGACATGACTAAGAACAAGTGGGTTATAGGGCTATCATCAAGGAGACAGGGAAGGGGTCCAGTAGCCAGCAGGCAGGTGGATTTGCCGTCAATACTCATGACTGGGGTCATGGAAAGTAAAAGGGGCTCTGAAAAGGAGGGAAGGACAAAGAAGGTAGCACCCTCATATAAACCCAGAAGGAGATGAACTTACTCTCTACTTTTAGCGTTACCCAGGGCTCCCCGAGGGTGATGGGTTCATCGAGTCCAGGCACCTTTAGTCTTTGGCCAGTCCCAGCATGGCCAGTGGTGGGTCATGACCTGAAAGGGCGGCCCCTCCACGCTGAGACACAAAGGGCCCGTCACTTTTCCAGGGGCAGTCACTTTTCCAGTGGCTGCTTTGACTGCACACCAGGCAGGGCTTGGTTGGAGTCCAGGGCTGGGGCACTGCTTTGCCCAGTGGCTTTCTTTTCCACATTTGAAGCATTCTCTGGGTGGCATTCGTCCTCTCATTGCACCCCCACTACGCATAGCCCCCTTGGGACCATGCGTGGCTGCTGTCGGCCACAGGGCCTCAACCAGTGCTTGGGTTTGTGGGTCTACCTTCTGTTGAAAGCGTGCCTCTAGATCTGACTCTGCCTGCTCCTCACGGGCATTAAATACCTTAAGGGCCATGTTCACTAGATCTCAGACTGGGGTCTGAGGGTCATCCTCAGCCTTTTTTAACTTTTTCCAAATATCTGGGGCTGACTGTGAGTTGAAATGGGTGACTAAAACTGTCGCTCCGGCTGGAGACTCAGGGTCCAGATGAGTATACAAGGTCAGAGCCTCAGTCAGCTTGTTAAGGAAGACCGCGGGGTTCTCATCTGGGCCCTGAGTGATTTCTCTCAGTTTATCATAATTAACTAACTTGTGGGAGACAGCCTGTAAGCTGGCCATCAGGCATTGGAGCATCTGGTCTCGGCATCCACACCCGTTTTGCCCTTTGGGGGTACCTAGTTGATACTCCCAGCCCGGCTCCTGGTGAGGAACGGCCTGGGCCCCCACCAGCATATTGGCATGTGTAAGGTGAACCTGATCTGCATGGTCCATTGCTGCCCCCAAGACTCTCTCCCTTTCATCTCACGTTAGGGTTGAGGAATCAATGACATGAATGTCATGCCAGGTGAGGTCATAGGGACTGAGAGAGGTACTGGAATTCCTTGATGAACAAGGTGGGGTTGGTGGAAAAGGACCCCCGCCACTTCTCAATCTGGGAGAGATCCGACAGAGAGAAGAGAACATGGACTCGGACTACTCACTCAGATGCCACAACCTCCCAGAGGGGACAGAGGAGAGAAGGGGCCTGTGAATGCGTGTGTTCGCTGACTGGGGAAGCAGGCAGGGGTAGCAGAGGGGGAGTCGCCTGGTGACTTGAGCTCCCGGCTCCTGCAGCAGCCGCCATGGCAGTGTCCTGGGAGTGGGGTGGAGGAGGAAAGGTCAGCAGGTAGGGGAGAAGGCATTGCCAGAGGAAGGTTGGGTAGGGAAGGGGGAGGAGAGGGTGCAGACGGTGAGGCGGAAGGAGCTTTGGGGAAAGGGTCTGGGTAGGGAGGCGGACGAGTCGGAGGGGAGAAAAGATTTTTGGGGGGTTCAGATAAGGCAGAAAGTGGAGGAGTATCAGTAGGCAGAGTAGGTTTCTCACGAGCCAGGAGAGCCTGGGCCGTGGAGCAGGAAGAGCAGAGGGAGCGACAGCAACGCAGATAAAGGCTGGGGCATATGGGATCTTGAGCCACTTCCCGGTTCATCAGCAGAAATTTCTGAGGTCAGTAAGGATGTTAAAATCAAAGGTCCCATTTTCAGGCCATCTTGACCCGTTGTCCAAGTCATACTGAGGCCATGCTATGTTACAGAAATAAATGAGGCGTTTAGGACGCAGATCCTGAGACAGACCCAGTTTAGCCAGGTTGGCGAGCAGGCACCCTAGAGGTGTGCTCATATCAGGTTTAGAATTTTGATTACCCATGCTCGATACCTGAGGTCAGTAGCCAGGGCCAAAGGACCAGCGTCCCAGTCATTTAGCCGAGGCTATGGATGGACTGAGGAACCGGGGAAGATAAGGACATCTCCACTACCTCCCGAGACCTGGAGGAGCCCTTCCTGGAAAGGTCCAGAAGGCAATCTCTGACGCGGCCAAGTTTTCCGGACAGAGATGCTGGCAGGCGACCACCAGGAACGGTCACAGGGCAGGACTTTTCAGCTGATGCTGCCAAAGCAGGAAAGCTGCCGAACCGGGAAAAAGCCAGGGGATCCTGAGCCACGGTAGGGGAGAGGAGGGTACCCCAGACAGCCGGATGGAGTGCTCGCTCCTCCCGGGTTTCACGGCACCAAATGTAAGGTTCGCGGGATAGGAAACAATGTCAGAGAGTCAAGCAAGTCAGAAAGGAGGAAAAGAGAAGCTTTAATCCCCGGGCTTCCCTGGGCGACATCCACGAGTCCCAAAGGCAGGGCTAGTGAAGTCCTGCCAACAGGTAGCGGAGGCACTGTATTTATACAGCTGTTCAGTGAGGGGCGGGGGGCATGAGCTGTGGGAGTTCCCTCTGCTAGCAGGTCCGTCATGGGTTCCAGGAAGGAGTCTGTGTCGCCACCTGTCTGGTACGCTGACCTGTTAGGAATTCCAGGGAGAGTCCAGTATCTGCATCACCATCTACCGGGTGCACTGGCCTGTTACGGATTCCAGGAAGGGCCCAGTATCCGCGTCACCATCTGCCTTGCAGTGGCCTGCATGGGCTCCTGGGCTTCCCTCTGACCTAACAATACCAACAGTCAGTGATTCATGCCATTCTCCATGTCTCTCACACATAAAGTTCTGGTCTTATTCGGACTAACTGGGTACCTGGGTCCATATTCCCAAGCAAAATCACCACAGACCTGGGACCTTTAAAAAGATTCCTTGCATGCTGGGTTTCCAAATCTCTGTCGCTGTTTAAAATGGCCCTGCAATGTCTCTGGGAGACCTATGTATGTGGCTTCCATGGGATATAGGCAGGATTTTCAGTGCTGCTTATTGCATTTTTAAGCACGGGCAGCAGAAATTCAGCACTCTTTTGGGGTCACCAACCTGCACCAATCCTGTACCCAGCCCCTCTCTTTGGCCTGAGCATGCCTACCAACCCTACCAGGGTAATAACAAAATGGCACATATTGCTCCTATAAAGTGACATCCCTCAGATGCTTGGTGGTTTTGGATATGCGTGCCCTTGATGATCTGTGTAGTTTCATGATTGTCCTTAAAGTGAACACAAAAATTAAATCTCTTGACTGTCATGATTTTGTGGGGTTTTCTGACTCAGGTGAATAATTAGCCATTTTCAGAGGCCGCCTCAGGCCACTTACAGGAAGAGGAAGTTCCTCTCCTTACAAAATTCTACTTAAAATTCACCAGACCCATATTTACCTTGAGCTGCCTCTTTTATGTACCTTCCTCTGACAAATCTATTTTGGAAGAAAACAACATCGTGATTATTCATACAATGACCCCTCTCTCTAAAGCTTTATTCCTTCTCTTTTAAGTGAGATGGTAACTTTTTTGAGGACAGAAACTCTGCCTAGTCCTTTGACTCTTCCATAGTCCTAACTTAGGACCTTGCATGCAGCTAGCAATGCATATTATTGGCTGTTTCAGATAACATTCAGCAGATAATTCCTGATAAAAACTCCAAGAAGTAGAAAAGAAATGAAAGTGCCTACCAGAAACCTACACAGCAGGTTTGTTTTAGGTCAAGAACAAGAGTAGGATGCAAGAACAAGAGCAGGGTCAATACTGTTACTATTTATCATTGTCGAGGAGGTCCTAATCAATGTAATAGAAAAAATGAAGTACTGGGAAGAAAGAGACAAAACGTATTTGCACATGAGATGATGCACAACCTAAAAAGCCCAAGAACATAAATTAAAATTTTATTGGCAGTACTATGACAATTCAGTAAGATGGCTAAATCAAGACATGAAAATCTCAATACCACAAATAACTAATTAAAACATGAAAAAAGAGTCCATTTACAATATCAATAAAATGTATAAAAGGAATAAGCTTGACAAAAAATGTGTAAGACCCATTAAAACTCTTCTGAAGGACTTTAGAAAGAATACACAAAGTGAGATACCATGTTCCTAGAAGGTGGTAAAGATGTCAATTCTCCTTAAATTAATCTACAAATGCAATGTAATCCTATTCAAATTCCATAATGATTTTTAAACATAAACCTACCAACTGACATTTGGTAGAGAAAATATGCAATGAAATGTATGAAAAAGATCAAAAAGGAGGAGTTTAACTGCCAAAAAGGAGTTTAAAAAGGAACTGGAATTATATAGTGACACAGGCCCTAGCCTGTTTGGCTCAGTGGATAGAGCGTTGGCCTGAAAACTGAAGGTTCCTGGGTTCCATTCTGGTCAAGGGCACATACCCGGGTTGCAGCCTCCATCCCTAACAGGGAGCATGTAAGAGGCAGCTGATCAATGATTCTCTCATCATTCATGTTTCTTTTTTCTTTTCTTTTTTCTTTTTCTTTTTTTCCCCGATGCAAAAGCAAAGAGGCTTTATTCGAACAAGTTCAGCTGCCCGACCACACTCACCGACACAACGGCAAGCCAAGTGGCAGAGAGAGGGCTAGCCCGGTGGGAAGAGGAGTTTTATAGGGGGGTGGAGTAAGGGGAGGAAAGGGGACTGTGGGCCCTGCCGATTGGCCAGGTGCAAGTCCGTGACTCCTTACACAGGATGGGGTCATATCTATGGCGACTTCCCTTGATTGTCATTGGTTAGTTTAAAGAAGTCCTGGTGTGGCTAGCAGAGGCTTGGGCTTCCGGGTAGAAGCCTTGCCGAGCACATGGCCAAGACATGTTTCTATCATTCTCTCCCATTCCACTTTTCTCTGTAATATATATATATATATATATATATATATATATATATATATATATATATATATATATATATATATATACATACATACTAGAGGCCTTGTGCACAAAAATTGGTGCACTCAGGGTGGGAGGAGGGTCCCTCAGCCTGGCCTGTGCCCTCTTGCAGTCTGGGACCCCTCGGGAGATAGCGACCTGCTGGCTTAGGCCTCCTCCCGGGTGGCAGAGGGCAGGCCCAATCACTAGGTGCAGCCCCTTGTCAGGCTCAGAGCAGGGCTGATTGGGGAGTTGGGATGCCGCCCCTTATCATGCACAGAGCAGGGCGGATTGGGAGGTTATGATGCCACCCTTAGTCACACTCAGGGTAGGGTGGATTGTGGGGTTGGGGCACCGCCCCCTGTCACACTCAAGGCAGGGTCGATGGGGAGGTTGTGGCGCCACCCCGTCACGCACAGAGCAGTGCCCATTAGGGGGGTTGGGGCTCCGTACCCTGTCATGCACAGAGCAGGGTCAATCAGGGGGTTGGGGAGCTCCCCCCTGTCATGCACAGAGCAGGGCCCATCAGGGGTTGAGGAGCTCCCCCCTGTCACTCACAGAGTAGGGCTGATAAGGGAGTTGGGGCACCACCCCATGTCACACACACAGCAGGGCGGATCAGGGGGTTGGGGCGCCGCCCTCTATCCCACACAGAGCAGGGCCAATCAGGGGGTTGGGGCGCCCCCACTCTCACACTCAGGGCAGGGCCGATTGGGAGATTACGGCTCTACCCCGTCACACACAGAGCAGGGCCCGTGGAGCGGGGGGGGGGGGGGGGGGGGGGAGGCGGTTGGGGCGCCGCACCCTGTCACACACAGAGCAGGGCCAATCAGGGTGTTGGGGCGCCGCACCCTGTCACACACAGCGCTGAAGGGCGATCAGGGGGTTGGGGTGCTCCCCCCTATCAGGCACAGAGCAGGGCTGACCAGGGGGTTGGGCGCCTACCCCTGTCACAAACAGAGCAGGGCGGATAGGGAGGTTGTGGCCCCACCCCCTGTCACACACAGAGACGCAGGGCGATCAGGGGGTTTGGTCACTGCCCCCTGTGACACTGATCCTGGTGCCGGGAGGCCTCGCGGCTCCGCTGATCCTGGTGCTGGGAGGCATATTACCCTTTTACTATATAGGATAGAGGCCTGGTGCATGGGTGGGTGCCGGCCGGTTTGCCCTGAAGGGTGTCCTGGATCAGGGTGGGGGTCCCCACTGGGGTGCCTGGCTAGCCTGGGTGAGGGGCTGAGGGCTGTTTTCAGGCTGGCGGGTGACTGAAGCTCCCAACTGCTCCTCTTTTTCTTTTTTTTATATTCTGGGCCAGCTTTAGCTCTGGCTCCAGCTCTGAGGCCTCTGCTGCTGAAAGCAGGTATCTGGTTTGTTTGGGTTCTATAATCAAAACACTATATCAAATCCAGCTCTGAGATCCCGGCTGGCTGAAAGCAGGTTTCTGGGGTTTTGTTTAGCTTCTATATTTGTAACAATGTTTCAAACTGCAAGCTCAGAGGCCGGCAAGGCAGTTAGGGAACGTTGGAGTCCTCCGTCACTGAAGCAAGCAAGCCTCATGTTAGTTTCAAGCTGCCTGGCTGCTGGCCGCCATCTTGGCTGGCAGTTAATTTGCATATCACCCTGATTAGCCAATGGGAAGGGTAGCGGTCATATGCTAATTACCATGTTTCTCTTTTATTAGATAGGATTGATGTTTTCTCTCTTTTGGTCTAACAAAAATTTCTTTCCGACAGACAGAAAGAACATCTATGAATGACCAGAAGAAAATAACAATTAGACCAAGAACTTGATTCCAAAGAGTTACCCCTATTGACTATGTGAATTTCCATGTATTAAGAGATCAAGTTTAAGTAATTTCACTGTGCAGATGGAAAAATATGATATGAAAGCTAAGAAGAAAAAAGGACTAGTCTATAATATTTGGAATGCTAGGAATAAGAGATCATGCTTAAAGAAGGAAGAAAGTTTAAGAATGGTAAATTTATAAACCACGAATCCAGAAGAGAGTTTATAATCTCAGGTGAATTATTTAATCTATTTAAATATAAGTTTAATTTAGTGGAAGTCATATTTATTACAAATCATATTTAATATTAAGAATATATTTATTAGTCCTGGCTGGTTTGGCTCAGTGGATAGAGCATCAGCCTACAGACTGAAGGGTCCTGGGTTGATTCCCGTCAAGGGCATATGCCTGGGCTGCGGGCTCGATCCCCAGTAGGGGGCATGCAGGAGGCAGCTGATCAATGATTCTCTCTCAACACTGATGTTTCTAGCTCTCTCTCTCTCCCTCTCTAAAATCAATAAAAATATATTTATTATTAAAGGTCCTCAATTTCCACAACCATGTAAAACACCTAATCTCAACCTCCATGTAAAAGGCCTAGTTCAGTGCCTGCTGCATAAGTGGTTCTCAAAAGTAACAGCAAAGCTATCAGTTAGTGTATTGGTAACATACACCCCTCACACAATGCTAGGACACACCCCTCTTTTGCCAGTCTACAATTCTCGAGAGTACAGTATCTTGTCCTGTTACTACGCTGTTGGCTAAAAACCCTGGAAATCATTGTGAGATGTACGGCTAATTACCATGTTTCTCTTTTATTAGATAGGATTTATATTTATATAGTGATACTGATACTGGTACAAAAAAAGATAACTGGGTCACAGCATAGAGTCCACAGAAAGGTGGATTTCATATTAGTGAAGAAAGAATGAGATATTCAATAAAACATTTTAAGAAAATTGGATTTTCATGTAGGGCAGCGGTTCTCAACCTGTGGTCGCAACCCCCTTGGGGATCGAATGACCCTTTCACAGGGGTCGCCTGAGACCATCGAAAAACACACATATAATTACATATTGTTTTTCTGATTAATCACTATGCTTTAATTATGTTCAATTTGTAACAATGAAAATACATCCTGCATATCAGATATTTACATTACGATTCATAACAGTAGCAAAATTACAGTTATGAAGTAGCAACGAAAATAATTTTATTGTTGGGGGTCACCACAACATGAGGAATTGCATTAAAGGGTTGCGGCATTAGGAAAGTTGAGAACCACTGGTCTAGAGGATTGTAAAACTGAAAATGTATAGGAGATATTAAATGCTAGAGATGAGCTATGCAGACTAAGGAAATTATAGAATTTTATTATTGGGAGAAATTATAGAGGTTATTTCATTTGAACCCCTTACTTATTTTATAGATATTATAACTAAAAATCTCATAAGTAAATACAATTAACTTACAAATACTGGAGGGAAAGCAGGCCTTCAAATGAATCTTTACGTAATTCTTTCAAATTATTTCCACTGAGATTTCTGAAAAATGTAAAGTTTATTTCCAGATCAAAATGCAAAATAACTACAACTATTTACTGTACAGAAATATATATGGGGAAACCTGAGTAATGGTGCCATTGAAATACCCTAATTTTTATTTAATTGAAGGAAAATAATCTAATTTTTTAATTTAAACCTTTCTTCTCACGTCCTCTTTGTGCAAATAATGGACCATTCTAGAATTGATTCACTTTCCCTTCCTCAGCTTTCTTTCTCTTCAAAGAACTTACCAATACTTGAAATTACATCTATCTAGTTAATATATATATATGTGTGTGTGTGTGTTTATATGTAGATATATTTTTTACAAATTATTTTGGCACTAGCTGGTTTGGCTCAGTGGATAGAGTGTCCACCTATAGACCAAAGGGCCCGGGGTCAATCCGGTCCAGGGCACGTACTGGTTGCAGGCTCTTCTGCCCAAGCCCTGGTTGGGACTCATGCAGGAAGCAACCAATCGATCTGTCTCTCTCACATCGATATTTCTGTCTTTACCTCTCTCTTACACTCTCTCTAAAAATCAATGGGAAAATATCCTCGGGTGAGGATTAAAAAGGAATAATAGAAAAATAAAATAAAATATCATTTTATAATAGACTAGAGGCCAGGTGCACAAAAATTTGTGCACTCAAGGGGGAGGAGGGGTCCCTCAGCCTGGCCTGTGCCCTCTCGCAGTCTGGGACCCCTCGGGAGATAATGCCCTGCTGGCTTAGGCCTGCTCCGGGTGGCAGAGGGCAGGCCCAATCCCTAGGTGCAGCCCCTGGTCGGGCTCAGAGCAGGGCTGATTGGGGAGTTGGGGCGCCGCCCTCTGTCATGCACAGAGCACGGTGGATCGGGAGGTTGCGATGCCACCCCAGTCACGCTCAGGGTAGGGCCGATTGGGGGGTTGGGGCACCGCCCCTTGTCAAACTCAAGGCAGGGTCAATAGGGAGGTTGTGGTGCCGCCCCCTGTCACTCACAGAGTAGGGCTGATAGGGGAGTTGGGGCACCGCCCCCTGTCACCCACTGAGCTGAGCCGATCAGGGGTTTGGGGCACCGCCACTCTCACAGTCAGGGCAGGGCCGATGGGGAGGTTATGGCTCTACCCCATCACACACAGAGCAGGGCCAATCAGGGGGTTGGGGTGCTGCCCCATCACACACAGAGCAGGGCCGATCAGGGGGTTGGGGAGCCACACCCTGTCACACACAGCACCACAGGGCGATCAGGGGGTTGGGGAGCTCCCCCCTATCAGGCACAGAGCAGGGCCGATCAGAGGGTTGGGGCGCCTTCCCCTGTCACGAACAGAGCAGGGCGGATAGGGAGGTTGTGGTCCCACCCCCTGCCACACACAGAGCCACAGGGCGATCAGAGGGTTTGGGCGCAGCCCCCTGTCACACTGATCCCGGTGCTGGGAGGCCTCGCGGCTCTGCTGATCCCGGTGCTGGGAGGCATATTACCCTTTTACTATATAGTATAGGGGCCTGGTGCATGGGTTGGGGCTGGCTGGTTTGCCCTGAAGGGTGTCCTGGATCAGGATGGGTGTCCCCACTGGGGTGCCTGGACAGCCTTGGTGAGGGGATGATGGCTGTTTGCAGCTGGTCACACACCCTTCAGGGTGGGGGTCCCCACTGGGGTGCCTGGTCAGTCTGGGTGAGGGGCTGAGGGCTGTTTTCAGGCTGGCAAGTGACTGAAGCTCCCAACCGCTCCTTTTTTTCTTTTTTTTTTATTCTGGGCCAGCTTTAGCTTTGAGGCTTTGCTCCAGCTCTTAGGCCTCCGCTGCTGAAAGCAGGTTTCTGGCCTTTGTTTACCTTCTGTATTTGAAACAAAGTTGTGATCCTGCTGGCTGAAGCCCGACAGACTAAAGTAGGTTTCTGGGGTTTTGTTTAGCTTCTATATTTGTAACATAGTTGCTTAGAGTTGCAGCTCAGAGGCCTGCAGCGTCAGGCGGGGAACGCTGGAGTCCTCCGTCACTGAAGCAAGCAAGCCTCATGTTCACTTTAAGCTGCCTGGCTGCCGGCCACCATCTTGGCTGGCAGTTAATTTGCATATTGCCTTGATTAGCCAATGGGAAGGGTAGTGGTCATACACTATTTACCATGTTTCTCTTTTATTAGGTAGGATTTCTTTTATTTTCATATATATTTTAGCATATAAATCTTTTAAAAACATAGTACTCAAGAAAATCAGCTTCTGCACTGGCTGGTTTGTCTCAGTGGATAGAGCTTCAGCCTATGGACTGAAGGGTTCATGTTCGATTCTGGCCAAGGGTACTTGCCCAGGTTGTGGGCTCGATCCTTAGCAGGGGGCGTGCAGGAGGCAGCCAATCAGTGATTCTCTCTCATCATTGATGTTTCCCTCTCGCCCTCTCCCTTCCTCTATGAAATCAATAAAGAAATATATATATTTTTTTTAAAAAAAGAAAAGAAGCTTCTGCAAATCACCAAAGAGAAATTTTGGAGGAAAAGTGGTAAGAAATGGTGCCCCGGGGGGTCCATTGAGGTTAGAAACCTCTCCCTTTCAAGGTATAAATCTCAAGCAGACTTAGAAATCTTGAAACCTGCCTGGCCAGCATGGCTCAGTGCTTGAGTATCAACTTGTGAAGCAGGAGTTCACGGTTTGATATCAGTAGAGGTACATGCCCAGGTTGCAGGTTCATTCCCCAGTGTGGGGTGTGCAGGAGGCAGCCGATTCTCAGCATTCTATTTCTCTCTCTCCTTCTTCCTTTCTGAAGTCAATTAAAAGAATATTTTAAAGACATAAATGTTCAATAAATATATAAAGGTATCTGAATTCACAAGTAATGAGATAAACTCAAACGTAGGTGGGACCGCCTTTATTCACCCATTAGATCAGTCAAAAAAATGGAGACTATCTAGTGGTGGAAGGATAGAAGAAAACAAATACTGCAGTTGCCCACTGATTGGAGTGTAATTTGGCATAATTTCTTGGAGAGCAATTAAATGTTGTATCAATATTGTTTCCCCCCAACAATTCCATTTCTAAATATCTATTCTACATAAATACCTGCCCATAATCCCAAAGATGCATGTACAAGAATGTATGTTGTGCCCTAACTGGATTGGCTCAGTGGATACAGCATCAGCCTGAAGACTGAGAGGTCCCAGGTTTGATTCCAGTCGGGGCACATGCCTGGGTTGCTGGCTCGATCCCCAGTAGGGGGTGTGCAGAAGGCAGCCAATCAATGATTCTCTCTCATCACTGATGTTTCTCTCTCTCTCTCCTCTCCCTTCCTCTCTGAAATGAATATATAATATGGAAAAATGAATTTAAAAAAAAGAATGTATGTTGCATCAAATACATGTAACAAGAAAACTGGACATAATCTAAACATCCATTAATAGGGGGATTATTAAACTATGAAATATTATGGAATAGTTTAAATGAATTGGGTAACCCTCTCTGTATCAAGAAGGAAACACATGTAAGATATGTTATGAGGTGAAAGAATCAAGTAGTAGGATGTTACCATTTATGTAAAAAAAAGATATGAAAATCACATAACATACCTATTTTTCTATCTGTAAATATGTATGTAGGCAAAAGCGTGGAAAAGGTCTGTAAAGATATACAGAGTAGCAGTTACGTTAGGGTGGGGATGAGGGCACAAGTAGGGTTTTCACTATACATGCTATTTCATTTTTATATATTGAAAAAATAATCATGTATTACTTCTTATAATGGAAAGTAAATTTAAACTGACTCTGATTATAAAGAGGGCCTACCAAATTTAATTTTTCAAATAAACAAAACTGCAATCAATAGACATTGATTTGGGATACAAAGAGGGAAATACCTTTTCTCAGAGCTATTGACCTCAAAATTCTGGACCAAGAAGGATCTTACAATGCAGTTAGTTTTTAAATTCATTTTTGGAGAGAATATACTCAGTTTCTCAACCAAATGGTATGACTTCCATGTATCTTAACCAATGTAAGAAATAGCATTTCCGCCTAACCAGTTTGGCTCAGTGGATAGAGCATCGGCTTGTGGACTCAAAGGTCCCAGGTTCGATTCTGGTCAAGGGCACGTACCTTGGTTGCGGGCACATCCCTAGTAGGGAGTGTGCAGGAGGCAGCTGATCGATGTTTCTCTCTCATTGATGTTTCTAACTCTCTATCCCTTTTCCTTCCTCTCTGTAAAAAAATCAATAAAATATATTAAAAGAAAAAAGACAAGCATAACCAATTGATTTAAAAAAATAAATTGTAAAAAAAAAGAAAAGAAAAGAAAAGAAAAAGAAATAGGGTTTCCTTGCAAGTTTCTGTGAAGAAACAGTTAATATCATTGAATAGGTAAGAAATGAACAGAATAAGTAAAACAATCATGGTAACCTTGATATTCAAATACAGAAAACACAAGCTTTCTAATTTCCACAACTATCTGCTTCCCAGTTTGCACAATTAATAAAGATATAATGTGAGCTCCAGTTGGTTTGGCTCATTGGATAGAGCTTCCGCCTGCAGACTGAAGGGTCGCAGGTTCAATTCTGGTCAAACGCACATGCCTGGGTTGTGGCTCCATCCCCAGTAAGGGGGTTTGCAGTAAGCAGCAGATCAATGATTCTCGTCATTAATCTCATCATTCTCTCTCTCCCTCTCCCTTCCTCTCTGAAATCAATAAAAATGTATTTTTTTTAAAAAAACCCACAACAGTGAGAATGTGTCCATGAATTACAAGTGTTTAAAAGAAGCTGTTAAATTCCTGAGGTTCAGTTTCAAACACGAATTCTGTGATGACTTTGAATCTTTAGCTTTGTCCTCTTCCCTCATCAACAACATACCTATTCAGTTTACATACTTTTCAGGAAGGTCAGAGAAAGTTATCTGTCTGCCCCTCTGCCTAGTGGACATCTCCACTCAAGCAGAAGCCTTCTTGTTGCTTTACGCTCACCAATGAAAGATGCCAAAACTGAGCTCACCTCCTCGAACTGGTTCTCTTTCCCAATTGCTGTATGTCCACCTGTCATACCACCATCATTCTCATCATCATCCAGGAAAAAATTTTCCAAGGTCATATTTAATATTTCTCTTTCCTGTACATCCCATCCTCACTCCAGTCAGTTACTAAAGCTTGTCAGTTCTTCCTTTATAGTGTTCCGAGGATTTTATTTCTACTCCTATCACAACCACTCTGATTGAGAGCCTTCTCACTAGACTCCTAGAGTATTCCCTTGGTCTCCCTGAGTCCAAATTTCTTCTCTAGATTGCTCTACTTATGGAATCTAAAATAATCCTCTTATTTTACTCATGTGTCTCTTTCACTTCAAAACTTTCAGTGGGTCTCCTTATCTCAGTGTAACTTCCAAACCTCTAGAGCCGATAGTCAAGGTTTTTCATAATCATATTTTTCACTGCTTCCTAAACCAATTCTTTATAACCAGACTGGTCTATTAAGTCCTGATCATTCCTGTAGCCATGCCTTTGCCCTAGACCAGTGGTCGGCAAACTATGGCTCGCGAGCCACATGCAGCTCTTTGGCCCCTTGAGTGTGGCTCTTCTGAAGCCTTTATTAAGTTAATAACAATGTACCTACCTATATAGTTTAAGTTTAAAAAATTTGGCTCTCAAAAGAAATTTCAATCATTGTACTGTTGATATTTGGCTCTGTTGACTAATGAGTTTGCCCACCACTGCCCTAGACTGCACTCACTATTTTATCAAACTATAGCCACCCTTTAAGTCCCAGCTGAAGGTCTGGCTTTTCTATGCAGCATTCCCTGAATTCCATACCCTAATAACTACAGATTCTGCTGAATTATAGCATGTCATGTGTGTTTCCTTCCACGTTCTGCGTGGATTAGGGTTTGGGATCTGAAAAGAGGAGCCGCACACAAATGAGAGAGAAATGACACGAGATAATTTTGAAATATTGGGGGACCAGGTGGGCAAGCCCAGAAGGACTTCCTCTGATGCTCAGGCCCCTCCAACTTTTTATTGAGCTGGAGTGGCCCTTAAGTAAGGAGATTTCAATGACATACAGATTAGTTCATCAGCAGACAATTTCCAGAAATAAGCAGAATATCTAATCAACAATAATCAACAAGGATTTACATAAGTATCTAAGGAATTAAGTGAACTAAGGTGGGGATGATGCTTCAGCTACCATTATCTAGATTAACTGGGTGATGCATAGCCCTGACCTCAGCTAGGGCTTCAAAGGTTACTAACTTTTGGGGGTCTCTGTCTATACTCAGCTAGTGAAGACAATAAATAGACTCTGGATATAGCACCTCTGGCCTGTATCTCTTTTAGTACTTCATTATATATCACCTCCTTTTTTTATGCATATTCCCTTTCTTCCCACCTACCACTGTCATGTTCCATAGACAAAGTCATACTTCTGTGGCTCCCATAGTACTTAGACCTGGGCTGGGAACAAAATGGGTCATTTATATAGAAAGCCAGTGATCAAAGATAAGTTCTAGATATGACTGAGGGAGCAAATAATAATAATAGCCAACACAGACATATGTTAGGAATTTGTATAAATACTATATATTTACTAGTAGCCCGGTGCATGAAATTCGTGCACATTAAAAGGGAGTTAATTTCCCTAACCAGTTTGGCTCAGGGAATGGAGCATCTCCCTGCGGACTCAAGGGTCCTGGGTTCGATTCTGGTCAAGGGCTGATACCTTCGTTGCAGGCACATCCCCAGTGGGGAGTGTGCAGGAGGCAGCTGATTGATGTTTCTCTCTCATCAATGTTTCTACCTATCTATCCCTCTCCCTTCCTCTCTGTAAAAAATAAATACAATATATTTTTTAAAAAGGGAATTAGCAGAGATATTTTAATATTGCTATTTGCCCCTTCTCTATAATAGAAGTGTGAGCGATGAAAGGAAATTAGTAACATTTATATGAAAATAATATATAAATTTATTAATAAATAAACAGTAACAAAAGGATATAACAACAGAGGCATGATATAAAAATGACAAAAACATGATATGAAAACAACAGTGATGCAAACAATGACTGATAAAGTGATTAAACTTATTCTACTATCTCCCTGTATACCACATTAAGAGTGACAACACTTTCAGAGTGCTTGACTAATTTCCCTTGTGATGAAGTACTTAGAACTTTAACAGTAACATCAAATGCTCTACAAACTCAAGAGGAAGCAACATAAAACTGACCATGTGCAAAAGAAGGTTCAGGTAGGAACATGCCTACTCTGTCTAGAGTTTGTCGTTCTGATTTATTAATAGTCATCACAAATGCTGGCATCACGGGAAACTGTCGTCGAATCAATTTAAATGGGAGGCCAGTGTCAGATGGGGACAAATTAATTCTTGGAATCAGAACAGCCTCTCCCTCTGCAGAGCCTGTAAATACTTCAGCTTTGATAATGTTAGGTCGTAATCTTTTGATAATAAATCTGGTACCATTACAAAGACCCCGTTTACTATTGAGATTAGTCAATAGCATGATGATTGCACCCATCAATTTTAATTTATGACACGGCATTCCCGAAGGAGTAATACTATTCAGAAATTCGATGGGGAAATTTTCCTTTGTTTCTTTGTTATGGGGTGGGGCCACAACATTAGTAACAAAGAAACAGAATTAAAACTTTATTGTGGGGAGCCGCCACAGTGTTTTGGACAGGTTCAAGCCTTGGACTGATGAGAGGGCACAGTCCTCTCACTGCCACATGCAAGTCCCAGCTTGGAGGGCAGGGCCCTCCCAGCACAATTATAGCCAACAGCTATAGTTGTAAGCTTGAACCTATGGTCCGAACATGTGGTCCCATGTGCCTGAGTGATGTGGGCTTGATAGAGTTCAGGTGCATGTAGTTGAGTAAGTTTGAAACCCAGAAGAATGTTTGTAAACATCCTGGTCACGCCCTTACTTTGCCTCCTAGCATCTGCTATAAAATAAAGGAATGGCTGTGGGAGTGGTCGCTGTCTCTCAGAGAAGCGGTGTCCCACCGAGAGCCAGCTTTCATTCTCTTGTCTGTCTTTTCTAAGCCTCTAAGCCACCCCACTCAGATTCACCCCGTGCTGGCACGGCACACTTTAGAAACATCTGCCTCCATGCTCCCAGGGTGGGTTCCTGCCTCAAACTCCGTCCTTACAGGAAAAAGCTTCAGGAAACAGCTTGGGGGAGGGCACAGCCTTTGCCAAGACAACCCCTGTAGGACTGACTTCTTTCCGATCCATCGATGTTCGTCTGTATATGACGGACACCACCCATCGTTTTTATATAAGTGGAGATATATATATATATATATATATATATATTTCTAAAACAACAAATCTATGTAATGGTAACTAATCTTCATTTTACAGGTATGGAAATTGAGTCTCAACACTAATAAATGGCATACTGGGTTCAAACCCAGTAACTCTGGCAGTAGAATCTCCACTCTTAACCACTTTGTTGTAACACCACCAATGAGTCTGGGAAAGGGCCATGTTGCTGTAAAGAGCAAAAGTGGGAGGACAGTAGAGGTTAAGGAATGAAATGCTAGGGCTAAAAATTTGGAAAAATAAGATGGGAAATTTGCAAGCAAAAAACTGGTTAAGGGGAACAATAGTATTAAGGAGAATACAGATAAGGAATAGTTGTTAAACAAAGATAAAAACAGTCATTCAACATGGTTTGGGGGAGAAGAGGAAGGCCCAGGAAGACCTCAAGGAAAAGGCTGCCATGTCAGCCAGGATGCAGAGAGCAAATGAGGAAAGGCAATTCTTACAAGATGGTGAAGGTGCCATTATAGGTGCTGGGCTCTGGTACTGGCACTCTGTTGAGCCTCTGCTTTGAGCCAAAACCAATACATGACAGTGTCCCATTATTGCAGGAACACAGCTCATATATGTTCATGGTGACACTCTGTTCAGTCATTGGAGGAACTGTCTCTGATGACTCTTGTAGCTGAGTTATTGTAACTTCCAGGTCAAACAATAGAACTGTGGCTGTGACTTCAGAAAAAGTTGGCTGCTGAACCTGAACAAGTTCTGGATGTTGAAGTGTCACTTCAGGGTGCTTTGGAGGAGCTGTAGTCTGTTGCAGGGCTGTAGCATCAGCCTCTAAAGTCGGTTCTGGAGAGATGGTGATCTCCAGGTCAAATGGTGTGATGGTTGTTTGCTGAGCCTGAACAGTCTCTGGCAGTGGAAGTGTCACCTCAGGGTGCTTTGCAGGAGCTGCAGTCTGCTTCAGGGCTGTAGCAGCAGCCCCCAAAGTGTGTTCAGGAGTGATGGTGAGTTCCAGGTCCACAGGTGGAATGGTTGGCCCCTCAGCCTGAACAGGCTCTTGCTGTGGAAACGTCACCTCAGGGTGCTTTGGAGGAGATGTAGTCTGCTGCAGGGCTGTAGCAGCAGCCTCGGAAGCAGACAGAGTTGGGGACTCCTGCTGGGATGTAGGTTTTTCTTTGTTGGTAGCCTTTGCATGATGAGCTGAGACCTTGCTAGTAGCAGATGTTGCAATCTTCTTAGGAGGTTCTGAAGTTATTGTTATGCCCAGATTTCAAGATCCCCAAAGACCACCAGGGAGCTGGGTCCGAAGCAAAAGCAAAGAGCCTTTATTCAAGCTCGAGCTCGGTCTCTCTGCCTCTACCGACACAGCGGCAGGATGCAAAAGAGCCCCCAGTCCCAGAAGTACAGCAAGTTTATAGGGCTTGTGGTCGGGTGGTGGGGTGATGCTCGTACCACTGAGTTGGCTGATTCTGATTGGTTGGGTGAGGGCTAGGGTCCAGTTACACAAAGACAGGATGCGATTAGCATACCTTTGGCTTTAGGTTATTCCCCTTGCATTCCCATTGGCTGATTTAAGGGTGGGCTGGGTAACTGACACATTCTGTGAATTTTTTCAGAAAGGGGTCATGTCGGGGACATAGTTACACAAGATGGAGGACGCAGTACAAAATGGAGTCAGTCCTGCTCTGCCCTTTCATTCCCCCCTTGTCTTGAAACTTACAGGCTCAATTATGGGACGGACCACATTTCTACCTCGCCATCCGCTGCTAGAGGCCTGTACTGGGCGTGTAGAACCATCAACTGAACCGCCCCTATGCGTTCTTTGACAAATTGGACTAGTCTGTTGATAATGCAAGGGCTGAAGGTCAACAGGATTAGTAGGATTACAAGGGGTCCGGCGAGGGCAGAAATAAGAGTGGTTAACCATGGGGAGGCCTGTACTGGGCGTGTAGAACCATCAACTGAACGGCCCCTATGCGCTCTTTGACAAATTGGACTAGTCTGTTGATAATGCAAGGGCTGAAGGTCAACAGGATTAGTAGGATTACAAGGGGTCCAGCGAGGGCGGAAATAAGAGTGGTTAACCATGGGGACCAGTTAAATAAAGATTCATACCAAGACTGAGACTCCTCCTTCTCTAACTTTCGTTTCTGCAGTCCCTCTCTTATGAGGGCCATGGATTCTTTAACAACTCCCGAATGGTCAACATAAAAGCAACACTCCTCCCCTAGGGCTGGACATAGGCCTCCTTGCTGCATGAACAGTAGGTCCAATCCTCTTCTGTCCTGGAGTACTACTTTAGATAAGGAAGTAAGGGATTCTTGTAGATGGGTAATGAATTTCTCAATTCTTTCTATGTCTAGGTCAATGGCTGCTCTTAGGGTTCTATAGTTCTTGTCTTGTATGACTAGCGAGGATATCCCGGTTCCTGCCCCTGCTAGTCCCAGCTCTTAGAGCGTGGCCAGAGTTAGGGCTGTAACAGGTTCTCTTCTACTTCGGGGGTTAGCAGAACCTAACCTGTTGAGCATTTCCTCCCCCGAATGGTATACTAGCTTGGGGATTAGCTGGATGAGTATGCAAAAGCCTTCTCTTGAGGAGTTGAAGATTTGGGAGTGGACGCAGGGAGAGAGGCCGCTGGAACAGGCCCACCATGCATTTTCAGGGGGGAGAAGGTAAGCTGTCCCACTAGGGACTGATAGAGTGTTATTACAAAGATGTGATTGTTCAGGGGGCACTTGGCCTATGCAAGTACCTTGCCCTATTACTGCCTGGAGGGTTAGTCTTATAGTGGCCTGCTGCCACCTGCAGGAACAGGAATTGGAAGCCGTTGTATAATTGCCCCTAATAGCGATACCTTCGTAATATGGTGGCCAGGCATCTAGACAGAGTCAACAGGACTTGGTCAGGTTGGGTTGGGAAGTGTTCAAAGCATGATATGCTCCTATGATCATGCTCCATAGCGGGTCTGTGTCAGATGTTGAGGTGCAGATCAGAGCAGGGAAGGCAGAGGGCTGTGAGGTCGGGGCCCGGGTGCTCTTGAGCGGGGATGCCCGGGTGGGGATAGTTCGAGGTGCTAATACCCGGTTAGGCCCCAACCCTGCTGGGGCCTGCTGGGTACCTGCACCCGGAGGGTGAATAGTGTTCCCCAGTCTTGGGCTACAAGCCTTACTTTGTCATATAGTCTAATTCCCCAGGTTTTTCCAGCTTCCCATCCCGTTGCTTTCTTTCCCTGTCCTGTGAAGGATATACTTACAGGGTTACAGAGACTTTCTCGGCCGAAAGGTGTGGCAACCAGCCGCTTTAGGGTGATTAGATCACCGGCTTTCGGGGGAGTCCACCAGATGTGTCCAGTCGAGACACACGACCAGGAGGCGCAGAAGTAGTCTGCCGCGTCCCCACATGGGTTGCGAGCACGACCCCGTGTTTGGGTCCGCAAGTGGCCAGGGCAAACATAAAAATTAAGGTTTTGCTTGCGGATGAATGGTTCATACTCCATGGGCAGTCTACCAGGAAAGAGGCTCTGGAGGTCTACCCGGAGCTCTGGGAACCATGTGTCCTTGGAGTGGATCTGGGAAGTCTGATTAAGTATTGTTCCTGAGCTGGTGCCTATGATCTGCCAGGTAAGATTGCAAGAGGCGTGGGGACTCCTGGCAGTGTAGGTGACAGCGAATAGAGTCAACAGAGTTACCGACATCAGGCGGGTCGAATGCGCCGTAGCTTGAGCTTGAGCGGGTTGTGCTCATTGTGATCGAGGCTCCATTGCGTAATGAGGTCCTTCCGGACTGCAGAGGGATCAGCTGGGCGGACGAGGGTGTGATGGATCCAGGTTGCGATGCCGTCTACCTTGAGAGTGGTGGATGTAGTCAGCACTACGATGTAGGGACCCTTCCAACGCGGCTCGAGGATCTCCCGGCGGTGCCTCTTGATGAACACGCAGTCTCCCGGTCTGTACTGATGAGGCATCAGGGTCCGGCCAGCCTCGTGGATGGCACGGAGGCAAGGCCAAATGTCCTCGTGCGCCCTCTGGAGTCCTCTTAAGAGAAAAGATATTTCTTGATTTTCAAATTCAGTGAGAAGCTCAGCTTTAAGGTTAGGAATGATAGGGGGTGGCCTGCCAAACAAGATCTCATAAGAAGTAAAGCCCAGGGTGTAAGGGGAGTTCCTCACTCGGTAAAGGGCATACGGTAGGAGAGCCACCCAGTCCCCGCCAGTCTCCATGGTTAATTTAATAAGGGTCTGTTTTAGGATTCTATTCATCCTTTCTACCTGCCCTGAACTTTGGGGGCTATAGGCACAATGCAATTTCCAATCTGCCCTTATAGCCTTGGCTACTGCCTGTGTTACCTGTGAAATGAAAGCTGGCCCGTTGTCTGATCCTATCATAGCAGGAAATCCATACCTGGGTAGGATGTCTTCTAGCAGTTTCTTGGCTACCGTCTGAGCTGTTTCATGCTTGTTTGGGTATGCCTCTACCCATCCAGAAAAGGTGCCTATAAATACTAAAAGAAATTTATAACCATATTTCCCTGGCTTGACTTCGGTGAAGTCGATCTCCCATTGAGCTCCCGGCTTGGTTCCTCTGAGCCTGGTTCTTTTTTCACTCGACCCGGCCCTCACGTTTGTGAGTTGGCAGGTCTTACAGGCAGATACAGCTTGATTTATTTTGGAGTTTTGCTAGTGAATCTTGATTCCGGCATGCTGGATTAAGTTCTTTAATTTCCGGGCCCCCAGGTGGGTGGACCGGTGCATGCATTCTAACACTGGGACTCCGAGCCGGTCTGGCAGTATGAGCTCCTTGTCCGGTGTATACCACCATCCCTTTATCTCCTGGGCTAGGGGAAGTTTCCTGATCCGCTGCAACTCCTCCTTGGGAGTATCTGGGCTGGTCTGGTAAAACTGGGTCCCCGGGTCCAGTAGTTGTAGGGCCATGGTGGAACCACACTCTAGGGGGATTGAGCAGAAGGCTCTGATAATGGGTCATACGTGTGTTGCTCATCCATCGATCAGGAGGCTGTTTCAGGAATCCCTCAATGGCATGCAGGGTTGTGATCCAGATTTCCTGCCCCAGGGTCAGTTTGTCGGTATCCTTGACTAAGAGCGCTGTTGCCTCAATAATTCTTAGGCACGGCGGCCAGCCGGCAGCTACTGGATCTAGCTTCTTAGACAGGTAAGCTACTGGGCGGCTCCAGGAGCCCAAGGCTTGAGTTAAAACCCCCTTCACTATTCCTCTGTGTTCATCTACAAAGAGGAATGTAATGTCTGGCAGGCCTAGGGCTGGAGCAGCTAGGAGGGCTTTCTTTAACTGGTTAAAGGCAGCCTCTTCTTTCTCAGTCCATTCAAACGCCCTCCCCTCTTTGGTAGCTTCATATAGGGGCCTGGAAATCTCAGCAAAACTCGGTATCCAGAGGCGGCAGTAGCCGGCGATCCTAGGAATTCCCTTACTTCCTTTCGGGAGGTGGGAGTAAGGGATTTTCAGGACAGTTTCTTTTCTGGCATCTGATAACCGCCGCTGTCCGCCCTCTAGGATGTATCCCAGGTAACTTACCCTCTCTCTGCATATCTGAGCCTTGTTCGCAGATGCCCGGTACCCTAAGGCCCCCAAGGTGGCCAGCAGGTCCTGGGTCCCCCGCTCACAGTCCTCGGCCGTGTCAGCAGCAATCAGGATGTCATCTACATACTGGAGGAGGGTGAGGCCGGGGTGCTCCCTCCTGTACTCACCCAGGTCCTCGTGTAGTGCCTCATCAAAGATGGTGGGCAAATTCTTGAACCCCTGAGGCAACTGTGTCCAGGTTAATTGTCCACTGTAGCCCTCCTCCGGGTCGTGCCATTCGAAGGCAAATAAGGGTTGGCTTCGGGGCGCCAGCGGCAGGCTGAAGAAGGCATCCTTTAAATCTAATACGGTATACCAGACTCTAGAGCAGGGGTGGGCAAACTTTTTGACTCGAGGGCCACAATGGGTTCTTAAACTGGACCGGAGGGCCGGAACAAAAGCATGGATGGAGTGTTTGTGTGAACTAATATAAATTCAAAGTAAACATCATTACATAAAAGGGTACGGCCTTTTTTTTCAATAGTTTTATTCATTTCAAACGGGCCGGATCCGGCCCGCGGGCCGTAGTTTGCCCACGGCTGCTCTAGAGGGTGCCAAGGAGCTGAAGAGAGTATATGGGTTGGGAACTGTTGGGTGTATATCCATGACTCTTTTATTTACTTCCCGGAGGTCCTGTACTGGTCGGTAGTCATTCGTGTGAGGCTTCCTGACTGGCAGGAGGGGGGTGTTCCAGGCAGATTGGCAGGGAACTAGTACCCCTAGGCTTCGCAGTCTCCAGATGTGAGGCTGGATTCCCTTCCGGGCCTCCTGAGACATAGGGTACTGCTTGATCCTTACTGGGCCTTCTCCTGGTTTTAGCTCTACTAGGATTGGGGTCCTGTGAGCGGCTAGTCCTACCCACCCCTTTCTCTGCCCAAGCTGTGGGGAATTCTTGTAGCCATCTGTCCATGTTGTTCTCTATCGGAGACGCCTTCTGGTGGAGGCGGTACTCATCCTCCAGTCTCAGAGTCAGGACCTGGGTGGGGTGGCCTTTGCCATCAGTGACCTGAGGCCCCCCTTGACTGAAAATTATCTGAGCTCCAATTTTGGTCAGTAAGTCCCATCCTAATAGTGGGTAGGGGCATTCCGGTATCACCATAAAGGAGTGGGATACCTGGCCCATTCCTAGATCTACCGTTCTTCGGGTAGTCCATGAATATTGGCTCACACCAGTTGCCCCTTGTACTGAGGACTTCTTGTTTGCTAGCTTCCCCTGAGGTGTGCGGAGGACCGAATGTTGTGCTCCTGTGTCGACAAGGAAGTCAACAGGGGTCCCCTCCACTCTAAGAGTTATCCTGGGCTCGGGGAGGGGTTCCGAGCCCCGACTCCCCTAATCGCTCAGTTCATCCAGCTCTAAGACTTTCACTCGATCAGTCTTGCTTCACTTCCCGCCAGCCTTCTTTGGATATTCTCGGGCCCAATGCCCTATCTCCTTGCAATAAGCACACTGATCCTTCTGCAGCCTCCACCTCCCTTCCCTGGTGGTCTCCTTACCTCTTTTCCAGTCACTCGCAAGCTGTCAGAGGCGACAGTCCCGTTCCTCAGGAGAGTCGGCAGTGGTAGCCAGCAGAATCCTGGCCAGGTCTCGGGTTTGCTTACTGCTGGCAGCCGCCATGGCATGAACCTGTTTATCTTCAGGGGGCTCCCTGTTGTTGTTGTACACCTTTTTGGCTACTACCAGCAAGTCCTGCAGACTTTTCTCCCCTAGTCAATCTATCTTCTGCAGTTTTCTCCTAATGTCTGCAGCAGATTGGTTTACAAAGGCCATGATAACAGTTGCCTTGTTTTCAGGAGCCTATGGGTCCATGGGGGTATAGGTACAGAACGCCTCCATGACCCACTCTAGGAAGGCCGCTGGAGATTCATCCTTCTCCTGCTGTATATTTCCTACCTTAGCCAAATTAGTCGGCTTCCTAGCAGCCATCCGAAGACCTCCCATTAGAGTCTGGCGGTAGACCTGGAGCCTCTCCTTACCTTCTGCCGTGTTGAAATCCCATTCAGTCCTAGTTAGAGGAAAGGAGGTATCTATCTGAGCTTGGTTGGTGGTAGGATTCCCGTCCACGCCTGGGACTAGCTTTTGGGCCTCATTGAGGATCCTCTCCCTCTCCTCGGTGGTGAATAGGACCTGCAAAAGCTGCTGACAGTCGTCCCAGGTAGGCTGATGGGTGAAAAGAACAGTCTAGTAAATCAGGAGCCCTTCCAGCTTTTCAGAGAACTTAGGATTCTGAACTTTCCAATTATAGAGGTCACTAGTGGCGAAAGGCCAGTAGTGATGGGGCTGATTCCCCCCCCCCCCCCCCATCTGGGGGACTGGTGGCTTGAAGGGGTAGGGTCTTAATAGTGGAGTCGGCGACAGAGGCAGACTGCTCTCTCTGAGCCCTTTGTCTGGTATGGGGCAGGCTTCCCACTCGAACTCCTCTGTGCCCCGCTCTCAGAGCAGCATCTGCTTCCCCCGATGGGGGGTTTCTGGGTCCCTCCAGCACTCTAGGGGACTGATACGGGGGAGGAAAAGTTAGTTCTTCTTCAGTTCCCCCCTGCAAGACAGGGTAGAGGTGAGCTGATGGCTGGGTGACCTTCTTCTCCATCTTCTTCTCTGTCCCCTGCAAAGCAAGAATAGGTCTCAGCTCCGGAGGGCGTGGGGCCAGGAAGGGCTTAAGCCAAGAGGGTGGGTCCTCCACAAGGTCCTGCCAAGTAATAATGTAAGGGAGTTGATCAGGATGACCCTTCTTGGGCCAGGAGATGACGTCTCTGACCTGACGGATGGTAGGGAGGTCGAAAGTTCCCTCTGGCGGCCACCCGACATTGAAAGTGGGCCACTCGCTGGAACAGAAAGTCTGCCACCGACCCTTCTGGACATCCACACTGAGGTCGTTGGCTATTCCCCTAATCTCTTTGAAATGATCAATAATAATACTTAAATGAGTAGTCTGAGTCTGTGCCATAATGTCCGTCCAGTAAGTCCACAGAATAAAACAGAGAAACACAAACACAAACAAAGGGCCCCAAATCACAGTCTTCCAACTCCGTGGAAGCAAAACCGAAAGCTAGACAATGGCCTCACACCGTGGTCCTCCAGTGCGTCCACTTAGACCATGTCGGGCACAACCAGAATACCAAAGATGAGCTCACACCAGAGGGAGAGAAACACACAAACACACAGACACCTACCACAGTCAGGCTCTCCGGGCCGGGGTCCCTCGTGGGTCTTGGGGATCTCAGACAAGCCCCCAAATGTTATGCCCAGATTTCAAGATCCCCAAAGACCACCAGGGAGCTGGGTCCAATGCAAAAGCAAAGAGCCTTTATTCAAGCTCGAGCTTGGTCTCTCCGCCTCTACCGACACAGCGGCAGGATGCAAAAGAGCCCCCAGTCCCAGAAGTACAGCAAGTTTATAGGGCTTGGGGTGGGGTGGTGGGGTGATGCTCGGATCACTGAGTTGGCTGATTCCGATTGGTTGGGTGAGGGCTAGGGTCCAGTTACACAAAGACAGGATGCAGTTAGCATACCTTTGGCTTTAGGTTATTTCCCTTGCATTCCCATTGGCTGATTTAAGGGTGGGCTGGGTAACTGACACATTCTGTGAATTTTTTCAGAAAGGGGTCATGTCGGGGACATAGTTACACAAGATGGAGGACGCAGTACAAAATGGAGTCAGTCCTGCTCTGCCCTTTCATTATCAAATTACCCAGGTCCACAACTTTAACACCAATAGGCAAGAGTTGATGCTTAAATTCACCCCAATCTGGAATTGTTTGCTGCCTCATGATGTATTAAAGGTTGAGCTTTAACATCCATAGAAGATTTTGGAGGTTGACATAGACTCTTCAGAATGATTTGAGAAGTTTGTATATCATCAAGAGCAGGGGTCCTCAAACTTTTAAAACAGGGGGCCAGTTCACTGTCCCTCAGACTGTTGGAGGGCCGAACTATAGTTTAAAAAAAACTATGAACAAATTCCTATGCACACTGCACATATCTTATTTTGAAGTAAAAAAAAACAAAATGAGAACAAATACAATATTTGTATTTGCATGTGGCCCTCGGGCCGTAGTTTGAGGACCCCTGGACTACAGGGTCTTCTGTCCCACTGATCCTTATCTCTCCTCTCCCCTCTCACATGCAGGAACTCCATCTCCTGTTCCTCGAAAATCCTGACATGTCCCTGACCCAGTCCCCAGCCCTAAACCCAGCCACTCTCCTTTCAGCTGCCTCCACCCAACCTGCAGCAATGCATTCCTGCCCCGAGGTCGTTGAGGCCCTCACTCAGCCTTGGGCAGGACTCTCAGATTCTCCTCTCTCCAATCCTGACCTTACTCTGTTCATGGATGGTAGCTCGTGCCTGGACCCCTCCGAGACTTCGGAAAGCCTCCTATGTGGTAGTAACACCCTAGCAGACCCTGGAGGCGGCCCGACTCCCAGAGGGTACCACCTCTCAAAAGGCCGAGCTCATTGC
This sequence comes from Myotis daubentonii, assembly GCF_963259705.1. Lineage (NCBI taxonomy): Eukaryota > Metazoa > Chordata > Mammalia > Chiroptera > Vespertilionidae > Myotis > Myotis daubentonii. The sequence continues at coordinate 13,400,953 of NC_081849.1, read as the reverse complement.
ACTGACCCGCTCCCACACATGGACAAAGGGAAGAGAGTAAACATATATACAGACTCCAAGTATTCCTTCCTGATATCCCATTGCCACGCGGTTATCTGGAAGGAAAGGGGCTTCCTCTCTACTAAAGGCTCACCTATTATCAATGCTAGACTCATAACACGCTTACTTGATGCCTTACAGCTTCCCTCCCAGGTAGCTATCATGCACTGCTGAGGCCATCAGACAGACTCCTCACTGGTTACTCCTCGCGGGGAAACGCCCAAGCAGACGCGGTAGCCAGAGGCTTAACTCAGGGTGAAGGGTCCCCAGCCCTGGTCCTGTTCCTTTCCCTTCCCTCCATTACCCCTCAATACACAGAAGAAGAAGAAAACAAATTCCTGCAGTAGGAGGCTCTCCTGGTCCTGTGGGATGGATCTTTATAAACAACAAAATCACCCTTCCTTGGGCCCAGACAGGGGCCATTGCCCAACAAATCCACCAGTCTTTGCATATTGGACCACTGGCACTTTGGAGGTTCCTCGAACCCCTCTTCACCTCGCCCACACTGAGGGAGGTGATCACAAGTACCTGCTCCTCCTGCCCCACGTGTGCGGCTGTCTCACCCCAGGGAGGGTTGCGCCCCAACTTTCCCACCCATCAAATGAGGGGACACCTTCCAGGGCAGGACTGGCAGGTAGACTTCACCCATATGCCTCCCCACAAAAAGACCAGGTATCTGCTTACCATGGTAGACACCATGACAGAGTGGGTGGAGGCCTTTCCCACCTGCAAGGAAACTGCTGAAGTGGTGGCTGAGACCCTAACAACACACATAATCCCAAGGTTCAGCCTCCCCACCTCCATCCAATCAGAAAACGGCCCAGGTTTGATATCAAGGATCATAAAGCAGGTTAGCATCTTCTGGAACCTACACATACCCTACCGACCACAATCATCAGGTAAGATTGAGAGAATTAATGGACTCCTTAAAGACCATCTAACTAAACTCTCTCTATAAATTTGCAGCTCCTGGCTGGACCTCCTGCCCATGGCCCTGACCAGAATCAGGGCTACACCAAGGAGCCCCACCTTCTTAAGTCCTTTTGAGCTTCTAAATGGGAGATCCTTCTTGCTCAACCACTGTCTCCCTACTGATCCTCCTCCCTTGGGTAGTTATCTTCCATATTTGTCCCTACTCAGGCAGCTGCTCCGAGAACACACAGACAGGTTTCTGCCCAAGCCAGAACCAACTGACCAAGGATCTCTAGGACTAGCCCTTCACCCTGGTGTCTTGGTCCTCTTTAAGAATCTACATCCAAAAGCCTTGGAGCCTAGGTGGATGGGACCTCACACTGTAATCCTTACTACCCTCACTACGGCCAAACTGTTTGGTGATTCGTCATGGTACCACCTCTCCAGGCTCAAGAGGACCCAGAGCAGCATGACTTCTATAAATGTGAGGTGCTGGGCCCCACCAAGGTCCGCCTTAGTCGTCCTCCCCCCCCTCCTCCTCCTCCTGGCCCTGAGCAACCTACACCCACCCCCACCCGCTTATGTATGGAGGTTCAAGGTCTGTGAAACCTACTACCAGGATGACAAACAAGTCACCCGGCAGGTAGGATCTCAGGACTGCCCTCTGGTCGGATGCCAGATGGAGATCCTGATGGCTATTGACCTCCAGTCAGTGTCCAACTGGGGGCGACCCTATGTCTGTTTTGCTTATGACCAGCGGGACCCAGAGACATGTAATCAAGATGTCGACACATATGGGGGTTGCCGCTGGAGAGGCTGGGTCACTCATGATGCCTATGACGAGATCCAGACTGGGCCCTTTTTCTGGAAGGATGGGACCTTCAACATCAGGGTCAGGGATCTCTGTGACCAGTGATGGGGTACGGGTGTTATGGGAATGCTATATTGGAATGATTGGAGCTCTACCCCTTCAGGGACCATTTATATCTCCCGGGAATATGTCTTGGCCCAGGAGGCCCAAATCCAGGTCTCCAACAGCATCCTACAGGCCAAACAGTTCCTTAAAGGGAAGCTTCCTGACCCGCCCCCCCCCCCCCCCCCCGGGTAGAAGTCCTATCCTCTTGGCTACGACTTGTTCAACATACTCTACTATTCCTCAATGAGACCCGCACCCTGCCCAATGTCTCACGCTGCTTTCTATGAGACTCTTTCCAAAGGCTTTTGCTGGCTGCCATCCCACTCATAACTCCTCCAGGAGCTCAGGGGCAAGGTGAATGTCAGCCTCCCTTGGCTGGCATTCCCCTTTGGGAACCCAAAACTTCAGAACCCACGCTGCCCCCATGGATATGCTACCAAACCAGTAATCCGGTAACTGGGGGACGAGTAACTTGGAACTGTACCCAAAACTACACCGCAGCCAGTCTCACCAAGGCCAGCCCGGGTACCTTCTTTTGGTGCAACGGCACCTTAAGCAACTGCATAAACTCCTCTGACGCCGGGCCTTGCTTCGTGGTCACAGTAGTTCCCCAACTAACCTTGTATGGAGGGTCGGAGCTCGCCTGAGTGCTTCCTTCGTCCTGCTCCCGGGCCTGCCAAGGCTGCCTTCCTCCCTGTCATGTTGGGGGTGAGTATCGCTGCCTCGGTAGGCCTTGCGGGGGGTGGGAGGGGGGAGGGCTCAGGAACAGTCTGGTCACTGCTCAGGACTTCAATGATAAGATCCAGTTAGCCCTGGAGTCTACAACCACCTCTTTAGCCTCCCTACAGCGACAAGTAACATCAATAGCCCAGGTAGCCCTACAGAACTGGCGTACCTTAGATCTCTTGACAGCAGAAAAAGGAGGGACCTGCATATTCCTTCAGGAAGAATGCTGCTACTACATCAACGAGTCTGGAGTAGTAGAACAAAATGTGCAGACCCTGACTAAGCTGAGTGAAGAACTATGTGCAAGACACTTCCAGAACAACTCTCTTTTCGGCTGGTTCCAAAGCTCCTTAGCTACCTGGGTCCTACCCATGATAGGACCTCTAATTCTCATCTGTGTCTTTTTTCCCCTAGCCCCCTGCCTCCTTAAGTTCATCCGCTCCCGCATTGCGGAGATGTCACGGGTGACTGTAAATCAGCTTCTGCTCCATCCCTACACTCGGCTACCCTCCAACCTGCCTCTGCCTGACCTCGGCCTTTAACCCCCCCCCCCCTTCGTCCCTGGTCAGCTGGAAGTAGTCAGAACGAACCTGCGCCCCCTATCACCAAAAGGCCGGGATGTTAGGTCGAAAGGGGGTCCAGGAGCTGATGCATGCCTCCACCAGGCAGATGGTAACGTAAATACTGAGCCCTTCCTAGAATCCAAAACAGGCAGTGCACCAGGTAAATGGTGACGCAGATACTGGTCCCGCCCTGGAATTCCTAACAGGTCAGCTACCAGACAGATGACGACACCTGGAAACCGTGTCAACCCCCGCAGAAAGAACTCCCACAACTCATGCTCCCCCACCCTCACTGAACAGCTGTATAAAAAAAGCGCCCCCCACCCCCCCGTTGGTGTGGATCCACGTGCCCTGTCTTTGGGGTTCATGGGTCACCGAGGGATGCAGAATAAAACCTCTCCTTCCTTCCTTTTCTGATCAACTCTATTTCCTATGCCGCCTCCTGAGCCACTTAACCTAACAACTACCTGGTGCACATGAATTTTAACTATTGAAAAAATATCTATTTACTATTTTTATGTCTCCAAAATCATCTTTAAAAGAGCCAGTTAGCCCAACTGGCTCCCAGACAAAATTAATTATTAAGAATCTCAACAGAATTTTTTTCAAATTATTAAAAGTACTACCACATATACTATCAACACTAATAAAAGAGAAAAATGGTAATTGGCGTACGAGCTACCCTTTTCATTGGCTAATCAGGGCTATATGCAAATTAACTGCCAACTGAGATGGCAGTTAACTGCCAACAAGATGGCGGTTAATTTGCATATGTAGGCACAATGCAGGGAGGCCAAAGGGAAAGCAGGAAGAAGCCCCCTGCCACTGACAGTGATCGGAAACCCAGGGGGGAGCTCAGAGCTGGGGGGCAGGGCAAAGGTGGCCCTGGGGCCGCCTTTGCCCTGCCCCCCAGCCATGATCAGAGAATCAGGTGCCTTTTCCACCCTGGCCAGTGATAGCAGGAAGTAGGGGTGGAGCCAGCGATGGGAGCTGGGCACGGTCGAAGCTAGCAGTCCCAGGAGCTAGGGGTCCCTTGCCTGGGCCTAAAGTGAAGCCCACGATCGTGGGGCCGCTGCAGCTGCGGGTCCCCGCTGCCCGGGCCGAACGCCTAGGCCAGAGGCATCAGGCCTGGGCAAGGGGCCGATCCTGGGATTGGAGGGTGATGGGGGTCAACGCCTGAAGGCTCCCAGTATGTGAGAGGGGCAGGCTGGGCTGAGGGACACTCCCCCCCCCCACACACACCCAGTGCAGGGGGATCAGCGGAGCCACGAGGCCTCCCGGCACCGGCATCAGTGTGACAGGGGGCAGTGCCCAAACCCCCTGAACCCCCTGATCGCCCTGCGGCTCTGTGTGCGACAGGGGGCGGGGCCACAACCTCCCTATCCGCCCTGCTCTGTTCGGGACAGGGGAAGGTGCCCCAACCCCCTGATCAGCCCTGCTCTGTGCCTGATAGGGGGGAGCTGCCCCATCCCCTGATCGCTCTGCGGCTCTGTGTGTGACAGGGTGCAGTGCCCCAACCCCCTGATCGGCCCTGCTCTGTGTGTGACAGGGTGTGGTGCCCCAACCCCCTCCCCCCCCGCCCCCCCCCAATGGGTCCTGCTCTGTGTGTGATGGGGTAGAGCCATAACCTCACCTTCGGCCCTGCCCTGAGTGTGAGAGTGGCGGCGCCCCAACCCCTCTGATGGGCTCTGCTCTGTGAGTGACAGGGGCCAGTGCCCCAACCCCCTGATTGGCCCTGCTCTGTGCGTGACAGGGGGTTGCACCGCAACCTCCCCATCGACCCTGCCTTGAGTGTGACAGGGGGCGGTGCCCCAATCCCCCAATCGGCCCTACCCTGAGCGTGACTGAGGGTGGCATCGCAACCTCCTGATCCTCCCTGCTCTGTGCATGACATGGGGCGGTGCCCCAACTCCCCAAATGGCCCTGCTCTGAGCCCGACCAGGGGCTGCACCTAGGGATTGGGCCTGCCCTCTGCCACCCGGCAGCAGGCCTAAGCCAGCAGGTCGTTATCTCCCGAGGGTTCCCAGACTGGGAGAGGGCACAGGCCGGGCTGAGGGACCCCCCCTCCCTCCCCGAGTGCACAAATTTTTGTGCACCGGGCCTCTAGTGATAGAAAATAAACAAGAATTACAAAAATGTGGTAACATTAAATTTAAAACAAGTTACCAGTATTATCATGTGTAATAGTAAAATGAATTGTGAGTCAAAGCTTAAAAGATTAAAAAAAAAAACACCACACACACACACACACACACACACACACACACACACACACACACACAAACACCCAGGACTAGTGGCTGCCTAAATTTCAGAAATATTTATCAGATCCACCTGGTTTCTTGCCCTCTTTGTTTTAGCAGTCTCCTCTAATCAGTGAACCAAGCAGAACACTGTAGTCATTCACTAAGTAGGTAGGTGGCTTTCAGACCTACTCCAGGAAGTCACCCTGGGGGAATTCCCAAATCTCTTCAGACAAATCCAAATTACTGATTTCTTATCTGGCCCGGAATGAAACTTGTGATAAACCTGTAAAGGAATCCAGGTTTATTCTGAGTCTGGTTTACTAGTCTGATGATGGTATCTGCTTTGTAAAAGAGTGCTTCAGAGACAGTGTTTTGGTGTGAGAGAACAGCTATCCCTCTGGGAGAGAGAGTGCTTTTGTGGTCATCCCAGTTTCTGAGTTACACTTGAGTCCCACTCTGGAGCCAGAAAGCCTACAGTGACCATCCCACTTAGCACTTGTATTATCTTGGGTGGTTTACATAACTTTTCTGTACTTCAGTTTCCTCATCTGTAAAATGAAAATAATAATTTTAACACTTACCTCAATAAGTTATAGTGAAGATTTTGTGAACTAATGACTATAAAGTGATTAGGGAAGTGCTACGTGTTAGATAGTAATGACTTAGACAATGGACTACAGTGCTGTTTCCTGCCTTTGAATTCCAGCCCCGTCAGGTAGGTGATCTTGGGTAGGTGACTGTACCTTTCTGTGTCTCCGTTTCCCCTTCTGTAAAATTGAGATAGTATTGAGCTCAACGGGTTGTGTATTTAATGACTTAATATAGGTTAAAGGCCTAGGACAGTGACTGTAATGTGGGACATACTATAAAATGAATTTACTATCATTATTATTGCTATTATCATCATCCTAGGTTACAATTCAGTGTAAGATTTTTGAGACGTTGATGTCCTCCAGGTCTCCTGCTTCTTTAATCACTATATCTCAGGCTCCTTTGTTGCTTCCTTTCCTTTGCTGGCTTTCTAAAAGAATAGTCATTCTCTGAGGATATGTTCCCAGCCTCTGATCTCATGGTATCCCTTCTCCCCTTGGCAATATCATTGCTTTAATATGTCCATTATTACCTCTTAGGAAGATATTTTCTAAAGCTGAACTGATAGCCCAGGTCCCTCTGGAAGCTCCAGATCTTATCTGAACATGGATGTTCCTCAGCATTTCAGACTGTCTCTGTGCAGAACAAAGCTTATCTCTGTTTCCTCAAAATGTTTTCTTTTCTTGTGTTCTTGTCACATTAGCTTTGACTCCTCTCACCTTATCCTTCATATACAGTCTCCAAATTCTACTGATGCTAATTCATGAGAAATTTTGAATGCATGCTCTCCTTACCATTTGTCCTGCCATTTCTCCAATTCACAATGACATTAGCCTTTTAATGGGTCCTGCCACCTCCTGAAATTACCCTTTAAAATAAATACTACACATTATGTAGCATAAAGAGTCATGGAATATATATATATATATATATATATATATATATTACAATGTAGATTTTGAAAACATGGAATACATATATATATATACTACAATGTAGATTTCGACAACACTATACTTCAATGTAGACATATATGATATACTGGGGTTGACCAGTATCCCCACAAAACATCTGTTCACTCAGAACGTGTGAATGTAACCTTGTTTGGAAACAGGGGTTTTGCAGATGTAATCAAATTTAGATGAACTCATACTGAATTAGGGTGAGCCCTTAATAGAGAGGCGGAGATTAAAATGATGCATCTATGAGCTAAGAAATGCCAAGGGTTGTCAGAAACCACCAAAAGGCAAGAAAGTACCCTCCTGTAGAATTTTCAGAGGGTACATGGTGCTGTTTACTAGTACATTGTGATTTCAGACTCCAAAATGGTGAGAGAATACATTTCTATGGTTAAAAGCCACCTGGCTTGTAGTAATTTCTTATGGTAGTCCTAGGAAACTAATATAAATGGTATGGATATATCACCTTTTGTTTATCCATTCATCAGTTGATGGACTTTTGGGTTGTTTCTACTTTTTGGCTAATAGAAATAATGCTGCTGTGAACATTGTGTACATCTATGTTACATTCTGAGTTAATTTTTGAAAAGAACGGAAGGTTAGATAGATTCTTTTTTTAATCTATGAATATTGAGTTGGTCTATCTAGCATCATTTGTTGAAGATTATCCTTCCTTCAATGAATTGCTCTTTCATCTTTGTCAAAATCATTTGGTCTTACTTCTAGGCTCTCTGTACTGTTCCATTAATCTATGTATCTACCCCTTCTCTAATACAATCCAGTTCTGATTACTACAGCTACAGAGTAAGTCTTTAGATCAAGTAGAGGAATTTCTCCTAATTGATTCTTCTTTCTCAAAATTGTTTTAGCTATCTAGGTTCTTTGCCTTTCCACATATATTTTAGAATAATCTTATCTATTACCATAGTCTGCTTTGGCTGCTATAAGAGAATATACACACTGGGTGTTTTATAAGTAACAAAATTTTTAAAAAATATATTTTATTGATTTTTTACAGAGAGAAAGGGAGAGAGATAGTCAGAAACATCAATGAGAGAGAAACACCAATCAGCTGCCTCCTGCACATCTCCTACTGGGGATGTACCCGCAACCAAGGTACATGCCCTTGACCGGAATCGAACCTGGGACCTTTCAGTCCGCAGGCTGATGCTCTATCCACTGAGCCAAACCGGTTTCAGCAAGTAACAAAAATTTATTCCTCACAGTTCTGGAGGCTGGGAAGCCCAAGATCAAGGTGCTGGCAGATCTGGTGTCTGCTGAGAGCTTGCTTCCTGATTCATAGAGCATCTTCTTGTTGTGTCCTTACATGGTGGCAGCAGAAGGGAGCTCTCTGGAGTTTCTGTCATGAGGGCACTAGTCCCATTCATGAGGGTTATGCCCTTCCCCATGACCTAACCAGCTTCCAAAGTCTCCACCTCCACAAACCATCATTTTGGGGATTAGGTTTCAGCATATAAAATACTTTTGGGGGTGGGGTGGGGGTGGGGACAGAAACATTCAGTCTAGAGCATCTGTATTTACAAATATATATTTCTGAGTAAATCCCAAGTTTGAAAAATCAATTACATATTCAATCACATGAATAAGTCACATATTTCTATCTCTTAAGTCCAGCCTTTCTCCTGAGATCCATATTTGAATATCCAACTAACCACTTGACAGCTACACTTGAGTATTTTGTTTTGAATATGTTAATTTTGAGATGCTCCTTTTATCTTCAAGTTTATCCTCTAGTCTTTTCCCTTTTAGTAAATGGCACCACTACTTAGCCAGATGCTCAAAACAAAACAAAACAAAACACAACCTTCTTGTCCTGGCTGGATGGCTCAGTTGGTCAGAGTATCGTCCTCCTGTACACCAGAAGCTTGTTTGTTCAATTGCAAGTGAGAGCACATACCTAGGCTAAGGGTTTGATCTCTGCTCAGGGTGTGTGTGTATGTGTGTGTGTGTGTGTGGCAACTGATCAATGTTTCTCTCTCCCTTCCTTTCTCTCTAAGATTAATAAAAAAAAAAGCATATTCTCAGGCAAGGATAATAAAACAATAACAACAAAAAAAAAACAGGAGAGTTTTAGTGTCTTTAAATACACACACACACACAAGCACAGCAGAACATGTCTTTGTTCAGTTTAAAAACATTTCAGGTTCTGGTGAAGATGGCAGAGTAGGTAAATGCAGTGCTCACAATCTCCTACAACCACATCAGAAGCACCTGAAATACAGATGAATAGAAGTCCTAAAACTAAGGATACACAGAAGAAGGCACATAAAGACTGGTAGGAGGGGCACAGAAGCAAGAGTTGCTGGTCCCACATCCATGTGTGGCAGGAAAAAATCAAGAGGGATATTTCATCATTGGAGATTCCTCCTGAGGAGCTGAGGAGCAAGGAGTCCAAGTCCCACACCAGGTCCCCCAGGCCAGGGTTCCAGTGCCATGAAGAGAAGTGCCCATAATTTCTGGTTTTGAAAACCAGCAGAAATTGTGACTGAAATGGAGGGCTTCTGGAGTCCCAGGTTTTCCTCTTAAATGGCCCATGCCCAGTTTTACTTGAACTCACTTGTTCTGAGCTCCATTGTGTGTGGAGTAACAGCTCTAAAGGCTTTAGGGAAAGGGTTGGCGGGGCAGCTTTCTGTAAGACAGAAGTACGGGCAGAGACCATTGTTCCTTTGCTGAGCCTTCACCCCACAGAGAAGGTGCCTTGTCTGAGTCTCCATCCACCTAGCTAACACTGTTTGCCCCACTCTGGAGATTCCCTGAAACACTGTCCCAACCAACTTTTGGACCCACCCAATTTTCCAGTGGCTACTCCATACAAATGGCCTGTCTTGGATCATGCTGCAAACTTTCCTAGAATTTCTCAAAGGTTCACAAACCCCCAACAAGTAACATCAGTTCTCAGCATGCTCCATACCTCTTGCTAAGTGGCCCCAGGCCCAGCACCAATAGCAGCTGGTCTTGGTTTGCAGCTTGGCATTTCCCAGGCATCTCCAAACCAAGCACAGGTAACTGCCATCTGTAGATCTCTCTGTAGCTCATGCGGAACAGGGCACACGTGGCAAATGATCCCGGTCTGCACCTACTGAAAGGTCCCAGAGCCAGCGCATCCCTGTAGACAGCTTCAGATCACACCAGAGCACCACCCAAGCACCCCCACAAATGACACACTCAAGAGGTGAACTCAGTGGGCAGTGGAGCCCCTCTGAAGTGGAGTTGGCCCCTGCACAGCAGCTCCTCTGCTGCCATCATGGCCAGTCCTCAAGCCAACTGACCTGAGGGTAAGTCCCTCCCAGTGATGTGCCAACAGAAATCAAGGCTCAGCTACAGCAGGAGGATGCACAGGATCTACACAGGGTGCACCACTGAAGCACCTCGTTCTGGTGCCCGAGAAGTCTGGGTGGGCCACTGGGCCCTACAGGACACTTACTACATTAGGCCACTCAACCAGCAACTCTACCCAATACATAGAAACATACACAGGCAGCCAAAATGAGGAGATAAAGGAATAATATGTCTCAAATGAAAAACAAAACAAAACACACACATACACACACACACAAAAAAAAACCCAGGACAAGATTGCAGAAAAAGAATTAAATAAAATCGAAGCAAGCAACAGATCAATGTTTATCTTACATCAATGTGTGTTTCTCTCTCTCTCTCTCTCTCAAATCAATAAAAACATATCCTCAGATGAGGATTAAGAAACAAAAACACTTGTGAGCCCCAAGAGACAGCTTGTTTTGTCTTTGATGTTCTCTCCCCAACCCTAGCTGTACCTGACTGTACTTAGTTATCCATAACGCTTATTGAATGGGTTCATTAGAAAGAGAGGCATGACCCCCAAGGTACCAAAAACAGCTATCTCTGAAAATCTCTGAAGTAAATAACTCCAAACTCTTACATCAAAGATTCCTTAAGGGAAAAAAAAATTATTGCAAAACTTTCAAAGAATAGCGCATAGTTACCTTCCTTTTCAATCAGCCTCGGGTGATACGTCTGTGCTATTCCTCAGTGAATCTACCTTTCTGTGGCATTTCACGTGGAGGTCAGCTGAGGAAACATGGGTCTGGGCTGCCTTCACCTAGAGCTGTTTGTATTAATGACTTGCTCTCTGAACATTTACATAATTAAATCTTCCCAGCTCTTTTGATCCACTCTCTCCCCTTCCTTCCTTGACTGAATTTTTCCTTTAGTGCGTCTACACTCTCTAGGTGGGAAAGCGTGGTGTTGTTTTTTTGTTTGTTTGTTTTAAATATATCTTTATTGATTTCAGAGAGGAAGGGAGAGGGAGAGAGAGAGAAACATCAATGATGAGAGAGAATCATTGATCGGCTGCCTCCTGCACGCCCCCTGCTGGGGATCGAGCCCACAACCGGGGCATGTGCCCTTGACTGGAATCGAACTTGGACCCTTCAGTCCCCAGGCCAACACTCCATCCACTGAGCCAAACCAGGCAGGGCAGGAAAGCGTTTTGATGCTCTTAAATTTCTGAATCTACAAGACATCTGATCCCATGAAATTTATTTTTATTTTTTAAAATATATTTTATTGATTTTTTACAGAGAGAAAGGGAGAGGGATAGAGAGTTAGAAACATCGATGAGAGAGAAACATCGATCAGCTGCCTCTTGCACACCCCACACTGGAGATGTGCCTGCAACCAAGGGACATGCCCCTGACAGGAAATGAACCCGGGACCCTTCAGTCCCCAGGCCGGCGCTCTATCCACTGTGAAAACAGGTTAGGGCAAACCCCATGACATTTAAAGGGAGGAATTCTCTTGGCTCCTTACGAGCGCTCATGTGTCTCCCGGTTTCTTGCCTGCATGGGTGGTGCTCCTTAGGGATAATATTCTACCCTCTCCAAGGGTAGCATGTCTGGCGGTGGGTTTGGAGGCAGGTGGGACACCGGGGCGGTTGAAGGGGACAAAGCATAGGCATACCTTAGCGTACAAATCCCAATTCCGCTCCAGCGACAAGTGGGGCAACCCTGAAAGCCCAAGCACTTCTTCAAACGAGTGCGCTGCCAGCCTCACCTGCGCCGGGAGACACGCAGGTTTTCATCTCTCACAGCCACGGGCCGCTGAAAGGGATGAGGGCGGCCGAGAGAGGCCATGCGCCTGCGCACCTGCGTCCAGGAGCCCCAGGCCCCGGATGGAGCACGCAAGTCCAGCCTGCCAGTGTAACCCAGCACTGCGCAGGCGCAGGGGGAGGGTCGCACGTGGAGCTGAGCGGAAGGGAGGGGCCGGCAGCCATGGCGGCGTACAAGGCGGCCAGCGTGTTCCGTGGCCTGGCGGTGGCTGGTGGAGGCGAGAGTAGCGAGAGCGAGGATGACGGCTGGGAGATTGGGTATCTGGACCGGGCCTCTCAGGTAGCAGGGGAGGCTGTTTCTTCTCCGCGCCGAGGTCTGCCTCCCCGGCCTCCTCAGGAAAACTCTTCCTCACCTGTTTCCCCTTCCTCCTTCGTTTCTCCAGTGGGAATTCAGGCGTTGGGGTTGGAGAGAAACCCGCAGCGTGTTGGTCTAGTTTCCTTACTGTGCTTTCCATCGCCGGCGCCTCGCTAGGTTGTCCACGTGGTAGCTCGTCCCGTGGGCTCGGACCCGCCATTACCCGGGCCCCTTTCGAGGCCATTTGAGACACGAATTCTTTGCAAACTTCGGGTGTTGCTCACCACCACCGTCCAGTTCCCCCCTCCTCCCTCTTCCAAAACGATTTACCAGTTGCAGTGGAAATGAAAACGTGTATAATTGTTTTTTTTTAAAAAACTGTCTGCTTTTTTAGAAATTAAAAGGACCGTTACCCACTGAAGACAAGAACGAAACGTTTAAGAAAGCATTGACCACAGGCGATATTTCCTTGGTCCAGGAGCTCCTCAGTTCTGGTGAGAAATACGGGATAGTTTCAGCCCAACGCCATTCATTGTCTAAGTTCACGGCTGTTTCTGATTTTAAAAGGTGTGAGTTGCTTTTCTCAGGGGGTCACAGCGAATGTTAGTGGAGCGAGTGTCCTGCAAATCTTTCTGCCTCTGAGTTCTCTCTGCCTTTTCTTCCTCTAGTTTGAATGCCACCCTGTTACCTTCCATTAGTTCTTCCACCTCAAGACGCTTATTCTGACCGGTCCTACGCAACTAATACTGTATTTTGTTTTGTTTTGTGTACGTTTTTCAGCATTTTCATAATCTGTTAATATGTTCCTCAAGAGTTGATTCTAGTTAGGTACATCTCAGTTATGGTCTTCTCCTGTGCCTGGTGTGTGTGCGTGTGTGTGTGTGTATGTGTGTGTATGAGTGTGTGTGTGTGTGTGTGTGTAACATGAGGCCTGGGGTAGGAATCAGAATATCTGGGTATCTGTCCCAGCTGTATTGACTGGTCAGTGTGGTTCCCTGGAAACGTCATTTAAACTTCCGGAGCATCAATTTCTTTGTGTCAAGCATCATAATTCTGGCCCTGGGTCCCGTGACATTTCTTTTCCCGTGGATCAAATACTATTTTTAGGAATTGCCTTGACGTAGAAATGTGAGTCATTGATCATAATGATTGAAATTATCCAAACGAATACCAGGCATTGGTGTGGAGGTGTGGGGGTGGGTAGAGGATCGAGCCAAAAAGAAAGAAGAGAGAGACAACTCATGGACATAGACAGCAGTGTGGTGATAGAAGGGGGCAGGGATGGAGAAGGTGCAAAATGCATGGAGGGAGTAAATGGTGATGGAAAATAGAAAATAAAAACATTCACACACAAAATAGTTAAGTAATATTGTATATAGAAAAATGTTTGTCTTCTACAGTAGAGATGCCTCATGGTATAGTGGAAAGGAAGTCATTTTGTTAACAGTACAGTTCTGGGTTTGAGTACTAGCCCTGCCATGGGTGGCTCTGTAATTTTAACCAAGTTACCAAACCTTCCTAAGCTTCAATTCCCGCCCCCCCCCCTTTTCAATGGGATACATTGTATCAAAGGTATTTTTGAGGGAGGGAGGTTAAAATGAGATAATATATTAATAAAGTTATTAGAACAATAGGCATTATGTAAATATTAGCTGTTATAACAAAAAAAAGAGTTTTATGTGAATTTGTAGACAATGGAACTTGAGTTGTTAAGTGAAGAATGAAATTGGATGAAATTCGAATAATTAAACAGGGCCTAATACCTAACATAAGCACATGCAAAGAATGCACATAGTGTTGGATGTGATGTAATAGGCAGAAATTTGTTTTAGAAAAGAGACTGCCTTAGGAGTAGTGGGACTAGGTACAATGAAGTGATGGAGGCTCCTGAAGGATGAGGACTTGAAAATAGCCTGCTGCCAAAGAAGCAATTTAGTCAACCTTATAAAATTGTTTAATTACAGAAAATTTTAAAGTTAATTTAAAACAGCAAATAATAATATATAGTTATAAGTAGAAAGGTACCTTCCACCCATTGCCTCTGAAGTCTCACTTTCACTGGTAATTCCCGTTTTAGCATTTCCTTGTTTCCTTCTAGATCTTATTACTTAACACTTCTTTAATACTTTTATTTTTTGCCTTTCAAAGTCATTCTTGATTTTGATACATATTTCTGCTCCAGTTGAAAAGTTTAATAAAATTAAAGCTTCTTTTGAATCAGCCACTTTTAATAGTTCAAAGACATCTCAATTTTTGTTATTCTGCCATGTACTACTTTCAGTTCTCTTTAAATTATTAAATATTTCAGACATTCAGAAACATATAAAGATGTCTCTCCTTCCCCCTGGAGATTCCCACTCTCCTGTAGTTGGTATTTATCTTTCCTATGCAAATCTTTAGACTTTTACTCAGCGCTTGTGTGTATGTATATATATATGTGTGTGTGTATATATATATATATATATCCCAAATCAATACAGTGTTATTTTGAATGTTTTTGAATTACAGAAATATATTGTATCAATCTTCTTAAACTTACTGATTTTACACTATGCCTAGAGCATTATAGATGCTTTTTTGAATATTAGAGGTAATTATTAAGTATTAGAGGTGGTGATTTATAAGAATTTTTATACTAACATTAGTGGTCTGGTGCACGAAATTTGTGCATATTAAAAGGGGATTAATTACTGGAAATATTTTAATATTGCTGTTTGCCCTTTCTCTATAATAGAAGTGTCAGAAATGAAAGAAAATTAGTAAAATGTATATGAAAATCTTCCTCCTGTCAAGAGTCTGGGGCGCGCCGTGGGACCCAGAATCAAGTTCTCGCCCACCCACGGTGCTTCAAATTTGTGTGAGACCCAGACCCAGCCAGCCCCACCCCTATTGGGCGAGATCCAGACCCAGCTGGCCATACCCTCTCAAGCCCTGCTGGGTGGGGGTTGCAGCCTCAGGTCCCCTGGCCTGGTGCTGGGGTGAGGGACGTGGCCTGAGGTCCCCTGGCCTGGCACCGGGGTGGAGGGCGCGCCTTGAGGTCTCCCATCAAGCCCCGCTGGGCCGGGGATGTGGCCTGAAGTCCCCTTCGAGCCCCACCAGGCAGACTGCGCGGCCTGAGGGCCCCTGCCCAAGCCCAGTGCCACGCAGCCTCAGGTCCCTGCTGATTGCTCTTTAAGGCTCATTAAGGGAACTCGGCCTCTGCTGTGGGTGCAGCCATCTTCTGTTATGAAAACCCTGCCTTTGCTGTGGGCGCTACCATCTTTGTGACAGCGTGAAGGTCAATTTGCATGTTCTCTATTACATCAGATGCTACATTTGCTTAGTTTTTTATTTACACTCTTTCCTTTTTATATGTGCAGTCAAGTTTGTGCAGTAATGTCAATAAAGAAACAATGAGAAAAAAAATTTTTTTCTCTGATTTTATTCATAGGCTTTCAATTGTAGCCATTTAAAAAAGAAAGTTTTTTAGGTTGAGCCAATAGTATATGCTGGTTCTAAGAGAGTTTTATGTTGTTTTCTCTCATTAATTACTGTGTACCTTATATCAATTGAAGTTAGATAGTCAGGAGTAATCTTTCAGTAACTTAGTGTGGATATGATCTTCCTCTGTTTGGATGGAACCCTTTATAGCCACAGACTATAAAACTATAAATAAAAGGTGTTAATGGCACCTTTTATTCTATTTTCTGTCTTTTCTTAATATTAACAAATATTTCTTAGGTTGAAGTGAGAGAGATTGCCAGTTAAATCTTGATCTTTTTATTGAAAAGGCTTTACATACATCGAATAGGCTTTGTTCACTGCCTCATTGTATCCTTGCTCTTGTATCACATCTTCTACGCTCTTCCCCAGTCCTGGAGAGAAACCTTTTTATATGATCACATCAGTCAGTGCTGTTGGATAAAATCGAATGACTCCAAGGATTTTTACCATTAATGACTTGAGAATTTTAAGGTCAGCTAGCTCAGCTGGCTCTTGTTTTTGCTAAACAAGTTATTATCTGTCTTTTCCTGTCCCATTCTGGTTAGTAGCTTTAAAACTTCATCCTAATCCTCAGGCCTTAGGTCTCATCTATGCCTCTTCTTTTTCTAGCACATGGCTTGTCTTTCATTTATCCAAGGCAGACCCTGATGGCCATTTTGACTTGTTCTTTTCTATCACTTCTCCTCTTCAAAGTAATTTTAAATTCTGATGATCCTGCCTTAAAATGTTCTTTACTATTCCATCCTCTTTCTCCCCACTACCTTTGCTGTGACTTTTACATAGGCTTCTAGTCTCATAACTGATCTCCCTGCCTCCTGTTCCACTCTCAACATTGGTACCTTTGTTGTCTTTATAATCTCTATATATAACAGCCCAATATGCAAATTGTCCCCTCAGGAGTTCGACCAGGAGACCAGGAGTTTGATCGCTTGCTATGACATGCGATGACCACCAAGGGGTGGTGCGGAATGAAGGAAGGCCCCAGCCGGCAGCCAGGGAAGGGAGGCCCCAGCCAGCAGCTGAAAGGTCCTGATCGGCCCTGATTGCCGGCCAGCCTAGGGACCCTACCCATTCACGAATTTTGTGTACCAGGCCTCTAGTACAGATGTATTGGTGTCCATTCTTGGATCACAAAGTGCAGTCAACATTTCTTGGTTGAGCTTTCATATTCTAACCCTAATCTATCTTTTTAGCTTCATGTTTACCCATTCACCCATAGATAAATTTTGTGTTAGGAAGGAAATTAAGGGAATCTTAAGAATATACATGGTGTTTGCTACCAAAGAAATGTATAATATTCTAATTTTTAAAAAATTTGCCTCTGTGAAACCTTTTCCAACTCCGATAGAGATAAAATGGTAGCATGTAAAACCTGTTATAACATAGCAGTTTTATATAATACATGACAAAAAAATGTCAGATCAGGTCTCTTGGGACATATCGCCTACAGTGGAAATGAAATTAGCTAATTTTATTAAAGTCTAGATATAGCCATTTTTTATTTTTCTGAAGACATTATTACCGAGAAATTCCTTTTATAAAGTATACATGGCAATGTCCTATGCCCAGTATTTTAAACATACTAAGGTGACAGCGATTTTGTTTTTGTGTATGTGTGGTGGTGGAGTTTTTTAAAAGCTTATTTTTATTTTGACAGGCATTAGTGTAGATTCTAGCTTTCAGTATGGATGGACTCCCCTTATGTATGCTGCTAGCGTTTCCAATGTAGAACTGGTTCGGGTCCTTTTGGACAGAGGTGCTAATGCAAGCTTTGATAAGGGTAAGATGTTTCAGACATTTAACATGAAAATGTACTTTGTTTATTCTCTGTTTAGACACCTCATTATATTGTGTTTAGGCATGGAAATATACAGTTTCAATGTTCTGTTTTGTTTTTTTTGTTTGTTTGTTTAAAATACATTTTTTATATATTTTTTTATTGCTTAAAGTATTACAAAGGGTATTACATATGTGTCCTTTTTTTCCCCCCGCCCTTGACAATCCCCTGGCCTCCCCTATCCCCCAGTGTCTTATGTCCATTGGTTATGCTTATATGCATGCATACAAGTCCTTCGGTTGATCTCTTACCCCCCTCCCTCCTGCCCCCCAACCCTCCCTGGCCTTCCCACTGAAGTTTGACAATCAGTTTGAGGCAGCTCTGCCTCTGTATCTATTATTGTTAATAAGTTTATAATGGACTTTATTATCCATGAATGAGTGAGATCATGTGGTATTTTTCCTTCATTGACTGGCTTATTTCACTTAGCATAATGCTCTCCAGTTGCATCCATGCCGTTGCAAATGGTAAGAGTTCCTTCTTTTTTACAGTAGCATAGTATTCCATCGTGTAGATGTACCACAATTTTCTAATCCATTCATCTACTGATGGGCACTTAGGCTGTTTTTTACAGAGAGGAAGGGAGAGGGATAGAGAATTAGAAACATTGATCAGCTGTCCCCTGCATACTCCCCACTAGGGATGTGCCTGCAACCCAGGTACATGCCCTTGACCGGAATCGAACCTGGGACCCTTCAGTCCGCAACCCGATGCTCTATCCACTGAGCGAAACCGGTTTGGGCTCCATGTTCTGTTTTTCATATATTCACTTTACTTTTTATTATCTTTTGAATAGTAAAAGAAGTCAATTAGATATACCTGCTGATGTGGTTCTCGTTTTTCTGTTCACTATAGATAAGCAAACTATTTTGATAACCGCATGTTCTGCTCGTGGCTCAGAGGAACAGATCTTGAAGTGTGTAGAACTGCTACTTTCAAGAAATGCTGATCCAAATGTTGCTTGTAGGTAAGAGCCTTACAATCTGTTGAAAAGTGATGGATACTTTGATTGTCAGACTTAAACATGATTTTTTCAATCCTTACCCAAGGATATGTTTATTGATTTTCAAAAGAGGGTGAGAGAGAGGGAGAAGTAGAGAGAGAAGATCAATGTGAGAGAGAAATATTGATTGGTTGGCTCCTATTCAAGGCTCCACTGGAGATCAAACCCACAACCTAGGTGTGCGCTCTGACCTGGAATTGAACCTGCACCCTTTTGGTGTATGGGATGATGCTCCAACCTACTAGCTCTGTCTGGTAGCATTATTTTTTAAAAATTATAAACAGTGTGTATTTACTTGGCCATATAGTTGATGAATGAAAATATAAAATGATTTATATAAGATGATCAAAGGAAAGGGGGCATATCATGAAAGAAATCTTTTAGCTTTTAATTTTTAGAACAATGTCCTAAGAATTTGAAATGAAAAGGAAAGGAGGTCAGTAAACTATTATTTCCTGTGAATCATATAGTCAAAAGAATATGATTGCTCCATAGTAGTAAGCCTCTTAACTTAGTGTTCTCTCTAACATTTAAATCCACTAAACAATTTTATACAAATGCTAAGATATATATCCAAAATAATATATCCAAATGTTTTCATTTCCCTAAGAGTTTTCAATGAATTATGTTGTATATGTGATTGCTTAAATGTGTACAAAACAAATAGTAAGATGTTCTTGCATCTTTTGAAATGTCAGTACTTTTTAAAAATGTACCAGTTTGCTTAAAATTTCTATCATTGACTTCTTTCTTCTCTGACTCCATTTCCCTGTTAAATCTCTTTCTGATTTATTTAATCTTCAAAATGAAGATAGTAGAAAGTAATCTGCTCAATAGAAGTATGTCTAGCTAGAATAAAATAACTATTCATCACTCATTAATTCAAATAATAATGATCTATGCCTAATATATAGAAATAAGTATGTTGACTTTAGGAGTTTTTTCCTAATTTAGTTCAGGTTCTACAACACCTGGACAGCAGCTTTGGAAGGTACTGTACAACTTTAGATAATCCCTAGATCCTTTTTGAGATGCAAAGATTTTGGTTTGGTAAAGTGGTCTGAAGCAAGGCCTTTTTTTGTCTCCCAGTGGACATTTGGCAATATCTGGAGATACTTTTGATCCTCACATCTGGGAAAAGCTAATGCCATCTAATGGATAGAGGCTGAGGTGTTGCCAAATATCCTACAGTACATAGAACAGCCCCTGAAAACAAAGAATTACTCATCCCAAAATGTTGGTAGTGCCAAAGTTGAGAAATTGAGCGTGAGAAAAGTCAAGGCTTATAGAGTGGATAATCAATATTTAACAAAGATTTATTGTAGGAAAGGAACTTCCTGTAAATTTTGAACAAACCAATTCACAGAACTTTTTTCTGTCACATATGGTATAATCCCTAGTTAATATTTGAGTGTGGCATGCATATAAGCATAACCAATGGACATAAGACACTGGGGGATAGGTGAGGCTAGGGGACTGTCTAGGGCGGGGGGATAAAATGGATACATATGTAATACCCTTTGTAATATTTTAAGCAATAAAAAAAAAATATTTGAGTGTGTCTTAGAATTGGGAGCTCCGGAACTAGCTGGAGTAAACTTTGATGAGTGCTCTAATTTTCATTTGTACCGTTAGAAGTGGCTTATGATAAAATTTGCCTCTCTGGATTCAATGGAAAATTGTTTTTTTGCTGTTGCTCTTAAAAAATTTTTTTTATTACTTCTACAAAGTTGTATAGATAACAAGTCTTTATTCTCCCAATCACTTACTATCTTGTGAATACACTGGAGGAGAAGTCAAGGAAGCCACTGTCACATATTCTAGATTATTATGTTTACTTAAGAACTAGAAAGCATCTTTTAGATGCATATGGTATAGGTGGAAAAACATTCCATTTGAATTAAAATACTACAAGGTTAATATCTCAAGCTAAAACTATTAGGCATCCACACAGTTTCAAAAATGAAAACCCAGAAAAGCTGTCAAATACTAAAGAGCATAAGATTTAGATTAGTATGTACTCAACCAAAATAAATATGTACCACTCTTCTTTATCCATTTGTCTGTTGATGGGCACTTGGGTTGCTTTAATATTTTTAGCTGTTGTAAATAATGCTGCAATGAGCATAGGGAAACATATATTCTTTTGAATTAGTGTTTTGGGTTATTTTGGGTATATACCCAGAAGTGGATTCACTGGGTCATAAGGCAGTTCCTTCTTTAACTTGTTGAGGTAACTCCAGACCACTTTCCATAGTGTCTATACCAATCTGCATTCGCACCAACAGTGCATGAGAGTTCCCTTTTCTCCACATACTTGCCAACACTTCTTTGTTTAATTATTGATGATAGATACTCTGACCTTGTGGTTTTAATTTATTTCTCTGATGATTAAGGACGTCGAGCATCTTTTCATATATCTATTGGTCATCTGTGTGTCCTCTTTGGCGAAGTATATGATCAGGTCCTTTGCCCATTTTTTAATTGGATTTTTTGTTTTGCATTTTTCTTTTAATCCTCACTTGAGGGTATGTTTTTCATTGATTCTAGAGACAGAGAACGAGAGAGAGAGAGAGAGAGAGAGAGAGAGAGAGAGAGAGAGAGAGAGAGAGAGAGAGAGAGAATGAATATCAACATGAGAGAGAAACATTGATCCATTGCCTCCCTTATGTGCCCTGACTTATCTGATACCCTTTGATGCACAGACAACACTCTAACCAACTGAGCCATACTGGCCAGGGTAATTGTTTGCTTTTTTTGGTGTTGAGTTGTATGAGTGCTTCATAAATTTTGGATGTTAACCCCCTATCAGATATATGATTGATAGATAATCTTCTTCCATTAAGTAGGTTGTCTTTTCGTTTTGTCAAAAACTGTGCTGTGAAAAAAATTTAATTTAATGTAGTCCTTTTTGTTCACTTTTTCTTTTATTTCCCATATCCAGGGAGATACATGAGTAAAAATATTGCTGAAAAAAATGTTAGAGATTTTATAGCCTATGTTTTCTTGTATGATTTTATGGTTTTGAATCTTACATGTAAGTCTTAAATCCATTTTGAGTTTATTCTTGTATATAGTGTAAGCAGTTGGTGTAGTTTCATTTTTTGGCATGTATCTGTCCAATTTTCACAATACCATTTATTGAAGAGACTGTCTTTTCTCCATTTTATATTCTTGCTTCCTTTGTCATATATTAATTGACCATATAATTATGGGTTTATTTTTGAGTTCTGTTCAGTTCAATTGATCTCTGTGACTGTTTTTATGCCAGTTTCATTCTGTTTTAAATAACCTTGTAATATAGTTTGATATCAGGTAGTGTGATACCTCCAACTTTTCTTTTTCAAGAATGGTATGGCTATTCTGGGTCATTTGGGGCTCCATATAAATTTTAGGATTATTTGTTCTAGTTCTGTGACAAATGCTGTTGGTATTTTGATAGGAATTTCCTTGAATCTATAGGCTGCTTTGAGTAGTATGGACATTTTAATGATGTTAATTATTCCAGTACATGAACACAATATATTCTTTCATTTATTTGTATCTTCTTCAGTTTCTGTCTTCAGAGTCTTACAACTTTTTGAGTACAGAACTTTTACATCCTTGGTTACTTTTATTTATAGGTATATTTTTTTTGATGCAGTTGTAAGTAGGATTGTTTTTTTAGTTTCCCTTTCTGATTATTCATTATTGGTGTATAAAAATGCAACTGATTTCTGAATATTTAGTTTGTATCCTACTACTTTACTAAGTTCATTTATCAATTCTAGTAGTTTTTTGGTGGAATCTTTTGGGTTCTCTATATACAGTATTATATCATATGCAAATAATGACAGTCTTACTTCTTTCTTTCCAATTTGGATGTCTTTTATTTATTTTTCTTCTCTGAATGCTGTGGCTAGGACTTCCAGTATATGTTTAATAACAGTAGTGAAAATGAACATCCCTGTCTTGTTACTAATCTTAAGGGAAATGTTTTTAGGTTTCTTCATTGAGTATGATGTTGTCTATTAGTTTGTCATATATGACCTTTATTATTTTGGAGTATTATCCCTCTATAGCCACTTTGCTGAGAGTTTTTATCATAAATGGGTGCTGGATTTTGTTAAATGGATTTTCTACATCTATTGATATAATCATTAGATTTTTATCCTTCATTTTGTTTCTGTCATGTATCTCAGTAATTGCTTTGCAGATATTGTACCAACTTCACATCCCAGGAATAAATCCCACTTGATCATGGTGTATGATCTTTTTAATATACTGCTGAATTCAATTTGCTAATAATTTATTGAGGACTTTTACAGCTATACTCATCAGGGATATTCAGTGTTTTGTTTCAGAATTTACATATGGGTGAAATCCTGTAGTATTGTCTTTCTCTGACTTATTTCACTTAGCATAATGCCCCGAGATACATCGTTCCTGTTGTTGCTGAAGGAAAGATTTTGTTATTTTTTATGGCTAAGTAATATTCTATGTAGTTCTTCTTTTTTAAAAACATTTCTTTTTTTCGTTTCTTTTTTTAAAAATATATTTTATTGTTTTTTTTACAGAGAGGAAGGGGGAGGGATAGAGAGTTACAAACACCGATGAGAGAGAAACATCGATCAGCTGCCTCCTGCACAGTCCCTATTGGGTATGTGCCCACAACCAAGGTACATGCCCTTGACTGGAATTGAACCTGGGATCATTGAGTCCGCAGGATGACACTCTATATATTGAGCCAAACCAGTTAGGCGGGTTATGTAATTCTTCTTTATTCATGCATCTGTTGATGGGCATTCATGTAGTTTCCTTACCTTGCCTATTGTAAATAATGTAGCAGTGAAAATATGCCTGCATGTGTGTTTTCATTTTGGGATTTATTCAGATAAAATACCCAGAAGTGGAATTGTTGGGTCCTATCTTGTCTCTTGTTACAGTCTTTGTTTTAAACTTTGTTTTGTCTGGTATAAGTATTGCTACTTCAGCTTTGCTTGTTTTTATTTCATGAAATACCTTTTTCCATCCCTTTACTTTTCTTTCCTTTTTTTAACATATTTTTTAAATTGATTTCAGAGAGAGGAAGAAAAAGGGAGAGAGAGATAGAAACATTAATGATGAGAGAGAATCTCCTATTGACTGCCTCCTGCATGCACCCTACTGGGGATCGAGCCTTCAACCCAGTAATGTGCCCTTACCAAGAATCAAACCATGAGTATTTGGTTCATGGGTCCATGCTCAACTACTGAGCCACACCGGCTGGACCCTTCTTTTACGTTTCAATCTGTGTGTGTCTTTTGATATGAAGTGATTTTCTTGTAGGCAACATATACAGTGGTCTTGTTTTGTCAACCAGTCAGCCACCCGATGCCTTTTGTTTGGAGCATTTAATCCATTTACATTTAAAGTAATTGTTGATAGATATATATAGTTATTGCCATTTATTATAAATATTTATTATTTCTTTCCTTCTTAATAAAGTCCGTCTAACATTTCTTATAATACTGGCTTATTGTTGAAGTCCTTCAACTTTTTCTTGTCTGGGAAGCTCTTTATCTTTGATTCTAAATGATAGCCTTATGGTTATCGTAATCTTGATTGTAGGTCCTTCCTTTTCATCACTTTGAATATTTCTTACCAGTCCTTTCTGGCCTGCAAATTTCTGTTGAGAACTTAGCTGAAAGTCTTATGGGATCTCCTTTGTAAGTAACTACCTGCCTTTGTCTTGCTGGTTTTAAGATTCTCTCTTTGTCTTTAACATTTGGCATTTAAAGTATGTGTCTTGGTGTTGGCCTGTTTGGGCTCATCTTGTTAAGGACTCTTTGTACTTCTTGGACTTCTATGTCTATTTTCTTCACCAGTTTAGGGAATTTTTCTGTCATCATTTCTTTGAATATTTTTCAGTCTCTTGCTCTCTCTCTTCTCTGATACCTCTGTGATAAGAATGTTGTTATGCTTGACATTATCCAAGTTTCCTCAGACCGTCCTAATTTTTTATTCTTCTTGTGTGTGTTTCTTTTCTTTTTTTTCTTTTTGCTATTTTAAGTGGCTGTTTTTCGCTACCTTGTATTCCAAATTACTAATTTGATCCTCCGCTTCATCAAATCTACTATTGATTCCATCTAATGTATTCATTTCCATTTTTGTAATCTTCATTTATGAGGGTTCATTTTTATGTTTTCTATCTTCTTTTTTATGTTTTTTATCTCTTTGTTGAAGTTCTAAGTTCATCTCTTCTTTCCCTAAGTTCGCTGAACATTCTTATAACCAGTGTTTTGATCTCTACATCTGGAAGATTGCTTGCTTCAGTTTTATTTAGTTCTTTTTCTAGAGTTTTCTTAGGTTCTTTCATTTGGGACATGTTTCTTTGTCTCCTTGTTCTGATTGCCTTCCTGTGATCGTTTCTATGTATTAGGCAGAGCAGCTACATCTCCCAGTCTTGATAAAGTGGCCTTATGTGTTAGGTGTCCAATGAGGCCCAGCAGCACAGTCTTCATGGTCACCTGATTAGGATCCTCCATGTGTTTCTTCCATATGAGTTATGTGTGCCTGCCTTGATTGAGGTTGGCATGTTAATGGGAGGGATTGAACCTCAGGCTGATTGGTTGTGATTATTGGCAGTTAAGGAGCTGTTGTGCAGAAGCTGACCTTACTAAGATTCATCTTAACGGGGCTCTGGTGCTGGCTGCGACTACCCTTTGAGTGTGTGTTTGGTAGAATTGTTTGTGTAGTGCCCTGGTGTAGTCTGAAGCTGGTCATTAGGTGTGTTGGTTCTGGGACCTTTTGGAAAAGGTTCTGGGGCAGCCCAAGGTCAGCTGCTGCCTGCACCTGCCCAGGGCCACTTGGTATGAGCTAAAGAGTGATCTGAGGATGTTTCCCACTTATGATTGGCATGGAGGTCCCTGAGGATGCTAAGCTGTGAACTGAGGTTGACTGCCTCTAATGCTGGGCTTGGAGCTGGTTATTAAGAAGACTAGAGGCCCAGTGCATGAAATTCTTGCACTGTGGAGGGAGGTGTCCCTCAGCCCAGCCTGCACCCTCTCCAATCTTGGACCCCTCGTGGGATGTCTGACTACCTGTAGTCGGACATCCCTCTCACAATCTGGGACTGCTGGCTCCCAACCGCTTGCCTGCCTGCCAGCCTGATCACCACCTAACCACTCCCCTGCTGGCCCGATCGACCCATACCTGCTCCCCTACCGGCCCGATCACCCCCAACTGCCACCCCCTGCAGTCCTGGTCCCCCCCAGCTGCCCTCCCCTTCTGGCCTGATCACCCACGACTGCCCTCCCCTGCCAGTCATCTTGTGGCTGTGGGCGCTGCCATCTTTGAGGGTGGGGCATTCAATTGGCGTATTTTCTCCTTATTGGCTGTGGGCGCCGCCATCTTTGTGCCAGCGTGAGGGTCAATTAGCATATTCCCTCTTTATTAGATAGGATAAGAGGCTGCTGTTTGGGGTTGTATACCTTTGAGAGATTTTAGGGAAGACTGGAGCACGAGCCAAGATAGGCCATTTGTATAGAAAAGCCATTGGAATTTACTTGAGTGGGCCCCAAATTTGGGAAGGTTGGCGTCTCAGCGACTCATCAGGATGAGGCAAATGTTGTCAGCCAGGTTGATGGAGACTCAAACAGATATGGCACCCACCAGTGTGTGCAGGCTAAGTTGGGCAAGGGCTCAACAAAGGAACAATGGCTTTTCCCAGTCCTCTGTCTGCGAGAAAGCTACCCCTACAGCTCTTGTCCTGAAGCCAGACTATTCACTTCCTGCACACCTCTCCCTGGTACCTTGAACTGCTGCCCCAGTGCTTGAGTTCAGAGTGAGTGAGTCTCTCAGTGAATATGTGTGTGGGCCCTTTAAGAGGAACATTTGGGACTACAGAAGCCTATTGTCTCACTCAGTCACAATCTTTGCTGGTTTTCACAGCCAGAAGTTATGGTGACTTCTTTTCCTAATACTAGAACCCTGGGCTGGGTGGCGTGGTGTGGGGTTGCTCCGAAAGGGGGACCTCTGCATGTGAAATAGCTTTCTGGATTTTTCACCACCACACATGGATGTGGGACTAGCCCCCTCCTACCTATCTGGCTGTGGCTTCTTACGTATACCCTTAGCATTGTCTACATTTTTAAATTGCTTTTTACTTATATTTCGTCTGTTAGCTCTTTAATTTTTTCTGTTCCATGTAGACTTTTTTAATCTTGTGGAAAATGGCATTGACTTAATATTTAATGATTAGCTTTCTATATAAGTACATATAGATCTATTTTGTTCTTTTATTTTTTCTTATGTTTAAAAATTCTTTTTTATTTTCCCTCCAGTGGGACTAATAGTCAAAACATGATAACTGGAGCCTGGCCGGAGTTGCTCAGTGGTTGGGCATTGACCTATGAACCAGGAGGTCAGAGTTTGATTCCTGGTCAGGGCTCATGCCCAGGTTGTGGTCTTGATCCTCAGTTTGGGGGGTGGGGGGGCGGGGGGGAATGCAAGAGGCACTGGATAAATGATTCTCTCTCATCATTGATGTTCGAATCACTCTCTCCCTTCCTCTATGAAATTAATTAAAGCATATTTTTTTTAAAAATGGCAGCTGGAAAACCATTTTTAAATTAACACAAATCACATCTTACGTTTCTCTTGGATCTTGCTATTGGCAATACTTAGTGTATTGTTTTTTTGTCTAGAAAATATGGGAATTTAATACTG
Source organism: Myotis daubentonii (assembly GCF_963259705.1). Classification (NCBI taxonomy): domain Eukaryota; kingdom Metazoa; phylum Chordata; class Mammalia; order Chiroptera; family Vespertilionidae; genus Myotis; species Myotis daubentonii. The sequence goes on along the minus strand of NC_081849.1, from coordinate 13,373,585 downwards.
TCTTATTTATTGGGGTCTTAGAATTTGTTTCTGGGGTGATGTTTTTTAGTTTTTAAAGGAAACATGTATTGAATGTTTTCTGTGTACTGGTTATTGTGTTAATTGCTCTTAAATGTGTTATTTAATATAGTCCTTACAACTAGAGATAGATGCTATGTTATTTGTACCTAAAAGAAAATTGTCACGAGAGCATTTAAGTCTTTGAGTGTAGCAGAGGTTTAATCTGAACAGGATCTCCCATTGGAATGAAATTATATTTTCCATTTTGTCTGTATTTGGGATTATATTACATATTTTCTAATTGTTGCAAAACACATGTTTGTGTTAAATTGCCTTATGTCTTTGGGTTTTTCCCTCCCTTACCCTAAATTATTGTAGGTAATTGAATATTTTGGTTTAAAAATTCTACAGATTGCAATGGGAAGTACTAGATGAACAGAAAAATATTGTTACTTTAATTTGACATAATATTTAGCCCTGAAAACAAGGTAGCCTGTGATCAACGTAAGTGGAACTTGGCAATTGTGCCAAAGTATGGACTTAACATTCCGTTTGTATTTGCATTGGTAATGTGGTAATAAAAGATAGTATAAATTATGAAAGTCTAAAAGGTTTCTATTAGATTATTAAATACATGATAAAATTTGGAACCTTCTTCAATCTTGCCTTAAATTTAGAATTGACATTTGTATTGTTGGAGACTTTAAAAAGTATATATAATAAACATTTCTGCATTTAGGAATTACGTGGGTTTTGTTCCCAGTGTGCTGACACATTTTTTTAAATAAATAAAAAAATTCATTACACTTAGAAGGCAATTTTCCTGGCAGAAGAGGGTGTTCTATTGAGATTGCTCAGTCATGAGGTAAAGGTTTTGTAAAATGATGTGACACTTTAATTTCAATAGGTGTTTTATTAGTGTTGATAAGACAGCACACATTAACTAATGTCCAAGGTTTTTACGTAATCATTGTGTGATCATTAACTTGTCAAATGTTAATGCCCATTTTAACAAATAGAAAGTACCCTGGGGAAAATGTTGCTTTCTTTCTCAGAATATAAATTTAGTTGTAAATATCACTGAAGCAGTTTGGTAGATTGAGGTCTAATTTTGTATTATAATGTTAACTTGTTTTTTAGTTATGAGGAAATAAATGATACATCTTTGTTGAAGTCACAAAAATATTTTCAGAAAGAGTGTGTTAATAGCGCATTTAGAAAACATTACTAGAAATGGTTATTGTTCTGATTTTTTTTCCTGTATTTTTTTTCAAATAAATTGCCTGCCCACGCACCTGGCTTCTGTGGTCACCAATTGCAGAAGCCGGGTGCGGGGCAGGGAAGTCACAGCCAGGGGAGGCTGACAGCGGCTGCTTCCCTGACCCACGCCTGGCTTCTGCGATCGCCCCCGGACCCGGCTTCTGCAGTCACAGTCGCTGTCTGTGTCCACTTCCATGCCCCACCCCCCAGGCTTCTCCGATCACCCGCTGGTGGCAGGGCAAGGGTGGCCTCCAGGGCCTACCTTTGCCCTGCTCCCTGGCTCTTGCCTGCGCCTGGGTTTCTGATCACTGTCTTCCATCCTTCCCCTTTTTCCTCCCATCATTGCAAGTATGCAAATTAACCGCCATCTTCGTTGGCGATTAACCACCATCTTAGTTGGCAGTTAATTTGCATATTTCCCTGATTAGCCAATGGGTAGTGTGTCAGAGCCACGGTTAATTACCATGTTTGTCTATTATTAGATAGGATTTGTCCCAAATTGGTTCTTTCTTTGTAATGTCTGTTAGATTAATTGCAGTTATGATATTGTAATCCTTTAGGGCAGGGGTGTGGTACATCCAGCCTGTGGGCTGTAATAAGGCCCTGGAAATCATTTGGTCAGACCCTGCGAGTGCATTAGGGGTGAGTTAACAATGTTTTACCAAATGTAGCAGGGTGATTTTTAAGTTGATAATTTTGTATGGCCTATGAATGATAATATAAATGGCCCTTGGCAGAAAAAAAGGTTCTACACCCTGCTTTAGGGGCTACTTTTATAGCCTCCCAATTGATATTTTTTACTGCACTACTATATTTTAGTCAGTTCTGTATGCTGCTACCTGTTGAACACACTTCTTTTTGTTTATTAGGTGAAATCTAAAATTCTCCATAATTTGATTCCATTTTATTTACTTGTTCTATACTCCCTAATTTCCTTATTTCCTTTGACATATTTTTAAGTTAAATTTATTGGCGTGGGACTGGTTAATAGGGTCATATAGGGTTCAAGTGTACATTATTATAATGCATATTACTGTATATTGCATTGCGAAGCCACCATCCAAAGTTAAATCATCTTTTGTCACCTTATATTTGGCTCCCTTTACCCTCTACCACACCTCACCCCCTTCCCACTGGTAACTGCCCTACTGTTGTCTGTCTTTATCTCTGATATTCAGTTTTATATCAAACATATGATTGAAATCATATTTTTTTTAGCTTTATGGTTTTTTACTTACTTTGCTTGGCACAATATTCCAAGTTCCATCCATGTTGTTACAAATGGCAGTATTTCATCTTTTCTTATGGCAGAGTAGTATGCCATAGTATACATGTACCCTATCTTCTTTATCCAGTCCTCTATCAAAGGGAATTTGGTTGTTTCCATATCATGGTCACCATGAATAATGCTTCAATGTACATAGGGGTGCATATATATTAGTGAATAGATGTTTTAGAGTTTTTCAGGTAGATCCCCTGAAGAGGGATTGCTGGATCATATGGTAAACCTAATTTTAGTTTTTTAAAGAACTGCCATACTGTTTTCCATAGTGGTTGTACCAGTTTACATTCCTACCAGCAGTGAAGGAGAGTTTCCTTTTCTCCATGGCCTCTCCAACACTTGTTAATACTTGTCTTGTTGATAATAGCTATTCCAGCAGATGTGAGGTGGTATCTCCTTGTAGTTTTGATTTGCATTTCCCTAATTGCAAGCGAAGTTGAGCATCTTTTCCTATATGCGATGGCCATTTGTATGTCTTCTTGGGATAGGTATCTGTTCAGATCCTCTGCCATTTTTTAAAAATGTATTTTATTGATTTTTTTACAGAGAGGAAGGGAGAGGGACAGAGAGTTAGAAACATCGATGAGAGAGAAACATCGATCAGTTGCCTCCTCACACCTCCTACTGGGGATGTGCCGGCAACCAAGGTACATGCCCTTGACCACAATTTACCCTGGGACCCTTCAGTCCACAGGCCGACGCTCTATCCACTGAGCCAAACCGGTTAGGGCCTCTGCCATTTTTTAAAAATATATATTTTTTATTGATTAAGATATTACATGTGTCCTTATCCCCACGTTACCCCCTAGCCCCCCCCCCCCCCGCTCATGCCCTCACCCCCCTGTTGTCCGTGTCCATTGGTTAGGCCTATATGCTTGCATATACGTCCTTTGGTTGATCTTTCCCCCTTACCCCCACCCTCCCCTACCTTCCCTCCAAGGCCTGACAGTCCAATCAATGCCACTCCATCTCTGGATCAGTCCTTGTTCATCAGTTTATGTTATTCATTATATTGGACAAATGAGTGAGATCATGTGGTGTTTATCCTTCTCTGACTGGCTTATTTCACTTAGCACAATGCTCTCCAGTTCCATCCATGCTGTGGCAAATGGTAAGAGTTCCTTTTTCTTCTTCCTCTGCTTAAAGAATACATTTCAGCATTTCATATAATGCTGGTTTGGTCGTGATGAATTCCTTCAGCTTTTTCTTATCTGTGAAGCTCTTTATCTGACCTTCAATTCTGAATGATAGATAGCTTTGCTGGATAAAGTAATCTTGGTTGTAGGTTCTTGCTGTTCATCACTTTGAATATTTCTTGCCAATCTCTTCTGGCCTGCATGGTTTCTGTTGAGAAATCAGCTGACAGTCGTATGGGTACTCCCTTGTAGGTAACTGACTGTCTTTCTCTTGCTGCTTTTAAGATTCTCTCTTTGTCTTTTGCTCTTGGCATTTTAATTATGATGTGCCTTGGTGTGGTCCTCTTTGGATTCCTTTTGTTTGGGGTTCTCTGCGCTTCCTGGACTTGTAAGTCTATTTCTTTCACCAGGTAGGGGAAGTTTTCTGTCATTATTTCTTCAAATAGGTTTTCAGTATCTTGCCCTCTCTCTTATTCTGGTACCCCTATAATTCTGATGTTGGTACGCTTGAAGTTGTCCCAGAGGCTCCTTACACTATCTTCATATTTTTGGATTCTTTTTTCTTTTTTCTTTTTTCTTTTTCGGTTTGGTATTTTTTGTTTCTTCGTATTTCAAATCTTTGACTTGATTCTTGGGATCCTCTTGTCTGCTGTTGGATCTATGTATATTATTCTTTATTTCAGTCAGTGTATGCTTAATTTCTAGTTGGTCTTTTTTCATATCCTCCAGGGTCTCACTAAATTTATCGGCGGTTTCCATAAAATTCTTGAAAAACCTTATAAACGTGGCCTTGAACTCTATAACCAGTCGTTTTCTTTCCTCCATTTCTGTCATTTGTGACCTGTTTCTTTGTCTCTGCATTTTTTATGCTTCCCTGTGTTGATAGAGTGGCTTTGTGTGCTAGGTGTCCTGTAGGGCCCAGTGGCTCAGCCTCCCCAGTTGCCTGAGGTGGACACTCTTGGTGCACCCCCTTGTGGGCTTTGTGCACAGTCTTGTTGTAGTTATGCCTTGATTGTTGTTGGTATCACTGGGAGGAATTGACCTCCAGGCCAATTGGCTGTGAGAATCAGCTGTGTCTGCAGTGGGAGAACTTCTGTGCTGAAGACACCCTTCTGGGGCAAGACTTGCTTCAGTGGGGCTTTGGTGCTCACTGAATCTGCCCCCTGAGTGTGTCCCTTATGGATCTGAGGAGTTGTAATCTGGATGGTCCCACTCTGACCACTGGGTACACTGGCTCTTGGATCTAAGGAGGTGCTAATTTAGCCTCTGCCTGAGGTTACCCAGCAGGAGCTAAGAAGAGAACTTCCTTTTTTGGAGTTTGTAGGTGCTTAGATGAGGCCCAACTGTGAAGCAATGCAAGCTGATGTGGGGCCTTGGGCCTTCTCTTGGAAGTTCTGGGTCTGTCTGGCCCACCTGCAATTTGTTAGGTGATTTTCAGGTTGCAAAGGGCCAGGGCATTCATATGCAAAACCCTGTGCCTCAGCCTGGGTGGGGTGGGGTCTCAGGGAATCAGAGGGCTGAGCAAGCAGCTATGGCAGATTCTCAGCCCTGCCCTAAGGGGCCGTGCGTCTCAGTGTCCCGGTAATTGCTGCAGGCACCTCTGAGGGAAAGCGGCCCTCAAGTTTCGAGTTCTGCCTGCTGCCAGACAGTCCAGTTTCTCTCCGTATGAGTCCTGGGTCCCCAGAGACTTCCCGGAACCAGAGTTTAGAGCAGTCGGGAGCTTGTGGCTCCCTCCCAATTCAAAAAGACAGCCATGTCCTCAGGTGTCCACCCCTTTCCGCACGCGCTCGAGCCTCCGTACCTCTGCACTTTACTTCCGCACCTCCTCTGAGTCTACGTGTGCTTTTCTTTTTCCTTCTAGTTGTAGAATTTCCACTCAGCCAGCCTTCCTGTAGTTCTGGATGATGTCCATTTTGTCTTTTCATTGTATTTTTGAAGTTGTTGTGGGAGGCAGCAATTTCCGGTTTTTACCTATGCTGCCATCTTGGTTTCCCTCTGCCATTTTTTAATTGGATTGGTTGTGTGGTGTTGAGTTTGAGTTCTTGTATACTTTGGGTATTAACCCCTTCTCAGAGCTGTTGTTTACAAATACTATCTTCCATTTGGTTGGTTGACTTTATGTTTTGTTGTTGGTTTATTTTGCTGTGCATAAGCTTTTTAGTTTGATACAGTCCCATTCATTTATTTTTGCTTTTACTTCCCGTGCATTTCAGGTCAAATTCATAAAATGTTTTTTATGACCAAATTGCATTAATTTAGTACCCATGTTTTCTTCTATGTACTTTATTGTTTCAGATCTTATGTTTAGGTCTTTGATCCATTTTGAATTAATTTTTGTACATGGAGACAAATCGTAATCTAGTTTCATTCTTTTGCATGTGGCTTTCCAATTCTCCTAGCACCATTTATTGAAAAGGCTTTCTTTTCTTTACAGGGTGTTTTTTTGCTCCTCTGTAAAAAATTACTTGTCTATATATAATACCTGTGGTTATATATCTAGGCTCTCAATTCTGTTTCATTGTTCTTTGTGTCTGTTCTGCCAATACCATGGTGTTTTGATTCTGATAGCTTTTTAATAGCATTTGAAGTCAGGTAGTGTGATATCTCCAACCTCATTTTTTCTCAGGATTGCTTTGGCATTTTGGGGTCATTTCTTGTTCCATACACATCTGGCAAATTTTTTAAATCTATTTCTTTTAAAAATGACTGCGATTTTGATGGGAATTGCATTAAATCTGTATATGGCCATTTTAACAATGTTGATTCTTCCAAACCATGAACAAAATATTTTCCATTTTGCCGGGAGCCGGTCCATCCTTGCTGTTTCAAGGGACCTGGCATATATGGCATACTGTTCTTAATATGTTTGCTCACCTTCTTGGCGCTGTGTTTTAACCAAGGTCACCTTTCTGAGAAAGGTTGTTTCCCCAGGTAGGGATTTTCCCCTGAAGTTAGGGAGGGAATAAAACCTCTTAACTAAGTGCCAGGTGGGTAATTAATCACTTTAACTACGAACAATCATGCTTAAGCTACATAATCTTTACTCCCTGGAATGGAGATAAGAAACGCCCTAACCTTTGTAATAAAGATTGATAGGATTGAATCAACTGGTATAAATACAGATGTAACAAGACAGAGAGAGACAGAACTTAGAAGAGAGCCAGGAGGACAGAACCTACACAGAACCTACAGACAGAGGAACTTCGCTGGAGAGAACATGGCAGGGGATCCTGGACTGAACCTGACTGCAGAGGTTGGCAAGAGAGCCTGACTGGAGCCTGGTGACAGAACCTGGCTGGAGAACCTGGACAGAGCCTGGCTGGGGAACCTAGCGAGGGAACATGGCTGCAGAGCCTCGCTGGAGATCCGAAGCAGAACCTCTCTGGAGATCCAGACCAGAACTTGGCTGGAGATCCTGGCTAGGCTGCTGATCAACTGAACACTGTCTCCGTGTCATTCCTTCTTCGCTGACTCCGTCCGCACCGTTGGGAACCCCTGGACCTGCTGGGGTTGGACCCCGGCACCATTTTATTGTATCTTTTTCAAACTCTTATAATACTGCTTTTTAGTTTTCAGTATATAGGTCATCCACATCCTTTGTTAATTCGTAGGTATTTCATTCTATTGCTTTAAATTGCAAAGGAATCTTTTTCATATCTTTTTCTGAGGTTTCAATGATATTATATAGTAAAGCAATGGAATTTTTTTAACCAGTTAACTGCCATGCATCCAAACCATCCCCACATGCTACGATATTTTCAATTTGCATCTATAGACGCTTATGGCGTACAAAATGTTAATATATATTAAATGTATATATATAAATATATATATATACACACACACACACACACACACACACACACACACACACACTAGAAGCCCGTTGCAGTCTTCAGTCTTCGCTCTGTGTTTGCATATGCAAATTAACTGCCATCTTTGTTTGGTTAATTGCACAGTCGTTCTGATTGGCTGGTAGGCATAGTGGAGTGGCACCAATTTGCATGTGTCTCTTATTAGATATATATATATATATATATATATATATATATATATATATATCTATAGAGAGAGAGAGAGAGAGAGAGAGAGAGAGAGAGAGAGATATGTATATGTGTGTGTGTATATGTGTGTGTGTGTGTATATATATATATAGTTAGTTAGTTAGTAGAGGTCCAGTGCACAAAATTTATGTATGGGGGAGGGTGTCCCTCAGCCTGGCTTGCACCCTCTCACAATCAGGGACTGCTGGCTCCTAACCGCTCACCTGCCTGCCTGCCTGATTTCTCCCAACTGTCCTCCCCTGCCACAACCTGCCTTGTCCATACGAGGCAGCGGAGACTCCAGAACCAGCCTCCTCGGCGTCGCACAGAGCCACGGGAACCCAAGAACATCCTGCGCAGAGCGGCTGACGGGCCCCGCCTCCACTGTGTATGCAGCTATCTTATAGTCGTCTTTTTGTGACAACGTCACATGCGAGGGCGCGAGGACCACCTAGGCTTTTATATATATATGTTTTTAATCTTCATTGTTCAGATTATGACAGATGTTCCTCTTTACCCCCCCCCATAGCTCCCCTCCACCTGTTTCCCACCCCATCCCTGGCCCTTGATCCCCCCCACTGTCCTCGTCCATAGGTGTAAGGTCCTTGTCCAGTCTGTTCCTGTATCCACCACACCCCTTCCCCCTGAGAATTGACAGTCCACTCCCTTTCCATGCCCCGGATTCTATTCCATTCATTAGTTTATTCTGTTCATCAGATTTTTTATTCATTTGATTTTTAGATTCACTTGTTATGTATTTGTTGTCTCTTTGTTGTTCATAATTTTTTATCTTTACCTATTTCTTCTTCTTCCTCTTCTTAAAGAATATCCTTCAGCATTTCATATAATACTAGTTTGATGGTGATGAATTCCTTTAGCTTTTTCTTGTCTGTGAAGCTCTTTATCTGACCTTCAATTCTAAATGATAGCTCTTCTGGGTAGAGTAATCTTGGTTGTAGGTTCTTGCTATTTATCACTTTGAATATTTCTTGCCACTCTCTTCTGGCCTGCATAGTTTCTGTTGAGAAATCAGCTGACTGTCGTATGGGTACTCCCTTGTAGGTAACTAACTGTTTTACTCTTGCTGCTTTTAAGATTCTTTCTTTGTCTTTTGCCTTTGGCATTTTAATTATGATGTGTCTTGGTGTGGTCCTCTTTGGATTCCTCTTGTTTGAGGTTCTCTGGGCTTCCTGGACTTAGAAGTCCATTTCTTTCACCAGGTAGGGGAAGTTTTCTGTCATTATTTCTTCAAAAAGTTTTCAATATCTTGCTCTCTCTCTTCTTTTGGCACCCCACAATTCGGCTGTTGGTACACTTGAAGTTATCCCAGAGGCTTCTTACAGGATCTTCATATTTTTGGATTTTTTTTTTTTTTTTGCTCTTCTGGTTGGGTGTTTTTTGCTTCCTTGTATTTGAAGTCTTTAACTTGATTCTTGGGATCCTCTAGTCTACTGTTGGATCTATGTATATTATTCTTTATTTTGGTCAGTGTATGCTTAATTTCTGTTGGTCCTTTTTCATATCCTTGAGGGTCTCACTGAATTTCTTGGAGGTTTCTAGAAGATTCTTGAATAACCTTATAACCTTGGTTTTGAACTCTATATCCAATAGTTTGCTTTCCTCCATTTCTTTCATTTGTGACATGTTTCTTTGTCTCCGCAATTTGATAGAGTGGCCTTGTTTACTCGGTGTCCTATAGGGCCCAGTGGTTCAGCCTCCCCAGTTGCCTGAGGTGGACACTCTTGGTGCACCCCCTTGTGGGCTGTGTGCACAGTCTTGTTGTAGTTCAGCCTTTATTGCTGTTGGTATCACTGGGAGGACTTGACCTCTGGGCCAATTGGCTGTGAGGACCAGCTGTGTCTGCTGTGCAAGAGACACCTTTATGGGGCAGGTCTTGCTTCAGTGGGGCTTTGGTGCTCACTGAGTCTGCCCCTTGAGTTTGTCACTTATGGATGTGAAGAGTTGTTATCTGGTATGGTCTCACTCTGACCACTGGGTACACTGGCTCTTGGATCTCCAATGTGGTACAAAGTCAGCCACTGTCTGTGACCACCCAGCAGGAGCTACAGAGAGATCTGCAAATTCCTCCTCTTTGTTTTGGATTTGGAAATGCCCAGTCAAGGCCCAGCTGTGAAGCAAGGCAGGCTGCTGCTGCTGCTGTCAGCTTTGGGCCTTCTTTTAATAGCTTTGGGGCTCCCTGACCTTGCTGTTGCCTGTTTGACAGGTTTTAGGTTGAGAAAGGACACGCCATTCATATGCAAAAGCCGCTGCACATAGCTTGGGTGGGGTTATAAATTGAATGGGATGGGGTCTCAGGGAATCACCAGGGCAGAGCAAACAGCAATGGCTTCCAGTCAGCCCTACACAGGAGAGGTCCCAGTGCAGGAACAATGCCTGCTGCAAGCACGTCCGTCTGAAAGAAAGCTGCCCTTACATTCTTTCCCCAATGCTGGATAGTCCAGTTTCTCCCTGTATGTGTCTGGGTCGTCCAGAATCTCGCCCAGAACTGGAATTCAGAGCAATCGGGAGCTTGTATCTCACTCCCGATTAAAAAAGCAGCGCACCTGGGTGCCAGCCTTTTCCGCGCCTCCACACCTCCTACTAATCTCAATGCACTTTCTTCACCTCTCTGGTTGTAGTACTTCCACTCAGCCAGCTTTCCTGTGGTTCTGGATGATAGTTGTTCTGTCTTTTAGTTGTAATTTTGATGTGGTTGTGAGAGGCAGCAAGTACAGGTGTTTATCTATGTCACCATCTTGGTTCTAATATATTTTTATTGATTTCAGAGAGGAAGAGAGAGATAGAAACATCAATGATGAGAAAGAATCATTGACTGGAAGCTTATTGCATGCCCCTACTGGAGTTCGAGTTTTCAACCTGGGCATGTGTCCTTAACTGGAATCAAACCCGGGACCCTTCAGTCTGAAGGCTGATACTCTATCCACTGAGCCAAACTGGCTAGAGCAGCAATGGATTTTTGTACATTGATTTTGTATCCTGCAACTTTACTGTATTTGTTTATTGTTTCTAAGAGTGTTTTGGTGGTGTCTTTAGGGTTTCTATATACAGAATCATGTCCTTTGCAAACAGTGACACTTCAACTTTTTTCTTTCCAATTTGGATGCCTTTTATTCCCTTCTCTTGCTTGACTGCTCTGCCTAGGAGTTCCAGACCTATTTTGTTATGGTTAGAGTGGATATACTTGTTTTGTTTCTGATTTTAGAGGAAAACATGTCAGTTTTTCTTGTGCCAATACTATACTGTTTGGATTATAGTGTCTTTGTAGTATAACTTGATGTCTGGTATTGTCCCTCCAAGTTTGTTCTTCTTTCTCAAGATTGCTGCGCTATATAGGATCTTTTTTGTTTCCATTGTATATATGTACAATGTACATGTGTTTATTCTAGATCCATAAATATGCCTTAGGTATTTTAATTGGGATTGCATTGAATCTATAGATTGCTTTGGGTAGTATGGACATTTTAATGACTTTAATTCTTCCCGTTCACGAACATGGTATATTTTTTTCACTTGTTTATATCTTCCACTACCTTTTTTTTTCAACATCATACAGTGTTCCAAGTACAGGTCTTTTATCTCCTTGGTTAAGTTTTTTCCTAAGTATCTGAGTTATTTATTTATTTTTTTTGCAATGGTAAGTGAGATTGATTTTTTTAGTTTCTCTTTCTGAGAATTCATTATTGGTATATAAAAATGCCATCGATTTCTGGGTATTAATTTTGTATCCTGCTACATTGCTGAATTCATTTATTCTGGTAGTTTTTTGGTGGAGTCTTTAGGGTTTTCTGTGTACAATATCGTGTCATCTGCGAATAATGACAGTTTTACTTCCTCCTTTCCAATTTGGATAACTTTTATTTTTCCTTGTCTGATTGCTATGGCTAGGACTTGCAGTACTATGTTGAATAAGAGTGGTCTTGTTCTGTGCTTAGGGGAAATGCTTTTAGTTTTTCCTCATTGAGAATGATGCTGGGTCTAGGTTTGTCATATATGGCCTTTATCATGTTGAAATATGTATAATCCTCTACTCCCACTTTGCTGAGAGTTTTTATCAAAAAAGGTGCAGGATTTTGTCAAATGCTTTTTATAGGTCAATTGATATGATCATGTGATTTTTGTCTCTCAATTTGTTTATGTGATGTATCACCATTATTGATTTGTGAATATGGTACTAGCCTTGCATCCCTAGAATAAATCCCACTTGGTCATGGTGTATGATCTTTTTAATGTATTGCTGGGTCTGATTTGCTAATATTTTGTTGAGAATTTTAGCATCTATGTTCATCCAGTATATTGGCCTGTAATTCTCATTCTTTATAGTTTATCTGGTTTCCCAATTAGGCTAAAACAGGCATATAGATCAAATGGAAGAGAACAGAGAACCCAGAAATCTACCCAAGCTTTTATGCTCAATTAATATTTGACATAGGAGGAGAGGAACAAAGATGGCAGCTTAGGTAAACACCTGTACTCACTGCCTCCCACAACCACATCAGAATTAAAACTAAAATACCGAACATCATTCAGAACCATCTGGAAATTAGCTGAATGGAATTCCTACAACTAGAGTAGTAAAGAAGAAAGACTGGGAGGAGTGATGAAGGCACAGAATGGACTGGTCTGGCACCCACGTGGGCCATTTTTTAAAATCAGAGGGAGATTATCCCTGCAGAAACCACTGTGGGGCGCAAATGGTCCCAGCTCCTACCAGATCCCCCACCCAGGGTCCCAGAGCTGGGAAAAGACGTCCCTGTAATTTTGAGCTGTAAAAACCAGCAGGGCTTGTGGCTGAGAGACATGGAAGCTGCCAGAGAACCAGCTGTCCCTCTTAAAGAGCCAGATGTGAAATTATTTGGACTTACTTCCTCTGAGCTCCAGCACCATGAGGCTTTGGGGGACCCAGATATATACGGATAGTCACTGGAGTGTCTGGCATGGGCACAAGAACTCAGGAGCAGCTTTCTGCCAGACAGAGGTGCTCGCAGGAGTTATTGTTCCCATGCTGAGACCTCCCCTGTTGCAGAGTTGACTGGCAATCATATCTGAGTCCCCATCAACCTGGAGCACACTGATTGTTTCACCTTGGTGATTCCGAGACCCCAGCCCATTCAATTTGCATCCTCATCCATGCTGTTTGCAGCAGCTTTTTCATATGAATGACCTGTCCTGGCTCAGAATTCAAACTTTGCTAAAATCTCTCAAACAATCTGCAGCTGGTGTCAGCATGCCCCAAACATATCAATAAAAGCCCTAAGACCTGGCACCAGTACCAGCTGCCTTACTTCACAGCTGAAGCTTGCTTGAGCACTCCCAAACATGATACAAAGAAGAGGGAGCTGAGATCTCTCTGTAGCTCTTCCTGAGTTGCCTCAGGCAGTGGCTGACTGCTCCTTCCTGGAGACCCAGGAGCCAGTATACTCAGTGAACAGCTTCAGACCATACCAGATTACAACTCTACACATCCACTAGTGACACACTCAAGGGGAAGACTCAGTGAGCACCATACCCTTCTTGAAGCAAGTCCTGATTCATAGTGCTTCCTGCACAGCAGCTCTCCCACTGTAGTCACAGCTGGTCCTCAAAGCCCATTGGCCTGGAGGTCAATTCCTCCCAATGACACCAACAGCAATCAAGCCTCAACTACAGCAAGGTTTTGCACACAGCCCACAAAGCGGTGCACCTAGAGTGCCCAGCTTAGGTGACTGGGAAGGATAAGCCACTGAGTCCTCTAGGACACCTAATACACAAGGACAGTCTACCAACTCCAGGAGACATAGAAGCTCTACCAAATACATAGAAACAAACACAGAGAAGCAGCCAAAATGTGGAGACAGAGCAACATGTCACAAATGAAAGAAATGGAAGAAAGCAAACTACTAGATACAGAGTGCAAAACCACGGTTATAAGGTTACTCCGGAATCTTCATGAGACCTTCAAGGGACTTAGTGACACTTTCAAGGATCTTAGTGAGAATGCCAAAGACATGGTAAAGGACCAATCTGAAATTAAGCATACACTGACTGAAATAAAGAACAATATATAGTAGAGGATTCTGAGAATCAAATCGATTTGAAATATGAAGAAGCAAAACATACCCAATCATAACAGCAAAAAGATTCCAAAAATATGAAAATAGTGTAAGGAGCCTCAGGGATAACTTCAAGCACACCAACATTCACATTATGGGGGTGCCAGAAGAAGATGAGAGAGAGACAGATATTGAAAACCTATCTGAAGAAATAATGACAGAAAACTTTCCCTACCTGGTGAAAGAAATAGACTTCCAAGTCCAGGCAGCACAGAGAATCTCAAATAAGAGGAATCCAAAGAGGACTACACTAAGACACATCATAATTAAAATGCCAAGGGCTAAAGACAAAGAAAGAATCTTAAAAGCAGCAAGAGAAAAGCAGTTAGTAACCTACAAGGGAGTACCCATACAACTGTCAGCTGATTTCTCAACAGAAACTATTCAAGCCAGAAGGGAGTGGCAAGAAATATTCAAAGTGATAAATAGCAAGAACCTACAACCAAGATTACTCTACCCAGAAGAGCTATCATTTAGAATTGAAGGTCAGATAAAGAGCTTTACAGACAAGAAAAAAAGCTAAAGGAGTTCATCATCACCAAACTAGTATTATATGAAATGTTGAAGGGTATTCTTTAAGAAGAGGAAGAAGAAAAAGAACAAAAATATGAACAATAAAAAGGCAATTAAAGCATATCTATCACTCAGAGAACAAAAAAATGATTTAAAAACAGCAAACAGATTAAGGGACCTTTGGGACAACATGAAACGTACAAGATCTTTGTCATAGGAGTACTAGAGTAGAAGAAAGTGAGCAAGGTATCATCTGTTTCAAAAATTATTGGCAGAAACTTTTCATAATCTGGTGAAGAAAAAAGTCATACAAGTTCAGGAAACACAAAGAGTCCCAAATAAGAAGAATCGAAAAAGGCCCACGCCAAGCCACATCATAATTAAATTACCAAAAGGACAAAGAGAGAATCTTAAAGGCAGCAAGAGAAAAGCAATTTGTTACCTACAAAGGAGCTCCCACAAGGCTGTCAGCTGAATTCTCAATCCTGGTGCACTGGCCTGCTGTAATGGGTGTCTTGTGGGACCCAGTGGTGTAGTCTCCTTTATCTTTTGATCTTTGTGTTCTAGAAATATCCCTAGTGTGGGTTATATGGACTCTCTTAATGTAGATGGCTCCTGACTGCTTTATCGTTTTCTTGGGTGAACTCGGTTCTCAGGCTTGCTGCCTATGAGGCTCAACCCCAGCCACATCGTGGCAGCCCTTTTACAGAAGCTGACAGAACAAGACAAGGCAGGACTAAACTGAAAACAACACATACACACAAAATAATAGCTAATAACAATAACCAAAACAACCCCACCCCCAATAATAAAGCATGATAAATGAAAATAGGAAGAAAGGGAAATAAAAAGGAACAGTATAATACAAGATACCAAAAGAATTAGAGCAGAGGCCGAAACCGGTTTGGCTCAGTGGATAGAGCGTCGGCCTGCGGACTGAAGGGTTCCAGGTTCGATTCCGGTCGAGGGCATGTACCTGGGTTGCAGGCACATCCCCAGTAGGAGATGTGCAGGAGGCGGCTGATCGATGTTTCTCTCTCATCGATGTTTCTGACTCTCTATCTCTCTCCCTTCCTCTCTGTAAAAAATCAATAAAATATATTTTAAAAAAAAAGAATTAGAGCAGAGGAAGAAAAAGAAAGAATAATGTGAAGGAAAAGCAGGTGGAGAAAATAAAGAAAAATAAGAACAGAAGATGAGACATTTATGTATATATGAAATTATCATAATATTAAAAGGTAATGATGAATAAAATAATATGGAATAGGAAAAGAAACAATGGAGAAATTTAAAATTTTAAAAATGCATAGAGACAAGAAGAGAAGGGATATGAGAGATAAAAGGGGAAGCAGAAATGAAGTCTGAAAAAATAAGCAGAATATTATTTACAAAACTAGAGGCCTGGTGCATGAAATTTGTGCATGGGGTGTGTGTCCCTCAGCCCGGCCTCCACCCTTTCCAATCTGGGACTTCTCGGGGGATGTTCGACTGCCAGTTTAGTCAGACATCCCTCTCACAATCTGGGACTGCTGGCTCCTAACCGCTTGCCTGCCTGCCAGCCTGATTGCCCCCAACTGCCCTCCCCTGCCGGCCATCTTGTGACAGCCATCTTGTGACGACATGGGGCTGCCATCTTTTGATGATGTGAAGGTGTCGTGCGAGGGCCGCCTAGGGTTTTATTAGTATAGACAATATTTAAGAAAGAAAAAGAGAAAGAAAAACAAGTGGAGTTCAGCTCTGCAGATTTCATTGTCTATTGCACATTCACCCTTTGGATCTGCTATTTGTGGCACTCACTGGATGTTGCTCAGATGTTGTCCAAGACTGATCCCTTGGTGTGCCAGTCATCAGGCATACCCATAGGTTCTCTGGTGCAATCAGTGTCAGTCGCTATCCTGCCTGGCTTTTGGCCACTAGTCTTACACTTGGCAGGTATGAATCCCAACCACTGGAGTTGGCGGGCCCTCTGCATCATGGAGATTGCGTCTGCCTCAGGACTTGCCCCTTGAATGTACCCACTCTGAGTTGTTCCCTCTTCCCTTATGGATCTTCTCTCTGTGGAGATATCCAGGAACTGGCTGGGGTGGTTTAAGCAGACTCTTATTGGGGGTAGTGCTTGTAATCTGTAGGAGTTGGGGTTGGCACTTCCTCTATTTCCCTTTGGTGTGCTGGCTGCCTGTACTCACTGGGGAGCTTGGATTTGCTTTCCTGTAATGCCGCTGAAGGGCCCCGTACACAGCCCTTTGTTTCCCAAACAGAAATCCACCCAGACAGAAAACCACCTGGAAGACACTGTTGCAACACCTCAGCTCTGTCTGTCTCCCTGGCAGTCCCTTGATGCCACTCGGATGAAAAAAACAAATATAAAAAAGCAAATACAAAAATCAGCTCCTCTTGGCACTTCAGTCTTTCTGTGTAGCCTGCCACTCTTGGCCAGGGCTTCTGCCCAGGCTCCAACTGGCCAACTGTTGGTGATCCTCACACCATGACAGGATCGAGCCTTATGGGCACAGATTTCTACCCCTATGCTGTTTTCCTTTGGCTCAGATCACAGCAGAATGTGTAGACCTAGCAGAGTCCTAGGTTAGGGGCAGAGCGCCTTCAGTGTGCTTGAGGTGGAAGTGAAGTAGGGAAGTGTCATCTCTCCCCACCCCCACTCCCACCCCCACCCCTCAGGCATATAAACCAGTCCCTTTCCAGTTCTGCTCAGTGTTCTCCCAGGGACTTTAGGATCTCTCAGAATCACTGCTGGGTGTACCAGTCTGCTCCCTCTGCAGCTTAGCTCTGTGGTGTGGAGTTTTGCTACCTGTCTCCTACAGTCCCAGATCAGAACAATTGTCCCTAGTGCTGAAACAAAGAGATTGCTCTTTGCCTGGCCTGTTGGGGTTGTTCTTCCAAGGTGGATCGAATCTCCACTGCTTCCTACCACCCAGTACTACATGGGCTCCCCTTCCCTTCTCTGTTTTTCTGAGTTGGGGAATCCCTGTATGGGGCTTTAGAACCTTTGCTTGCAGGGTGGGAAGGGGCTCCATTGCTATAATATCAGAGAATATGCTTTGTATAATTTCAGTCTTCTTGAGTTTGTTGAGGCTAGTTTTGTGACCCAACATATGGTCTGTCCTTGTGAATATTCCATGTGCACTGGAGAAGAGATATAATTTGATGTTCTGGGATGGAAGGCTCTGTAGATGTCAGTTATTTTCACTTGGTCTAATGTGTCATTTAAGGCTTTGTTGATTTTCTGTTTGATCTGTCTAGAGCTGTCAATGAAGTGTTAAGATCTGCAACTATCATTATGTTTTGGTCTGTTTCTCTCTTTAGTTCTGTTAGTAGTTGCTTTATATATTTCAGTACTCCTTGATTGGGTACATATATATTCAGAAGTGTTATGTCTTCTTGATGTAGTGTTCCCTTTGTCATTATAAAATGTTCATCTTTGTCTCTTGTTAACTTTGTTATCTTGACACCTTTGTCAGGTACAAGTATGGCTACACCTGCTTTTCTGTGGATGTTATTTGTATGAAGAATCATTTTCTACTCTTTTACTTTGAGTCTAACTTTGTCTTTGCAGCTTAGGTGTATCTCCTAAAAGAAGGCTATGGTTGGATTTTAGTTTTTATCCTCTCTGCTACTCTGTGCCTCTTTACTGGTGAATTCAGTCCATTGACGTTTAGGGTAATTATTGATGTGTGAGGATTTTCTGTAGGAATTTTACCTTTTCTGGTAGCTCTGTGCATCCATTGATTCGTTTCCTTTGTATTTGTGTCTGTTGTTTTGTTTGATGGTATTCCATACGTATTTCCTCTGTGTCCTCTTTCCCTACACTGTTTCTCAGTTTTGGCTTGTGTGTGTGTGTGGCCATTATATTTATGAAAAAATAAAGTTTCATATATACAGTAGTCCTTTTTCTTTTGAATGCATCTGGTCTCCATCCTCTTTACCAAATTCAGGCCTTTACTCCCTCCCCTTTTATATTTTTGTTGTCACAAATTATCCCTGTTTATGCTGTAGGTTTGTTAGTGATCTTACTCATAGATTTGTGACCTTTTGTTCTTAGTTTCAGGTAGAATAACCTCCTTGAGTATTTCCTGTCATGGAGTTCTTCTGATGATAAAATCTGTCAACTTCTGTATCTCTGGGAACGTCTTTCTCTTTCATAGTTAAAGGATGACTTTACTGGATATATTTTTCTTGCCTGGTAATTTCTCTCTTTTAGTAGTTTGAAAATTTAGTTCCACTCTCTTCTGGCTTGTAGAGTTTCTGCTGAGAAATCCAATGATAACCTAATGGGCTTTCCTTTATAGGTTATTTTCTGTTTCTTCTGGCTGCTTTGACAATCCTTTCTTTGTCATTAATTTTTGACAGTTTTAATACAGTATGCCTTGGAGAAGGCCTCTTTGGATTGAGGTAACTAGATGTTCTATTTGCTTCTTGGATTTGAAGATGTAGTTAGTTCTTTCCATAGGCTTGGGAAGTTCTCCTCCACTATTTGTTTGAATTGGCTCTCTGTTCCCTTTTCTTTCTCTCCTTTGGTATGCCTATAATTCTTATATTACTCATTCTGATGGAATTCACATTGTTCTCATAGAGTTTTTATTTTTTATCTTTTTAAGCTCAAGTCTCTCTCTTCTTCCCTCTGCATCATTTCTAGATTTCTGTCTTCAATATCACTGGTCCTTTCCTCCATTTGGTTTGCTCTATTTCCTGTGCTTGCTAGATCATTCTTTATCTCTTTTATTGAATTCTTCATCTCTAGGATTTCTGTTTTGTTCTCTTTTAAAGTTTCAATCTCTTGGTGAAATACTAGTTTTGTTTGTTGTTTTCTAAACTCGCTAAATTGCCTGTCATATTATCTTGCCTCTGAGTGTTTTCAGAACTGCAATCTTGAATTCTCTGTCATTTATGTCATATATTTCCATGATTTTAAGTTTGTTTTCTGGAGTTTTATTTTCTTTCTGAGCTGTCTCTCTACCTTGGTTATTCATGGTATTTGATGGATTCCTTGAGGTGCTAAATCATAAGTTTCTTTTTAACTCTGAAATCCCACTGCTGTCCCCTACAGCCTCTGATGTCAGTGTAACCCTGATGTGTGAGGAAGAGGTGGGCTGTGGGAATCCCCTAGCTTCTTTGTTGTTTTGCCTTCTCAATAATGGCAACGTGGGTCCTCTGCTGGCATACCCCCATGTCCTGATTCTGTGTCACAGAGTGCACCTGTTGCTTAGGGAGAAATGTAATTCTGTAGTATTAGTTTCTGTTAGTATTAGTGATTCTGTAGTATTAGGTCCCAGTTAATGTGGTCCACGTTCCGACACCAAGGGCAAAAGGGCAATCTCAGGAAGGTTAAGGGGGCGTGGGGAGGAGGCCAGGTTTTGTGGCTTTGTTTCTGTCTGAATTGCTGACTGCTCTTCTGTGCTATGTTCTTGCCCAGGTTTCCTAGCTCAGCCATACCTCGTGCTGCTTACTCCTGCAGGAATGCCCACTGAGTTTCTCTCTGTTTCTCCCAGCTGAGAGGAGTGTAAGCCACAACTGGATTCCTCCCCTCTCCATCAGAGCTCCCAGCTGCCAGGCCACATCCCTGGCTCCTATCATACCCACTTCTTTTCGCCTCCCTCTTTGCTCTACTTGCCCATCTTTAGATGTTTCAATGTATGGCTCTCTCAGGGTTATTTGTGTGTTGAGCAGGGAATCCTTTGTTGAGTTATAGCTGTTTAAATTGTTGAAACTTGAAGGGAGAAGACCAAGGAATCTCTCATGCCACCATTCCTCTGTCACCTCCTTTAACTTATTACTCCCTAATCTCTAACTTTTATTTCATTTATACAATCTCAACATCATTACTCAGATATATGGTCATTTCTGTCTCTATGTTTTTGTTTTCCCCTAACTTTGCATTTAAATTATTCCTTCCAGGGCCACATTAATAGTCCATTAAGCTTTCCATAAGAGTCCTATTTGTTTGTAAGTATTTGGGATGGGTGATTAGCTTGTTTAGCACATGCTTATACATCTCATGTGTTGTTTTCTCATTGTTTTTATGTATGAAAAAGTCTTGATTTCACTGTGAGCCACTTGACTACCATGGTACCATACATATTTTTTATTCCTTCACAGTTCTTTCATGGGAAATTTATCATTTTCATTGAATTTAATAGATTTGAAGTAGAATTATCATTTGCCTATTTTATTTGCATAACTGAACTGAAACATATAATTTTAGAAGTAATTAATTAATCCATTTATACCACGGAATTTATGAAGCGTGACTTAGAGCCTGAAGATCTCAGTCCAAATACTATCGCAACAACTTATCCAAGCTAATACACTATCAAGACTTTTTGTAGTCTTTGAAGCTTAGTTTTTTAAGTGATTAATAGATGCGATACCTAGCCAATAAACAGGGTGGCTACGAGAATTAAAACAAGATAATGAATGTGATGGTACTGAGCATGCTGTCATTTCATGGTAGCTATTCACCAAATTTTACATTTACTTAAATTAATAATGTATTTTCTGTTATGAGAGTCACAATTTCTAAAATGCACATTTCTGATTGATTTATGAAACTTAGTTAATAAGCGTATATTTTATTTTTCTTTAGACATTTATTACAATTTTAATGGTACCATTAGCCATATATATACATCCATCTGCATATTCACAGATATAGTCATCCATCCATCTGTAAATCATTTGGCATATTTTCTATTCTACATTTTTATTGAGATCTGATTTACAAAGTGAAATGTATAGTTTTTAAATGTACAGTTTAAAGTATGACAAATAAATACACCCATGTAGCTCACATTCATTTTTCCATTTCCCTAGCAAGTTTCCTTAGGTCCCTTTCAAGACAATCCCCTAGAAGCAACAACTCTTGTTTTTATTTTTTACCCTCTTTTATTTAGTACATTATATGTTAGATACTCTTAGTGTGTGAGTTATTTCACTCAGCCTAGTATTTTTCTTTACATTCATGTTTTTATAGCAGTTCAGTAGTTTTTATTGCTGAGATATCTTTCAGTGTTTGAATATATCACAGTTCTTTTTTCTTCTAGTTTTCTTTTTGTTATTGATTTCTAGCTTAATTCCACTGTGGCATGAGAACATGTTCTATATATTTCACATCTTTGAAATTTATCAAGACTTTCTTGACGGCCCAGCCTATGGTCAGTTTTTGCAAGTATTCCACATACATAAAAAATAATGTAATTTGGTAGTAGTTGTGTGTAATGGTCTATGTGTATTAATTAAGCCACATTTATTAGTTATGTTGTTCAAATCTTCTAGCTGACTACTAATTTTTTTGGCTTTTTCTGTTAGCTACTGTAATATGTATTTTGGTCCACTTTTGCTTATTTGTTTAAGGCCACCATATTCCTGATACAATGACTTTTTATTCTAATGCAGTGTGATTTTCAGTAAATGTAGTAATACTTCTTTATTGCAATACTCTTTCTCTCCTATTAGAATAGCTATATCAGCTGTCTTTTAGCTTAGTGTTTTTGTTTTGATGGTATATCTTTTTTCAACCTTTCCATATGCTTTTATTTAAAGTAAACAATGTATAGATCACTTTTTAAAATCGAGATTTATTAATAACTAGAGGCCCGGTGCACAAAAATTTGTGCAATTGGGGGGGTACCTCAGCCCGGCCTGTGCCCTCTCATAGTCTGGGACCCCTCGGGAGATAAAGACCTGCTGGCTTAGGCCTGCTCCCAGGTGGCAGAGGGCAGGCCCAATCCCTAGGTGCAGCCCCTGGTCGGGCTCAGAGCAGGGCCGATTGGGAAGTTGGTGCACTGCCCCCTGTCATGCACAGATCAGAGCGGAACAGGAGGTTGCAATGCCACCATTAGTCACGCTCAGAGTAGGGCCAATTGGGAGCTGGGGCACCGCCCCCTGTCACACTCAAGGCAGGGCCGATGGGGAGGTTGTGGCGCCACCCCCTGTCACGCACAGAGCAGGGCCAATCAGGGGGTTGGGGCGCTTCAACCTGTCACTCACAGAGCAGGGCCCATCAGGGGGGTTGGGGCTCCGTACCCTGTCACGCACAGAGCAGTGTCGATCAAGGGGTTGGGGAGCTCCCCCCGTCATGCACAGAGCAGGGTCGATCAGGGGGTTGGGGAGCTCCCCCCTGACACTCAAGAGTAGGGCCGATAGGGGAGTTGGGGCACCGCCCCCTGTCACACGCAGAGCAGGGCGGATCAGGGTGTTGGGGCGCCCCACCCTGTCACACTCAGGGCAGGGCCGATGGGGAGGTTATGGTTCTACCCCATCACACACAGAGCAGGGCCCGAGGGGGGGGCAGTGTTGGGGCGCCGCACCCTGTCACGCACACAGCAGGGCCGATCAGGGGGTTGGGGCGCCGCACCCTGTCACACACAGAGCCACAGGGCAATCAGGGGGTTGGGGAGCTCCCCCCTATCAGGCACAGAGCAGGGCTGATCAGGGGGTTGGGGTGCCTTCCCCGTCACGAACAGAGCAGGGCAGATAGGGAGGTTGTGGCCCCGCCCCCTGTCACACACACAGCCGCAGGGCTATCAGGGGGTTTGGGCGCTGCCCCCTATCACACTGATCCCGGTGCTGGGAGGCCTTGCAGCTCCGCTGAACCCGGTGATGGCAGGCATATTACCCTTTTACTATATAGAATAGAGGCCTGGTGCATGGGTGGGGGCCAGCTGGTTTGCCCTGAAGGGTGTCCTGGATCAGGGTGGAGGTCCCCACTGGGGTGCCTGGCAAGCCTGGATGAGGGGATGATGGCTGTTTGCAGCTGGTCACACACCCTTCAGGGTGGGGGTCCCCACTGGGGTGCCTGGCCAGTCTTGGTAAGGGGCTGAGGGCTGTTTTCAGGCTGGTGGGTAACTGAAGCTCCCAACTGCTCCTTTTTTTCTTTTTTTTTTTTATTCTGGGCCAGCTTTAGCTTTGAGGCTTGGCTCCAGCTCTTAGGCCTCCGCTGCGGAAAGAAGGTATCTGGTTTGTTTCGGTTCTATAATCGAAACACTGTTTCAACTCCAGCTCTGAGGTCCTGACTGGCTGAAAGCAGGTTTCTGGGGTTTTGTTTAGCTTCTTTATTTGTAACAATGTTTCAAAGTGCAAGCTCAGAGGCCGGCAGCGGCAGGCGGGGAACGTTGGAGTCCTCCGTCACTGAAGCAAGCAAGCCTCATGTTCGCTTCAAGCTGCCTGGCTGCCATCTTGGTTGGCAGTTAATTTGCATATCACCCTGATTAGCCAATGGGAAGGGTAGCAGAGGTATGGCTAATTACCATGTTTCTCTTTTATTAGATAGGATAGTTTATTTTAATTGAAATATTTAGTCCATTTGTATTTAGGGTGCATGCTGATATATCCTGTTTAGTTAGTACTCTTTTGTCCAAGGTTGTTTTTGGATTCATTTTTTTATTCAGTTTCTATCTTGCTAATTTCTCTATTCTTCTATTATTCTTTGAGTGGCTATTCTGAAGATTATAACATGTATTCTTATTAGAGTTTATTATAGGACTCAACAAATGCTGGTTTTCTACCAGGATCTTAGCTTCTCATGTTCTTGCTGCCTTAGTTTTTCTACAATGCCTCAAACATAGTTTGTATTTTACAGCTTTTATAACCTTTGTTAGTAGAAGGGTTGATCTAATAAAACTACTCTGATAGTTGGAAATAGATGTCCTATTTGTAGCTTTTTATCATTGTCAAATTTATAGCTTTCTATAAATTTCCCTGCTAAAGCTGATTAAATAGAATAAAAACAGCAGATAATACTGAACTACACAGTAAAAATCTGACATGAAGACAAACCAACCATTTTACACGTAGTACAGAGAAATGAAACATATATCATTATGAAGGTACATTTTTTCCCCCTGCCAGACTGAGAATTTTGTTTCTACTTTTTCCATATATGCCATCTAGTGGAGGTTTTGTAGAAATGAAATAACAGGAAAGTAAGATGAATGAAAGGCTCTGTATCATCCAAAAATAATTTTTTCAATTATGGTAACATATATAAATCTTATTCTTTTTAACCCATTCTTAGCCATTAACAATTTTGAGGAAATTTGGTAGATGGATAAAAATACAACTTAGTATCACTAGTAAATTCAGCTGGGTTTTGTTAGACAATATATGCTAAGCACTAGAAGATAAAGATTAAAGATCCAGTCCATTCCTGAAAAATTTGACAGTATAGATAACAAAACTTAAAGGCATTTATAACATAGTAATATTAGAGGTAGAATAAGGTGTCTCTAGGAATCAAAATTAGGAGAATTTAACTGAGATGAAGATGATAAATGGAAGAAGCTTCCTAGAAGTATATCATTTGAACTGAAGTTTACAGAATGAATAGAAGTTAGCCAACTACCAGTAACTATGGTAGAAAAAGATATTCATGCCCTGGCTGGGGTGGTTCAGTTGCTTAAGTGTCGTCCCTTGCATCAAGAGGTTGTTGGTTCAATTCCTCCTGGTCAGGGCACATGCCCGGGTTGCTGGCTCAATGCCAGTAGGGAGCATGCAGGAGGCAGCCAATTGATGTTTCTCTAAAATAAAATAAAAACATATTAAAAAAGGAAAAGAGAAAATTCAATGTGGGTGCATGTTTAGGCAGAGAAAGAGCCCATTTGATTCAGGTAATTTGTAACTTATGAAACCAGATCATATGAAATTGGTGTAGAAAATGAGCAAAACTCATATTCATCATTGGCTAGGTAATAACCTGTGTAATCTATGCTTAAAAAATGAATTTAATCCTGAAAACTACTGAACAATTATAATAAGAATGAACATACTATTTTATAAAGGTTATTTTGACACCGAGTTGAGGATGAATTGAAGCCAAGAGGTTCAATTAAAAGGCCATGGACTACATATTCAAAATTGAAAATAGCAAGTAAATTTGCCTGAATTTGAAGAATATTAGTTCTATTTTATCAAGATAGTTTTCAAAATTTTTATTTAAAATTTTGACAATGCAAGGTTTTTGTTAAAAAAAATTTTAAAGTATGTAACTTAGAAAGTGAAATCTTTTTCTCCTACTCTTCAGTTTTTATAGATGGTTGTTATTTGTTTTTTCAGAACTTCTTCCATGCGTTAGCATTTTTGTTTTGTTTTTAAATGGTATTATACAGTACATAGGATGGGGCAAAAGTAGGTTTACAGTTGTGAGTTTGAGAAACAGAGTTTATTCTTGTATTGTTATTTACTAGAGGCCCGATGCACAAAATTCGTGCAAGAGTAGGCCTTCCTACCCCCAGCTGCTTGCACCGGGTCCCCTCTGGCACCTGGACCCGGGCTTCCCTCTGGCCACCAGCAGACACCCGGGACCCTGGCTTCCCTTGTAGCCCGGCTTCATCTGGAAGGTCGTCTGGAGGGAGGTCCGGAAGGACGTCTGGTCTAATTAGCATATTATGTTTTCATTAATATAGATTATTATTTTCCATATGAACAACTGCAAACCTACTTTTGCCCCACCCTGTATACTGTATTGCAATTGACTTTTTCAACTGGTCAGTGTTTCATGGGCACTATACTTGTCTGTATGTATAGATATAGTTCTCTTTTTATATTGGCTGCATAATATTCCATTGTATTGATATGAAATAATTGCTTAACTTCATATTTTACTGAAGAACATTTGGGTAGTTTCCAGATTTTTAGTATTACAAAACAATGTTATATTGAGCATCTCTGGCAACTTGTGTAGGTTTTCTATAGAACACATTCCTAAAGTAGGGTTGTTGACTCACAGATACGTTTATTTAGAATTGTGGTATGTGTTGCCAAATTGTCTTTGAAAAAGTTGAATCACTTTATACTACTTCCAACAGTATTTGAAAGGACCCACACAGTGATATCACTGGATATTTTTGATATTTAAAATTTTCCAATATGATTTATTAATAATGATACTTCATTTAATTTGCATCTTTTCAGTAATACTTAATTGATGTTTTCCATGTTTTTGTGAGTGGTTTATATTTCTTTGTATATTAAGTGCTTGTGACCTTTGCCATTTTTCTATTTGGTGGTTCCACATATTTCTTAGTGATTTATAAGACTTTTTGTATACATGGACCTTTTAGCTTATGTTTTATGTGTTGACCTGTTATTTCTAGTTTGTTTGTGTTCATGCTGATATTGTTGTTGCTTTTTAGTTTTTATGTTAAATTTCCATCTATCTTTTGAGAAAAATTGTCAGGAACTAACTTCCCCAAAAGTTCTGGACTCAGAGAGTTTAACAGTTTACTTCTTTAAACTTCCAAGGAATAGATTACACTAATATAACTTAGGTAGTTGCAGAGCATAATGAATGATCAGAGCATTATGAATAAATCAGCAAAATGAATGTTATCAGCAAATTAAATGAATACTATCTAGTGATTCAATGGGATGCATGTTAACTTTAAAAAATGGTTCACCCCCCGCCTGGTGGTTCAGTTGGTTGGAGCATGTTCTTGTATACCCGAAAGGTTGCAGGTTCCATCCCTGGTTTGGACACATAGGGAGGCAACTAAATCAATAAACATATCCTTGGGTGAGGATTAAGAAAGAAATGGTTCAATATTAGGGAAATGAATTTTATAAAAATAGGTCAGGAGATATTGGGAAGAGGTGAGGATTCAAGAGTAAATACTAACAGAAAATAAGGATGTTATAAACTTTCAGATCAAGAGATCAGAAGTAAGGGTAGGAATTTGATAGAACAAATAGAACTTGATCACTCTGACAAGGCTAAAAATGAGACATGGAAGCATGTAATTACCATGGGAGCATGGTAAATAAAAAGCACAAGAATAATGTCAGAAATAAGTTTAACCATGTTAATAAAAAAGGAAAGTAATATAATTGGTAAAGCTCACTGATTAAAACATCCTATCTAATAAAAGAGAAACATGGTAATTGGCATACAACCGCTACCCTTCCCATTGGCTAATCAGGGCGATATGCAAATTAACTGCCAGCCAAGATGGCAGCCGGCAGCCAGGTAGCTTAAACTGAACATGAGGCTTGCTTGCTTCAGTGACGGAGGACTCCAACGTTCCCCGCCTGCCGCTGCCGGCCTCTGAGCCTGCAGTTTGAAACATAGTTACAAATATAGAAGCTAAACAAAACCCTAGAAACCTGCTTTCAGCGAGCTGGGATCTCAGAACTGGAGTTGATACAGAGTTTCGATTATAGAACCGAAACAAACCAGATACCTTCTTTCAGCAGCAGAGGCCTAAGAGCTGGAGCCTCAGAGCTAAAGCTGGCCCAAATTAAAAAAAAAAAAAAAAAAAAAAGAAAGAAAGGAGCAGTTGGGAGCTTCCGTCACCCGCCAGCCTGAAAACAGCCCTCAGCCCCTCACCCAGACTGGCTAGGCACCCCAGTGGGGACCCCCACCCTGAAGGGTGTGTGACCAGCTGCAAACAGCCATGATCCCCTCATCCAGGCTGGCCAGGCACCCCAGTGGGGACCACCACCCTCATCCAGGACACCCTTCAGGGCAAACCAGCCGGCCCCCACCTGTGCACCAGGCCTCTATTCTATATAGTAAAAGGGTAATATGCCTCCCAGCACCAGGATCAGCATGACAGGGGGCAGCGTCCAAACCCCCTGATAGCCCTGCGGCTCTGTGTGTGACAGGGGGTGGGGCCACAACCTTCCTATCCGCCCTGCTCTGTTCGTGACAGGGGAAGGCGCCCCAACCCCCTGATCAGCCCTGCTCTGTGCCTGATAGGAGGGAGCTCCCCAACCCCCTGCGGCTCTGTGTGTGACAGGGTGCGGCACCCCAACCCCCCCACCCCACGGGCCCTGCTCTGTGTGTGACGGGGTAGAGCCATAGCCTCCCCATCGGCCCTGCCCTGAGTGTGAGAGTGGCGGCGCCCCAACCCCCTGATCCGCCCTGCTCTGTGTGTGACAGGGGGTGGAGCCCCAACTCCCTATCGGCCCTACTCTGTGAGTGACAGCGGGGGGAGCTCCTCAACCCCCTGATGGGCCCTGCTCTGTGCGTGACAGGGGGGAGCTCTCCAACCCCCTGATCGACCCTGCTTTGTGGGTGAAAGGGTGGCGCCGCAACCTCCCCATCGACCCTGCCTTGAGTGCGACGGGGCAGCGCCCCAACCCCTCAATCGGCCCTACCCTGAGCGTGACTGAGGGTGGCATCACAACCTCCCAATCCGCCCTGCTCTGTGCATGACAGGGGGCGGCGCCCCAACTCCCCAATTGGCCCTGCTCTGAGCCAGACCAAGGGCTGCACCTAGGGATTGGGCCTGCCCTCTGCCACCCAGGAGCAGGCCTAAGCCAGCAGGGCATTATCTCCCAAGGGGTCCCAGACTGTGAGAGGTCACAGGCCAGGCTGAGGGACCCGCCTCCCCCCCCCCCCCCGAGTGCACAAATTTTTGTGCACCGGGCCTTTAGTAGTAATATATTAGCTAAAACCAAATTCAGTGAAGTCATAATTAAAAATAGACATAATGGCTGAAAATCAATCAATCAAAATTATGTTATTCATTTAGCAAATATTTATACCAGGTAGGTACCAAACCCCCCAAAAAATAAGTACCTCTGGGGTAGTCAGGGAACAAAGATGGTGACTTCAGATTTGATTTTGAGTTTTCTTGGGGTACCCAGGTGGTAGTGACAGGTAAGATCTGTAGCTCAGGAGCAAGGCCTGGGCTAGAGATAATGGATTCAGCAGTCAACTGTATGTTGAGAATAAAGTCATGAGAGTAGGTGAGAGCCTTCAGGCGTGTTGTTTATGTAGTGAACAAAGGTAATGGTAGGACAGAAGCCTCTGAAATACATAGTTTTAAGCTCTAGAAAAATAAAAGGAGTCCGCATAACCTTTGTCAAAGCAATCATGTATTAGAAGTAGCAGGCAAAAAAAAAAAAAAAGTGCATGGAAGAAGAGAATTTTTTACATTAAATATCAGGAAATAAATAAGATGAAAACTAATATTGGAAGTAAAATTATCAGTAGCACAATTACCATGTCACTTGAGTAGATTAGTTATAAAGTTTTATAACTTACCTGGAGAGTTTATAACATTGTCATAAATAAAGAAGCATTTTTAAAAATGAAGAGTTTACTTAGATTTCATTAATCTATAGCAAGCAGACTATTACAGAGGTTACAAGTCTCTATAGATGCAAAAGCACTGGGAGAATTATTCTCTCCTCTTTCAAAACTGTCATGCAACATAGTGGTAGAGTAGGTGGATGCTCCACTCACCTCTTCCTAGGACCAACTAAATTATAGAAAAAAAATCCTGAGTAACTTAAGACTAGCTGAAGAGAAGTCTTATAACCAAGGATTTAGAGAAGCAACATCAAGACTGATAGGAAGGGTGGAGACATGAAAAGGGCTGGCCTTACACCTCCTGGGTCAGCTGAGATTCACTCTGAGAAGTGTGGGGTCTAAACCCTGAGCCAGGTTCCTCAGCCCAGAGCATCAGAGCCTAGAAAAGGCACCCACATAACATCTGGCTGTGGACAGCAGCAGAGTTTCTGTCCACCAGAGAGAGATGGTAGTCCACTAGAGACACAGGGCTAACACACAAAATTTCATTCACAGCCAGTCACCCAGAGCTCCAGTAGAGGGAGGGCAGAGTTGACTAGAGTCATGTGAGGTGAGATCGGGCATTATTCCTCTGGGGAGGGAGCTGAAGGAGACAGCTGCCAGTATCTCTGTACTGAGTCATTCTCCCATACTGCAGGAACCATATTTCTTGAGCGGAACTCTCCCCTTGTATTGCATGAGCCCGGGAGAAAGCAATAGTCTTACCATCTGGACTCCCTCTCACCCCACCCTATTAAGCTTACACCCTGCTGAGGAGTACAACCAGGAGACTGAGCTTAACAGGAAGCTGACAGGCAGAGGTGGAACTCTGGCTGCCTTGGGACTTTTGATGAAAGGCCTCTGGGCTTGGTGCTAGTAAAAGCTGGCCTTGGTGCACAGCTTGGTCCTTCCCATGTGTACCCAAGCCCAGCAAAGGCAGCCACAGATTGTGGATCACTTGTTGCTCCAAAACAGGTTGCCAAGGGCCAGTCACAGATAACATCTTAACATTGGTACGCACCCTCCCAAGAGACTCAGAGCCAACACACCCAATGGCCAGCTTCAAACAACGTCAAAGAAGGATCTAATATGCTTCACAAGAAGTGTATCCAAAAGGAAATCTCAGCAAGGGCCATACCCTGCTGAGGTGAATTTCACTTCTTGTGGGTAACACCTGCACAGCAGCTTGCATACATGGTCACGGTTGAGCCTCAACGGTCAGCCAGCCTGAGACCCCATCCCACACACAAATGGGCCAATAGCAATCAAAACTCAATTACAAGAGGAGGGCCCACATAACCCACACAAGGGCCATTCCTGGAGCATCCAGCTCAGGTGATCAAGGAAACTGCACTGCTGGATCCCACAGAACACCTACTACATAAGGCCACCCAATGAAGACAAGTAGTCATAGACGATCTGATACATAGAAACAAACACAAAGAGGCAGCCAAAATGGACAAAGAAAAAGTCCTCAAATGAAAGAACAGGATAAATCTCCAGAAAAAGAGCTAAAAGAAATGGAGGCAACAATAGGTTGCATAAAGCAGAGGATCCAATTTGGAAAACAAGTTAGAAAAAAACAAACAAAACAATCAGAGCAGCACAAACTAAAAATAATTTTTAGAAAATGAGGCTATACCCTGGCCAGTGTGGCTCAGTAGTTGGGCATCAAGTCATGCACCAAAAAGTTGCTGGTTCGGGTGAGGATTTAAAAAAATACACCAATGGCATATTTCACAGAACTAAAACAAATATCCCCAAAATTTATATGGAACCACAAGAGACCTTGAATAGTAACAACAATATTGAGAAAAGAATATTAAATTTGGAAGAGTCATGCTATATGATATCAAAGTATACTACAAAGCCATATTAATCAGAATAGCATGGCACTGGCATAAAAACAGACATATAGATCAATGGAATAGAAGAGAGAGCCTAGAAATAAACCCAAGCTTTTATAGTCAAATAATATTTGACAACGAAGGCAAAAACATACAACGGGGTAAAAATAGTCTATTCAATAAATGGTGCTGGGAAAATTGAGCAGATATGTAAAATAATTGAATTAGACCACCTTCTTACACCATACATAAGAATAAACTAAAAAATGGATTTAAAGACTTAAACATTAGACTCAAAACTATGAAAATCTTAAAAGAAAACATAGACTGTAAAATCTTGGACATTACTAATAGTAATATATTTTCTGATATATCTCCCTTGGCAAGGAAACAAAAGAAAAATAAACAAATGGGACTATATCAAACTGAAAACTTTGCAAAGCAAAGGAAACCATCACATAGACATAGATCACAGTGTGGTGAATGTAGGGTAGGAGGGCAGGGGTGGGGGGTTGAGGAGGATATTGGGGTGATAAGTGGCAATGGACAGAGACTTGACTTGGGGTGGTGAATAATAATACAGTGTATAGATGATGTGTCGTAGAATTGTGCACCTGAAACCTATATAATTTTGTTAACCAGTGTCACCCCAATGAATTCAGTAAAAAAGGAAAAAAGCAGTTTAGAAGCTGAGTAATATATCTTTTATGTAATCTAGATCCTATTACTGATAGTTTGCTATTCCATTCAGTAAATTCAACTTTTCTTAGAAGTTAGAAACTAATACAAGCGTTGTAACATTTTAGTAGTGTTCTGAAGCTTTTTAGTAAGCAAACTATACGTCTAGTAGTTTTCTTATCTAAGAGGAAATAGGCATCTATAAGAAGCCATTTATACCCATGAGAATTTACAAACAGAAAACTATATCCCTGCTGCTTTCTGAGATTAAGAGGAATTTGGAAGAACCTCAGTTTTCAGTACAATTTCAGAACAAATTTCAGTTCAAATTCAGAAAATTTTGGTTATAATTTTCAGTAATAAGGTCAAATGGGACACTTACACTTTTATGTCACCTTATTTGGATACTCTGCCAGAGTATCATCTCTTCGAGATTATACTTTAGCCAGCTTACTTTAGTTAGGTTACCAATTTTGCTATATTGTGGAATGAGTTTATGAAATTTATCCTGTGTTTCATGATCAAATATACAAAAAGGGGACATATGTAATATTTTCAACAATGAAGATTTAAAAAAATAAAAGTATATGGTGACCTCGGTCCCATAACCACAAGGAACTAAATTTTGCTAACATCCTAAATGAGCATGTAAAGGAAATTCTTTCCTAGGGGTTGGCCAATATGATAACTGTTTTGAGATGCCCTGAGCACAAACCCAGTCATGTGCCATACTTGAAAATTTGACCTACAGAATTCTGATTAGGAAATGGGTGTTTTAAATCACCAAGTTTGTGATCATTTATTATGTAACAACTAGGGGCCCGGTGCACAAAATTCATGCACTGGGTGGCGGGGGGGAGTGTCCCTCAGCCCAGCCTGCCCCCTCTCACATACTGGGAGCCCTCAGGCGTTGACCCCCATCACCCTCCAATCGCAGGATTGGCCCCTTGCCTAGGCCTGACGCCTCTGGCTGAGGCGGCCGGCCCGGGCAGCAGGGACCCGCAGCTGCAGCGGCCCCACGATCGTGGGCTTTGCTTTAGGCCCAGGCAAGGGACCTCTAGCTCCTGGGACTGCCAGCTTCGACCGTGCCCAGCTCCCATCGCTGGCTCCACCCCTACTTCCTGCTATCACTGGCCAGGGTGGAAAAGGCACCTGATTCTCGGATCATGGCTGGGGGGCAGGGCAAAGGCGGCCCCAGGGCCGCCTTTGCCCTGCCCCCCAGCTCTTAGCTCCCCCCTGGGTTTCCGATCACTGTCAGTGGCAGGGGGCTTCTTCCTGCTTTCCCTTTCACCTCCCTGCATTGTGCCTACATATGCAAATTAACCGCCATCTTGTTGGCAGTTAACTGCCAATCTTAGTTGGCAGTTAATTTGCATATAGCCCTGATTAGCCAATGAAAAGGGTAGCTCGTACGCCAATTACCATTTTTCTCTTTTATTAGTGTTGATAGAATACAAATATATGAACAGTTCCATTAAAAATAAATTAATCAATGAATTAAATTTTAAATTTATTGGCATAAATATTCCCTTATACTTCAAACTCTGGAGACTCTGTACTGATATCACTTCTCTTATTCCTGACATTGGTGATTTGTGTCACCTTTTTTTTATCATGATCAGTTTGGCTATATTTTATCAATTTTATTGATCTTTTCTTAAGAATCTAAAGAGAAAGAAATGTACAATATGAAGATTTAGAGAAAGGTAGAGGGAACAGCACTTTCACAGT
Source organism: Myotis daubentonii (assembly GCF_963259705.1). NCBI lineage: Eukaryota > Metazoa > Chordata > Mammalia > Chiroptera > Vespertilionidae > Myotis > Myotis daubentonii. Next base: position 13,339,960 of record NC_081849.1, on the reverse strand, counting down.
CCCTGAAAGGGGGAAAATTTGGCATTTTCATAAAGAATAAACTGGAAGTGGCCAAAGGAGGAATCATGGAGAACAATTCTGAGACTTACACAATAATATAGATCAGAGAAAGATAATGATAGCTTGGACTGCTTATAATGGCTAACAAGATGTGAGAAGTGGTTAGCTTCATAATATATTATGAGGTAAATCCAATAGGACCTGCTGATGTCTTATATATGGAGTGATGGAGAATAGTCACAAATAATGCTTAGTCTTAGGCCTGTGGTTAATGGTAGCTTTGTTAAATAGGAAAGATTGGAAAGAGCAGATTTGAGCTATTGTGGGGAAAGTGGGATGGAGGAAAGGCCTCAAGAGATCTGATTTATACTTAGTGAACATTTTTTTCCCTTTTTTTAATATATTTTTTATTGATTAAGTTATTACATATGTGTCCTTATCCCCACATTACCCCCTACCCCCCCCCCCCCGCTCATGCCCTCACCCCCCCCTTGTTTGTGTCCATTGGTTAGGCCTATATGCTTGCATATAAGTCCTTTGGTTGATCTTTCCCCCTTACCCCCACCCTCCCCTACCTTCCCTCCAAGGCCCGACAGTCCAATCAATGCCTCTCTGTCTCTGGATCAGTCCTTGTTCATCAGTTTATGTTGTTCATTATATTCCACAAATGAGTGAGGTCATGTGGTATTTATCTGCTCTCCAGTTCCATCCATGCTGTGGCAAATGGTAAGAGTTCCTTTTTCTTCTTCCTCTGCTTAAAGAATACCTTTCAGCATTTCATATAATGCTGGTTTGGTGGTAATGAACTCCTTTAGCTTTTTCTTATCTGTGAAGCTCTTTATCTGACCTTCTATTCTGAATGATATCTTTGCTGGATAAAGTAATCTTGGTTGTAGGTTCTTGCTATTCATCACTTTGAATATTTCTTGCCACTCTCTTCTGGCCTGCATGGTTTCTGTTGAGAAATCAGCTGACAGTCGTATGGGTACTCCATGTAGGTAACTGACTTTCTTTCTCTTGCTGCTTTTAAGATTTTCTCTTTGTCTTTTGCTCTTGGCATTTTAATTATGATGTGTCTTGGTGTGGTCCTCTTTGGGTTCCTTTTGTTTGGGGTTCTCTGTGCTTCCTGGACTTGTAAGTCTATTTCTTTCACCAGGTAGGAGAAGTTTTCTGTCATGATTTCTTCAAATAGGTTTTCAATATCTTGCCCTCTCTCTTCTTCTGGTATCCCTATAATTCTGATATTGGTACGCTTGAAGTTGTCCCAGAGGCTCCTCACACTATCTTCATATTTTTGGAATCTTTTTTCTTTTTCGGTTGGGTATTTTTTGTTTCTTTGTATTTCAAATCTTTGACTTGATTCTTGGGATCCTCTTGTCTGCTGTTGGATCGCTGTATATTATTCTTTATTTCAGTCAGTGTATGCTTAATTTCTAGTTGGTCCTTTTTCATATCCTCGAGGGTCTCACTAGATTTCTTGAGCATCTCACTAAATTTATCGGCGGTTTCCATAAAATTCTTGGAAAACCTTATAAACGTGGTTTTGAACTCTATATCCAGTCATTTGCTTTCCTCCATTTCTGTCATTTGTGACCTTTTCTTTGTCTCCGCATTTTTTATGCTTCCCTGTGTTGGTAGAGTGGTTTTGTGTGCTAGGTGTCCTGTAGGGCCCAGTGGCTCAGCCTCCCCCGTTACCTGAGGTGGACACTCTTGGTGCACCCCCTTGTGGGCTTTGTGCACAGTCTTGTTGTAGTTATGCCTTGATTGTTGTAGGATCACTGGGAGGAATTGACCTCCAGGCCAGTTGGCAGTGAGAATCGGCTGTGTCTGCAGTGGGAGAACTTCTGTGCTGAAGATACCCTTCTGAGGCAAGACTTGCTTCAATGGGGCTTTGGTGCTCACTGAGTCTGCCCCCTGGGTGTGTCCCTTATGGATCTCAGGAGTTGTAATCTGAATGGTCCCCCTCTGACCACTGGGTACACTGGCTTTTGGAGGTTACCCAGCAGGAGCTATGGAGAGAACTGCAGATTCCCTGTCCTTTTTTGGAGTTTGGAGGTGCCCTGATGAGGCCCAGCTGTGAAGCAATGCAAGCTGATGTGGGGCCTTGGGCCTTCTCTTAGAAGTTCTGGGTCTGTGGCCCCGCTGCAGTTTGTTAGGTAATTTTCAGGTTGTAAAGGGCCAGGGCATTCATATGCAAAAGCCTCTGCCGCAGCCTGGGTGGGGCGGGGTCTCAGGGAATCAAAGGGCGGAGCAAGGAACTATGGCAGATTCTCAGCCCTGCCTTAAGGGGCTGTGCATGTCTCAGTGTCCCGACAATCCAATTGCTGCAAGCACCTCTGAGGGAAAGCCGCCCTCGAGTTCCGAGTTCTGCCCGCTGCCAGACAGTCCAGTTTCTCCCTGTATGAGTCCTGGGTCCCCAGAGACTTCCCGGAACCGGAGTTCAGAGCAGTCGGGAGCCTGTGACTCCCTCCCAATTCAAAAAGACTGCAGCGTCCTCAGGTACCAGCCCCCTACCGCGCACTCTCGAGCCTCCGTACCTTTGCACTTAACTTCCGCAGCTCCTGACCCTCAATGTGCCTTTCTCGTTCCTTCTAGTTGTAGAATTTCCACTCCGCCAGCCTTCCTGCAAGTTTTGGATGATGTCCGTTTTGTCTTTTTATTGCGTTTTGAAGTTGTTGTAGGAGGCAGCAATTTCGGTGTTTCCCTATGCCGCCATCTTAGTTTCTCCCTTAGTGAACATTTTGAATGATTAGTTGACTCAAATAAATTTTTTCTATTGTATATATTTTCTGTTTGCTTAAGTTATCCAGGAAATTAACTCTTCATCATGTAAAAATTGTCTAATGAAAGCACTGTATAGGAGATATTCAAGGTAAAAGAGGCAATGTTTGGCAACTACATAGAGTTTCCAGTAAAACATTAAAGTTGTAATATACTGGGAAATAGAAGAAACAGATAAATGTGTAAATCTTTTTGTGCTAAAGACATTGGAGTGCAGTGATTAGAGTTAGGTTGTACCTTATGTTAATAAACCTAATAACGAAATATTCTGTTTCAAGGTAGTGTATATAATGTGAGTAACCATGAATTTCTTTAATGAGATCAAAATAGCGAATTCTGAAATTCGTTGTTCCTTTGTGAAGTTCTTTGTATATAAATTAGATATTTGAGGTGACTCCGGAAGATTAGGCCTAGAATCCCAGACCTCCTTTAAAACAGACCACAATATAAGTTCAGCCCAAATAGAACTGATAGGACCTATTTGGTGTCCTTTGTTATAGGTCCAGAGGATGACTAATTTCTAGAGGTAGAGGGATTCAATCTGTAATTTTGGAAAATGATACACTAGAGGGAAACCACTATGCTCTCCCCGAAAATAGTCTCAGAGAATTTGACTGAACTATTATATTGATCTCTTTCTTGATTAGAGTAAGCCTCCAAGTCAGGGTAAAATTATTTCAGTCGTAAACGGAAGTAGAATTCTTTCAGTGGTAAACTGAATTAGAATTGTAATAGAATACTTTACGAAATAGAGGAAGTCTTAAATTTACATTTTTATTTCAGCAAACTGCTATATAAAATACAATAAGCATTCAGTTTGAACATTTCTCTGAGGACAGGGACCTTTTTTGTGTTACTCATTACTATATTCTCAGCATAATTACAGTGTGGCTACTCTGATATGTTTCTATATGAATATGTAAATTAATGAAACTTCAAATTAGAAAGTGTGGTTTATTTTGTGATTTTTTTCTTAAACGTGTTTCATCACTAGAGGGTGCTGTGTGCGCATGCTATACTTTTAAGTGTTCGTTTTTTTTATTTGCCATGAGATTGGATTTTAAATAATCTGATTTATTAAAAGCTTTCATTTCTCTTTTTGCTTTCAAAGCAATACTGATGGTATTGTGTATTCATGAACTTGAGTAACTATTAATGGAAGCATTAACACAAATGTTTCTTTTCTCCCTCCTCTTTAGAAGACTTATGACTCCAATTATGTATGCTGCACGAGATGGTCACCCTCAGGTGGTTGCTCTCCTTGTTGCTCATGGAGCAGAAGTTAATACCCAGGATGAAAATGGTTATACTGTGAGAATCCATTACACAATGTTCCTTTTTATTTCTAAGACATTGATATAATTATTAGTATTAGGCCACAAATATGTTTGAAATAAAAGTTACAGAAGGGCTAGGATATAATTGTGGTTTGATGAAGAAAAGCAACAGCTGAAATATAAAAAAGGAATTAATCTGTCTCTCTTGGTCCTCACCACTGACAAAGAAGCTGTAACACACAACAAAACCTGGGCTCCAGAATACACTTAGAATTCTTTTTTTATAGAACACAATTCAGTAGTTGGCATATAGACCATTTTATTATATAACATCACTTGAATGTGTAAAACATTTCTTTTATACTGAGTACTAGAAGTTTGCTTTGCAATTACAACTTTGGAAATATGTTTACATTAAATTATGAAAGGAAGAGATTGCATCATTTCATTAATTAACCATGTTTACTTTTTTATTTTATTAATTGTTCTCTCCCTCTCATATACAGTTCCTCTTTTTAAACAGTGTTTTCCTCCCCTCCTCCCACTTGTCCAGGCTTTAACATGGGCAGCACGTCAGGGTCATAAAAATGTAGTTTTGAAGTTGCTTGAACTTGGAGCTAATAAAATGCTACAAACCAAACATGGAAATACACCAAGCGAGATTGCAAAAAGAAATAAACATCTAGAGGTATTCTTTTATATATTAAACTAAATTTTCTATGGCATGTTATGTTGTCACTTGTATTCTAGAGTAAATGCTGATAACTAAAGCTCTGTGAAACTTGAAGAAGAAATTTGTAGTTTTTTTCTTCTAAGCTTTGAAGATTTGAGGACTTTTAATTAGTTTATTGCATTATTAAATCTAGGGTATGTGACACTGAAATAGAACATTAAAGAACATCAAAGAACAATACGAATATGAACGATTATTTTGAGTTTTAAATTGTTTCTTAAAGTGAGATTTAATTTTGTATTTTGGCTAATTATGTAGCATAACCTTGAATTACTAAAAAGTTATATTTTAAAACTAAGGAATTTCCCCATATCTTTTTGAGGTATGGAGTTGGGATTTGTATACATTTAGCCATGCTTACTACTTTCTACCTACTTAACCATGTATTTAAAGTACTACCTTAGTACTCAATCTGAGTTATTTACCAAAATGGAATTTTTCGTTTTGTTTTATATTGTATGGAAAATATTAATTAGTATATTCTTTTGTTTTTTCTATTTTTAATTAGATGTACTTATTTTCTTTTCTGGTTATTATTCTATTCTATTTTATTTTATTTTATTTAAATATATTTTTATTGATCTCAAAGAAGGGAGAGGAAGAGAGAGGTGGAAACATCAATGATGAGAGGGAACCATTGACTGGCTGCCTCCTGCACATTGGGCTGAGCCCGCAACCCAGGCAGGTGCCCTTGACCGGAATCGAACCTGGGACCCTTTCGTCCACAGGCCGAAGAGCCAAACTGGCCAGGGCTCTGGTTAACCAATTATTTTAATCAAGGAAATATTTGCTTAATTTATAAAAAGTTATTCTCAGGATAGTAAATTGTGAAAGTTCAGTCCCTCTCACCTTGGAAAAAAATTCTTTTTAGATCAGCGGTTCTCAACCTGTGGGTCGCGACCCCTTTGGGGGTCAAACGAACCTTTCACAGGGGTCGCCTAAGACCATCGGAAAACACATATATAATTACATATTGTTTTTCTGATTAATCACTATGCTTTAATTATGTTCAATTTGTAACAATGAAAATACATCCTGCATATCAGATATTTACATTGCGATTCATAACAGTAGCAAAATTACAGTTATGAAGTAGCAACAAAAATAATTTTATAGTTGGGGGTCACCACAACATGAGGAACTGTATTGAGAACCACTGTTCTAGATATAAAATAATCACATTTAGTTTCTTTTAAGTAATAGTATATAATATTGTTAGCTGTATTTGAATGGTTCAACTTTTTTCAGATCTTCAGCTTTCTTTCTTTGACTTTAAATCCATTGAAAGGAAAGCTTCAACAGCTAACTAAAGAAGAGACTATTTGTAAACTATTGACAACGGATTCTGATAAAGAAAAAGATAGCATATTTAGGTAAAAAACCTTTTTATTGTTCAACAGAATACCTATAATTCAGTAAAAATTGTGCATGATTTTATTACTTCTAGTAAATGTGATATATGATATGTTAAACTTATAAGAATTTTTTAATATCACTTAGAAATGTTTGTTTTCTAAGTGCTTTATTCTCCAGAATTTTAGAAAAATTTTATATGTGTGTATTGACAGTAATGAGGATAATTTTTGACTTTATACAAAATATCCACGATAAAATTTATTTCTAAAAGGTTCTAAGATTATGTTTTTGTTAGTGCTCAGTTTTTTTGAACACTAAGTTTTTAGCAGATTTCTGATTTTTATAAGCTAAAATTAAAAATACACATTTTTTTCTGAACACCATTGTTCAGTATAGGCCACAAAATTGTTATCTATTTACCCACATTTAAAATTATTATTAAATTCTTATTTTCTGCAATTAGTTTTTCTTATACAAAATCTCACAAGGAATATATATATATATATATATATACACACACACACATATCAGCAGTTATTTTCATTCTTAGGAAAGATTATCTATATTTTACTATCACCATTTACTATCACATGTTTACTTATATCTTTACTCAAGAAACCTTTCTTATTCCTGATATAACATAGAGCTGTTGTGTAAATATGCAAATATATTTTACATATATTCATTTTTACTCATTCTCATTCTTTCTCTGCATTATAAATACTTATTTATTGTTTGGGCATTTATAGTCTTTTTCTGAAATTGACATTGCTATAAATATATATAGTTCATATACAGCATTTGGAGACCTGGAAGTATTTTTACATGGTCTTGGACTTGAACATATGACAGATTTATTAAAGGTAAGACATTGTATAAGCTACAGTAAATTACTTATGTATATTTGTTGGTTAACATGACATTAAATACCCATAAACATGCATATGAGGAGTCCCAAATGCACTATTCTCTGTAATTTGTACTTAAAGCATTTTGAAAATCTGTACTTAAAAGAGTTTCAAAAATTTGTACTTATAAGCATTTTAAACATTTATTATTCTAGAAATTTATGTAAATTTTATGGCTGGGATAAACAGCTTTTACTTACTGCCTAAAGCTTCACGAAATCCTGCTTGTACATCTAAGCCCTTTGTTTTTGCAATTGCTTATCTTCCTGTATAGAATATTAGAAGAAGCATGATTTTAAACCAAATAAACCTCGGATCAGATTCTTGCTTTATTATTAACTGAAATATGTTACTTAAATATCTCCTTTTTTCATGCTGATGATAATAATACCTAATGTAGGGTTATCATAAAGATTAAATTCATATGCCATCCACTGTTACAGGTAATTTAGGTATGAATTATGGGGTTTGAATAGATGACAATTATAAGATAATTAGAGGCCTGGTGCACGGATTCGTGCACTGGTGGGGTCCCTCAACCTGGCCTGCACCCTCTCGCAATCTGGGACCCCTCGGGGATGTCAGAGAGCCAGTTTCTGCCCAATCCTCGCAGGCCAGGCTGAGGGACCCCACCAGTGCACCCTATCTTGATGTTTTTCTATGCTTCTCTGCATGTGTATTTAATTCCTCTTTTATTTTCAAACTAGAGGCCCAGTGCACAGATTCGTGCATTGGTGGGGTCCCTCAGCCTGGCCTGAGGGGATCAGGCTGAAACTGGCTTTCCAACATCCCCCGAGTGATCCCAGATTGCAAGAGGGTGCTGGCCAGGCCAAGGGACCCCACCAGGCCTCTAGGATGCATATAAGATCTTTGGTTAATCTCTTTCCACCCTCCCCCTCTGAGATTCATCTGTCTGTTCCATGTATCCATGTCTGTGGTTTTTGCTCCTGCATTGAGCATCTGCCCCCTGGTAGTCAATGCACGTTATAGCTACCGGGCAGTTGGCCAGTCAACAGGTCACTTAGGCATATATATATATATATATATATATATATATATATATATATATATATATATATATATATATGTATATATATATATATATACTGATACTGAAGGATTAAAGCACTATTTATGATAGACTGTCGTTCGAAATACGCACATTCTGTTTGGGTAGTTCAAAATTAGACTTCCTTGTACAATCTTGAAACTTCTTATTTGAGATATATTGAGTAAAACTAAATGTTATTGGTGGTTTAATGTAATATAAATAGAAATTTTAAAAATTCATAAAGCATAATTTCTATCCAATCATATAGAGTAAATATAAATTGTAATCATTGTCTTTGAATCTGGAAAACTAGCTATATTTATACTTTTTAAGGTAATTATACATATTTTGACATTTATTACTATTTACCTAGTGGTGTAATTCTTTACCTGCATAATCCTATCCCCTCTAGAAAGCTGAAAGTTGTTTAGGAAGGTAGCTTGTAACTAACTTATATACATGTGGCTACTTCCTCATCTACTGTTTTATTTATATTAAAAGGTGGCATTGTTTTTCCTTTCTACAGGAAAGGGATATAACTTTAAGACATCTTTTGACCATGAGGAAAGATGAGTTTACAAAGGTAGTATCAATTTCAAAAACTGCAGACATAATCTTTCATATTTCTAAAATTTTAGATGGAACCTTTTATTTTCTATTTTAAAGATCCTAGGTTATAGAGCAGTGATGGTGAACCTTTTGAGCTTGGCATGTCAGCATTTTGAAAAACCCTAACTTAACTCTGGTGCCGTGTCACATATAGAAATTTTTTGATATTTGCAACCATAGTATAAAAGAGATTTATATTTTTGATATTTATTTTATATATTTAAACGCCATTTAACAAAGAAAAATCAACCAAAAAAATGAGTTCGCGTGTCACCTCTGACACGCATGTCATAGGTTCACCATCACTGCTATAGACCATGAGTGATATTTTGCTAGGTTTTTTATTATATATGATTATAGATAACCAAAATCTTCTGTTATGGTGTTGTTATTTTAAGAACATTCAAAATCTTAAGAGTTGATTTTTCTTTTGATTAGTCATGACATTTCAATTAAAACTCCTCCTTTATTTCTAAATATAAATTAAAATTTTAAAACAGGTTACTTAGAAATAAGAGGTGTTTTTTGTATGAGTATGAACGTGTCATCCAAATATTGCCTTTTGCTGGATTTTCATAATGGTCAAGACCTGTTATTTCATCATCTGATATTATTAAGCAACAATTTGAAAACACTGTGGGGAATATGAGAGTTACTTTAATAAATAGGACACTTAAAAAGTAATGATCTTTCTGAACATATTGGAACACATTGGCATAAACACACTGAAACTTTAATTCGTTAGTATCACTGAAAATCGAAATAAGCATACTAATTAGCTAAATCCAGGAAAGAAAATTTAGTTAATACTAAGGGTAGAATACAAACATAAAGAAGACAGTTCTCATGTAATCACAGATATTTCAAATAATATTTTGAAGGAAAACTTGTATTACTGTGGGTTTTTAGACTATATATTAAAATCTAGTCATTTATTTTTAGAATCCATCACAACTGTTATGTATTGTAAAAAATTTACTGAAGTTACTACATATCTAAGTATTTTAATAATGTAAGCTTCTTAGTCACAGCTACAAGCAAATCATATTTTTTCAGTGTTATTTTTTCTATATGTATCTTTTTTCAAGATGTGAATCAAGTAGAAAACTTCTATAGTAATTTTAAATATTATTCATGTATGACTATCTTATCGCACCTTGAAATTATATCTATTTAGAATGGAATTACCAGTAGAGATCAACAGAAAATTCTGGCTGCTCTTAAAGAACTAGAGGTAGAAGAGATAAAATTTGGAGAATTACCTGAAATAGCAAAGTTGGAAATCAGGTAAAATTAACTTACTGGTTTACATTAATACTGTTTAGAACCAACTGTTCTTTTTTTTCAGTTTAATTTTGACAATGTTTCAGTCATTTTACTTGATGGCATCATTTCCCCAGATAGCTCATTTTGCAACACTTTGTTATAAAATGGGAGATACTTTATAAAGTCGACTTTGAAGTTATTTTACCAAGATTTAAATGTCAAATTGAAAATATAGTGTAGTGATATTTTCATTTAGGGCAACAAGAAAGTGTTTCTCCTATAGCTCAGCTCTATTTTCAGCTATAAAGTTCATTTTCAATATTATAAATTTGTCACACACTGATAGTTAATAACATTAGTAATCTAAAATCTATTTTGAAAAGAATATTTGAGTTTGTTTATGTATTATTGAGTATTAAAAGTTTTAACTTTTATTTGAAACAATTATAGGAGCCCCCATGTACCCTCATCCAGTCTCACACAATGTTAATATCTTGCTTAATAAGATATTACAATATCAAAATATCAGAACCAGAAAACTGATATTGGTACAGTCCACATAGCTCATTCATATTGCACCAGTTACACATGTACTCATTTGTATATATGTACATAGCTCTATGCAATCTTACCATATAACTAGAGGCCCGATGCAGGAAATTTGTGCAAGAGTAGGCCTTCCTTCCCCCAGCTGCAGGCACTGGCTTCCCTCGCAGCCCAGGCTTCGTCCGGAAGGTCATCCGGAAGGATGTCTGGTCTAATTAGTATATTAACACTTTTATCATTATAGAAGATAGAATATAGCTTCATGTACCTACTTTCATAATCAATACACCTAACATACCATTACCACAAGGCTCCCTCATAGTACCCCTTTATAACCACACCTCTCCCTCCCTTCTTCCCTAACCCCTAGCAACCAATAATTTGTTACCTATTTTTATAATAATGTTAGTTCATGAATATTATATAAATGGAACCATACAGGATGTATCCTTTTTTGATTGGCTTTTTTCAGTCAGCCTAATTTCCTTGAGGTTCACTCAAGTTATAGCCTATAAAATATAATACTTACAAATTCAGTAGTATTATCACTAGTTAGTCTGCCTAAAACTAATGTTGCAACTATGATAAATATTAAACACATGAATAATAGATTTCCACATTATTTTAAAATTTAGAGGTTTTTCAGGAAAAATATAGATGATCCAGGTTTTTTTAAAAAACTTTATTACAATGTTAAATTATTTTCCTTTCTCTTAATATACCTCTTTATAACAAGATATGTTTTCAAAATAATTCCTCATAATTGCTTCAAAATAACACTTAAGCACATTGTGACGGATTTCAGTTGTGAGGAATTAAAATCAGCAAACTTTGAATTACTTGGTTCATTTTCTTTACTTAACTTATTTTATGAAGGAATATTCTAAGTTTTACATGCTGACTTGCAAATTAAATGTTTTAATATAACTTATGTGCATGATGGCAGAATTGCCTACACAAATTTATTTTGTGGATTTTATACACTTAAAGAATGTGCAGAATACTGAATGGTTTACTTATTAAAACTGCTGAAATTTTTTTAACAAAATAAAACTGGAAGACATATATTTTAGGAATTTGACCTTGTTATTAAATCACAGACTTTGTTTATATGCTGTTAAGGAAAAGGTTTTACTTCCCATTTATTCAAAGTCATTCTTTAAAGAAGAAATTAGTCATTAAGTCATAAGAAAACTAACAGCAAGAAAAGTTGAACTGATTGATTATAATCTTCTGATAATGTGATTTTAACAATTTAGCTACTGATTTATTTTAAGATACTTTCTTCTGTGTTGTAAATTTTCTAAAATAGTCTCTCCTACAGTAATACATGCACAGTACACTTATTTTTTCTACACTTAGCCTTAGTATGTTTGCAGATTTTTAGAATGAATTTTACAAATATTAATAACTATTATATTACTACTTTGAGATATTTTGAACAGCAATAGTTGTTTTCATTCATGTCTTGACACTTTCAACAATTTCTGCTAGACCTTTTCTCTAAGCCTATCTGACATCTACTTAAATTTATCAAAGGCATCTCAAAAATATTTCCATTAAGAAAACTGTTTCTCCACCAAAAGGAAAAATCTGTATAGATACAAAATTTTATGTAAAAATATATTGTTCACATCTGTTATTTATAAGCTTTCTAAAATCAGAAACCTACATATTTAACAGGGGAATTGTTGAATTACATTGCATCAATATAATTATTGTATTGTGTCATTAATATTATCAGACTTAATGTCATGGGAAAATATAATAAGTATAAAAAGCACAATATAAAATGGAGTGTGAAGTATAGTGCTAATTATATACATGCATAAGAAAAATACTGGAAGAAAATGTGTACTATAAGAAAATATTCTGAAAGAAAATAGTTATCAGTCATTTTCTTTGGATGATAAGAGTACTGGAATTTTAACTTTTTTAGATATTCTGCAATGAGCACAGAGTACATTTATTTGGAGTACCTTTTTTTAAAGTATAAATTTTATTTTAATACTTGACTTTACATTTTAAAAATATGGTCTGTTGTTTTACTCTGGTGAACACTATGTTATGCTGCAGTATCAAATCTATGATATCAAAGTTTATATCTTTATCACTTATATAATGCAAGTAGCTCTCCTCCTTGTTATTATTCTGAGAACAGGCTGGAGCAACAGCCCCAACCAGGACATGCTGCTCTTATGGCAAAGGGAAAAGAGAGCTGAAAGAACCAATCAGTCACTCTTAAAGCTTCTGTTCAAAACAGTCACTTTCAGTCATATTTTATTTGCCAAAGCAAGTCACACTGCCAGCCTTATGTCACTGGGGCACAGAGTATAATTCTATGGCAGAGAGAGGCCTGGTAATATTTAGCACAGTAGAAAATACATAACTTCATCAAGTAATACAATATACTATACCTATGCCATATCTGCTTACTTTTAATTCTTTAAATATGTACAGAATTATCAGGGTTTCCATGTAAAGATATATAGAGGGAACCCTGTCCTGCTCTGGGTTGGGGGTGGGTAGCCATTCACATAGTTGTATTTTTTACAGCTTACCTATCCATACTCAGTAGCTGTGAACATTATACAAGAACTAGAGGTCCGGTGCACAAAATTTGTGCATGGGAGGGGGAGTGTCCCCTCAGCCCAGCCTGTAACCTCTCCAATTTAGGACATCCCTCTCACAATCGGGACCACTGGCTCCTAACTGCTTACCTGCCTGCCAGCCTGATCACCACTAACCACCTCTGCCTGCCCACTAGGTTGCCCCCAAATGCCCTACCCCCACCAGGCTGGTCGCCCCTTACTGCCCCCTGTGCTGGCCCGACTGCCCCAACTGCCCTCCTCTGCCGACCTGGTCACCCCTAACTGCCCCCCTGCCAGCCTGGTCACCCCCACCTGATGACCTGGTTGCCTCTCACTGCCCCCTTTGCCGGCCTGGTTGCCCCCAACTGCCCCCCCTCTGCCAACCTGGTCGCCCCTAACTGCCCCACCACCACCAGCCTGGTTGCCCCTTATGCCCCCCCCTGCCTGTCTGGTTGCCCCTTACTGATCCCCTGCCAGGCTGGTCACCCCCAACTGCCCCCACCTGATGGCCTGGTTGCCCCTCACTGCCCTCCCTGCTGGTCTGGTTGCCCCCAACAGCCCCCTTGCCAGCCTGGTTGCCACACACAGCCTGTTGTTGTCAATAAGTAGCTCTGTTGTCAATAAGGTCGTCCCTCACTAACCCCCCTGCTGGCCTGGTCACCCACGCAGCCTGCTGTTCGGTCATTACTGTGACGGCATCCTGGACAATTTGCATATTCCTCTATTAGTATAGCTGGTATGTATTTTCCTTTTATTCATTAAAACTCTGCCGGGAGCCGGTCCATGCTTGCTGTTTCAAGGGACCTGGCATATATGGCATACGGTTCTTAATATGTTTGCTCACCTTCTTGGCGCTGTGTTTTAACCAAGGTCACCTCTCCGAGAAAGGTTGAATCCCCAGGTAGGGATTTTCCCCTGAAGTTAGGGAGGGAATAAAACCCCTCAACTAAGTGCCAGGCGGGTAATTAATCACTTTAACTACGAACAATCATGCTTAAGCTACATAATCTTTACTCCCCGGAATGGAGATAAGAAACGCCCTAACCTTTGTAATAGAGATTGATAGGATTGAATCAACTGGTATAAATACAGTTGTAACAAGACAGAAAGAGACAGAACTTAGAACACAGAACTTAGAAGAGAGCCAAGAAGACAGAACCTACACAGAACCTACAGACAGAAGAACTTCGCTGGAGAGAACATGGCAAAAGATCCTGGACTGAACCTGACTACAGAAATATGGCAAGAGAACCTGACTAGAACCTGGTGACCGAACCTGGCTGGAGAACCTAGCGAGGGAACATGGCCACAGAACCTGGCTGGAGATCCGAAGCAGAACCTCTCTGGAGATCGAAACCAGAACTTGGCTGGAGATCCTGGCTAGGCTGCTGATCAACTGAACGCTGTCTCCGTGTCATTCCTTCTTCGCCGACTCTGTCCACACCTTTGGGAACCCCTGGACCTGCTGGGGTTGGACCCCGGCAAAACTCTAATTTTGTTCATTATTTTACTTATTTGGACTGAGTTCTTATCATCCTTTCATCTGAATAAGAGTTTATAAGTTTATATTATGTGTGTGTGTGTGTGTGTGTGTGTGAATTTTATACCTGCTCTCAGTTGATATTTTGAATGAGAGTTCTCAGTGCATCTTAATTTCCTTGAACTCATTAAATAAAAAAGACACAGGTCATTAATGAAATACCCTTGCAGTAATTACTCATTCTTTTCATTGATAATAAATAAAATTTGAGTATTTAAAGAGTACTAAGTGTGCCTTACATAAATATTACGTGGAAACAAAACTGATATAAGTAATGACTCCTGTTATTTTAAGTAAGATCAGAAAGAAAAGGGAATGAAGAGTTATATTTGTTTTTAAAATGCCTTTATAAATACCACTTTTCCTATCCCACCACTGCCACCAAAAAAAAAAAAAAAATACCACTTTTCCTAAACAGAACAAGAGCTTATCTAAGTTATTTTTCATTTTTAAATCTTTATTGTTGAAAGTATTACATACATCCCCTTCCTTCCCCTCTAACCCCTTCTAGCCCACCCTCACCCCAGTGGCTTTTGAACAAGTCACTTCTCTAATAGCCTTCTAGAACGAATTAAGTTCAAGAACCAAGGTTCCACTGCATTTATTTGATGCACTTGTCAATTGGATTGTTTTCTTTGTTTCCCTTTCTGATAGTTCATTATTAATGTATTACAGCAACTGATTTCTAGATATTTGTTTTGTGTCCTGCTATTTTACTGAATTTACCAGTTATAGTAGTTTTTGTGTGTGGAATCTTTAGGGTTCTCTATATACAGTATCATGTCATCTGTCATATGCAAATAATGACAGTTTACTTTCTTCTTTCCAACTTGGATGTCTTTTATTTCTAGGACTTTCAGTACTATGTTGAATAAGAGTAGTGAAAGTGGACATCCCTGCCATGTTCCTGATCTTAAAGGAAATGCTTTTAGTGTTTCCCCATTGAGTATGATGTTGGCTGTGTGTGTGTGTGTGTGTGTGTGTGTGTGTGTGTGTGTGTGTGTGATCTATATCCTTTAATGTGTTGAGGTATGTTGCCTGTATTCCAACTTTACTAAGAGTTTTTATCAGAAATGAGTGCTAATTTTGTCAAATGCTTTTTCTGCATCTATTAATATGATCATATGGTTTTTACCCGTAATTGTGTTTATGTGGTGTATCACAGAAATTTGCAGATTTTGTACCAACCTTGCATCCTAGAATAAATCCCACTTAATCATAGTGTGTGATTTTTTTAATGTGTTGCTGGATCTTGGTTGCTAATATTTTGTTGAGGATTTTTCATCTTTGTTGAACAGCGATATTGGCCTGTAATTTTTTTCCCTTTGTAGTATTTTTATCTGGTTTTGGAGTTAGGATAATGCTGGCCTCATAAAATTATCTTGGGAGTCTTCTCTCTTCTTGAATTTTTTGGTAATAGTTTGAGAAGGGTAGGTTAATTCTTCTTAAAATGTTTGGTAAAAGTCATCTGTGAAACCATTTGGTCAGGGGCTTTTGTTTGTTGGAAGTTTCTTGGTTACTGCTCCAGTTTCTTTAGTTGTAATCAGCCTGCTCAGATATGCTGTTTCTTCCTGATTCAGTTTTGGGAGATCTTATGTTACTAGGAATTTTTATATATCTTTCAGATTATTTAATTTGTTGGCATATCCTTGTTGGTAATATTTTCTTACAAGCCTTTGTATTTTTGTGGTGTCTCCTTTTTCACTTCTAATTTTATTTACTTAGGTCCTCTATTTTTATTTCTTGATAGGTTTTCTTAAAGGTTTATCAATCTTGTTTATCTTCCAAAAAACAGTTTTTGGTTTCATTGATCTTTCATATTGTTTTTGAATACTCTATTTTGTATAATTCTGCTTTGATTTTTATTATTTCCTTTCTTCTACTCACTTTGAGCATTGTTGATTTTTTCTAGTTCCTTTAAGTGTATGGTTAGATTGTTTGATATTTTTCATTTGTTTCTTAAGGTAGGCCTTTGATAGTATGAATTTATCTTTTAGGACTACTTTGGCTGTGTTCTATACATTTTGGATTGTTGTGTTTTTATTTTTCTTTGTCTGGAGGTAATTTTTTACTTCTTCCTTTAGCTCACTGTTAACCAATATTTTTGTTTAGTAACATGTTATTTAGCTTTAATGTTTTTAATTTTTTTATAATTGATTTCTAGTTTCATATGATTATGGTCAGATAAGATTGATATGATTTCAATCTTCTTAAATTTATTGAGACTTTGTTTTGTGTGCTAACAATGTTGTCTATCCTAGAAAATGCTCGATGTGCCCTTGGAAATAATGTATATTCTGCAGCTTTGGGGTGAAATGCTAAAGTCTAAAGTATTTTCTATAAACTGCCTTTTTTTCAACTTATAAGACAAAAAGACTCATTTTAAGTTAAAATGCTATATAAGTTCTAGCAATGTGTCTTAGAGAAAATTTTGCTGTTACGTTTCATTGGAGGCAGAACTTGCTTGCTATTTATAACCTTTTCTCCTAGAAACAACATGAAAGAAACTTTGTATAGTGTATAGTTAAAACTTCTGCCTTATAAGAATTTTGTTTGCATTCAGAAGTACCTTTTGGTCCCATAGTAGTAGTTTTGTCTGCATTTTTATTATAGTGCATACTGCTAAATGATGCAGAAAGGTTATTTCACACTCTTGTCAACTCTTGATATTAATGTCCTATTTTTTGTCATTCCACTAGAATGTAATATTTTATTTTCTTGTAATCCTTTATTTATTAAAATTTTATTTTTTCTTTTTCTTTTAATTACCTATTGGTCCACTTTTGTATTGGGTTGTGTAGCTTTTACTGTAAATTGGCTTCTGTTACTGAAACTAATCTAGTCACCACTGTCTCTTCATTACTTGACCTTTTCCTCATTCTTGAATCCATTCCCTTCATTGTCTTTCATAAAAGACCTTAACCCCTGATTTTCTTCTTCTCAGGCTACTTTTCCTTTTATATGTTTTTTTTTTTTTTACCTGTATCAACTCACCCCTCTTCACAATATGTATTTTTATGTCTTCTTCATGATGACAGTTATGATTTCTGTTTAGTGACCAAATTACAGATGCCTCTAATACTACTGTAGTTTATGTCTCCATTCACAACTGAAGACTGAATTTCTGTTAGAGATTAGTGAAAATAAAGATGTAATTTTTCCCCATCTAAGTTAACCAGCTGCCTGAATTCTATCTGGCCTCATGAGTGTGTGGACCTCAGAATAGGTATACCTACAAGACTGCCACTTTCTGTTGCTTACTGGTCATTTCCACCTACATATCTCATATCATTGACATTATTATTATAATTAAACTAGAGGCCCGGTGCACAAAAATTTGTGCACTTGGAGGGGTCCCTCAGCCCGGCCTGTACCCTCTTGCAGCCTGGGACCCCTCGGGGGATGACCACCTGCTCCCTCCCCAGGCCTAAGCTGTCAGTCAGACATCACTCTGGCAGCCCGAGAGCCCTCGGGGGGTGTCCACTTGCTACAGGGAGCAGACCTAAGCTGCAGTCGGACATCCTTAGTGCTGCTGAGGAGGCGGCAGAGGCTCCCACCACCACCGCTGTACTGACAGCCATCAGCCTGGCTTTTGGCTGAGCAGAGCTCCCCCTGTGGGAGTGCACTGACCACCAGGGGGCAGCTCCTGCATTGAGCATCTGCCCCCTGGTGGTCAGTATGTGTCATAGTGACTAGTCATTCCCAGTTGTTCTGCTGTTAGGGTCAATTTGCATATTACCTTTTTATTATATAGGAGTGCCTAACCAGCCTGGGTGAGTGGTTGATGGCAGTTTGCAGGCTGGTCAAGCCCCCAGCGGGGACCCTCACCCCATGAGGGTGTGGCCAGCCTGGGTGAGGGGCTTATGGCTCTTTGCAGGCTGGCCACAGCCCCTTCAGGGTGGGGGGTCCTGCTGTGGTGCCTGGCCAGTCTGGGTGAGGGTTGAGGGCTGTTTTCAGGCTGGCTAAGCCCCCCAGCGGGGACCCTCACTCCATGAGGGTGTGGCCAGCCTGGGTGAGGGGCTGATGGCTGTTTGCAGCTGGCCACAACCCCCAGCCACCCAAGCTCCCAGTAGAGGCTGGCTGGAAGCAGGTATCTGGGATTTGTTTAGCTTCTATAATTGAAACATTGTTGCCTTTAGTGGAGGCCACAGCCAACTCAGGGCTGGCAGGAAGCTTGGCTTCCTCCATCGCCCGGGCAACCAAGCCTCCTGCTTGCTCCAGCTCTGTGGCTGCTGGCCGCCATCTTGGTTGGGTTAATTTGCATATAGTCACTATGATTGACTGGTGGGCGTGGCTTAGGGCATAGCGAAGGTACGGTCAGTTAGCATCTTTGTCTTTTATTAGTGTAGATTTATTTGAATGCCATGTATATGCTAGACAAAATGCTAGGTGCTTTTCATACATTACCTCCTTCAGTCTTCTTTAGAGTTTTATTATCTCAATTCTAGAGATATGGAAACATTCGGCTGAAGATTAGGCTTTCCCAAGATCATAAATGTGGAAGCTGAATTCAGATTCATGTCTTTCTGACTCTAGAGCCTATGTCCTTAATTGTTATGCCATAATATTATATCTTTATCCCACTTCCCTACCACCCACCCCTAGATTCAGTTCCCTGCTGGTGCCACCACCTTCCATTGAAACCAAATAACAGAATCATCCTAGACTTTCCCTTTTCTTTTACATGCAACCTATCACCAAGTTGTTCAGTTTATTCTCCAAAATGTTTCTTTAAACCATTATCTCCTCCCCCCCTCAATCAGACTGCCACTGCTAGATCCTTAGATTAAGCTTTTTTTAAAAATATATTTTATTGATTTTTTACAGCGAGGAAAGGAGAGGGATAGTTAGAAACATCAATGAGAGAGAAACATCGATCAGCTGCCTCCTGCACACCCCCTCCTGGGGATGTGCCCGCAACCAAGGTACATGCCCTTGACTGGAATCGACCCCAGGACGCTTCAGTCCGCAGGCCGACACTCTATCCACTGAGCCAAACCAGTTAGGGCAGATTAAGCTTTTCTTCATCTTATCTTAGATCAGCAATTTTCAACTCTTTCATCTCATGGGACATATAAACTAATTATTAAAATTCTGATCTGACAAAAAAAAAAGGTATAATTTTGACCCATTCTCGATGGCTATTGTGCTGGCTGTTGTCATTTTTTTTACTTAACATTGTAGGGGAAAAGAGGTCAGTGCCCCTGACTAAACAGTCAGGTATTACATGTGTTTTCTTGTGGCACACCAATTAAAAATCGCTGTCTTATATGAATGTTTCCATTAGTCTCCTCCTAATTCTCTCTACTTTCACTTTCATGTTCCTTTAAACTACACCACTTCACAAATAAGTTTTCTTATACAAAAATCTGATTTGCTTCTTTTCTATTTAAATTCTTTCAATAACTCTATCTTATAAAAAAGATAAAATTCAGTTCCTTAGCATGTCACAAACATCTTACCTAATAATAGACAAACATGTAAATTGACAGGCCCTCCGCTTTGCTCACCAGCCATTCAGGAGAGTATGCAAATTAACCCAACAAAGATGAAGCTTAAATTTCATACATAGGCATGAAGACTGAAGGCCTGGGTCCCGGGTGCTGGAGGAAAACCGGTGCCGGCAGCCAGGGGAAGGGAAGGCCTATTGCACGAATCTCTTCGTGCAATGGGCCTCTAGTTCCTTAAATAAATGGTTATGTCTATTCTCTTTCCTTACTACTTTCCCATAATTGTGCTTTAGTTATATCTTGGAGACCTCCTACTCTCATACTTTTGCACCTGCTATTCTCTCCATCCATAATTCCTTCTCTTCCTTACCTTTGTTACTTTCTCTTCCTTCCTTACAAACCTATTCTACAGCTCCAGACTCAATTCAAATAACCTTCCCTATGAAGCACTATTAATTTCCTATTCCCATTATACTAAGTTCATGATTTCTGTGTTTTAGATGCCTCCACTATAAACTTAGGTTAACAACAACTACCCTAAAGGAGTTGTTATGAGGAATTAAAGGAATAATAAATGTAAAATAACTAGTGCAGTGCCTTTAGACAGTACTCAAAATCGGTCCTTTAATACTCACTCCTTCTTCATATAACTCTGTGAATAGTGATGTTATAATTGAATACTTGCCTCTCATTCTGAACTTGGAGATTTTGGAGATTTTCAAGATTAGAGATTTGGTTTACTTTGTATATTTAATGTCTATTTCAGTTTCTGATACATATTAGGTAGTCTATGAATACATTTTAGAGAATATAATAAATATTATGACTAGACACTGAGTAGCCCAGTAGAATGAAGCAAATGGCTTACATGTGTGATTCCTGTCTGTTTTCTCTTTTTAGTGGTGATGAGTTCCTCAACTTCCTTCTGAAATTAAACAAACAATGTGGCCATTTAATAACAGCTGTACAGAATATCATTACTGAGTTGCCTGTAAATTCTCATAAGGTATTCTACAAAAGTTAAGTGAAGAAAAGTATGAATGCTGAAGAACATTTCAGATAAGTCTATGATAATTAGTAATAGTAGTGATATGTTAAAATTGTATTTTTATTCTAAAAAATATATCAATAATGAAATATGTTTACTATTACTCCTTTACAACTTATTAATTGAAAAACTTTTGTCTGCTAGCCCTCAAGAAAAATGAGTCAGACTAAAAATTAAACTGATCTGTTTATTGTACTTACCATTTGTTCTAAAGGGAATTTAATTTAAAATATAAAGTGACAGGAGACCTAAGTGGAAGTTGAAACAAAACATTGTTGAGTGTTATTAAAAACCATATCAATATATAAGGTGTTTTAGCCCGACCAGCTTGGCTTAGTGGTTGAGCATTGGCATATGACCCAGGAGGTCACAATTCAATTCCCTTTCAGGGCATATGCCCAGGTTGTGGGCTCAATCCCCAATAGGGGGGCGTGCAGGAGGCAGCTGATCAATGATTCTCTCTCATCATTGATGTTTCTATCTCTCCCTCTCCCTTCCTCTCTGAATTCAATAAAAAAAATTTAAAAATAGTGGGTTTTGGATTTTATCAAATGTTTTTTCTGCATCTGTTGATACGATCATGAGATTTTTGTCTTTCAGTTTGTTTATGTGATGTTTCACATTTATTGATTTGTGAATATTGTACTAGCCTTGCCCTGGAATAAATGTCACTAGATCATGGTGTATTGTCTTTTTAATATATTGCTGGATCTAATTTGCTAATGTTTTGTTGATGATTTTAGCATCTATGTTATCAGAAATATTGGCCTGTAGTTCTCTTACTTCGTAAGGTCCTTATCAGGTTTTGTAATTAAGATAGTTCTGGCCTCATAAAAAGAGCTTGGAAGTGTTCCTCCTTCTGGATCTTTGGAATAGTTTGAGGAAGATAGGTATTAGTTCTTTGAATATTTGGTAAAACTCCCTTCTGATGCTGTCCAGGCGAGAGATTTTATTTGCTGGGAGTTTTGTTTGTTTATTTGTGGGTTATTTTTACTGCTTCAGTTACATCAGTTGTTATTGGCCTATTTAGGTTTTCTGATTCCTCCTGATTGAGTTTTGGATGCTTGTGTATTTCCAGGAACTTGTCCATTTCATCCATGTTGCCCAGCTTATTAGCATATAGTTGAGTTGTTCATAGTATTTTCTTACAATCCTTTGTATTTCTGTGGTTTCAGTCGTTACTTCATCTCTTTTGTTACTGATTTTATTTATTTGGGTCCTCTATCTTTGTTTCTTGATGAGTCTGGCTAGCAATTCATCCATCTTATTTTATTTTTCAAAGAACCAGCTCTTGATTTTATAGATTTTTTGTATTGTTTTATTGGTTTCTATGTCAGTTATTTCTCCTCTGATCTTTATTATTTCCTTCCTTCTATTTCTTCTGGGGTTTTCTTTTTGTTCTCTTTTTATTTCTTTTAGTTGTAGGGTTAGTTCCTTTATTTGAGATTTTTCTTGTTTCTTCAGGTAGGCCTGTAATGTTATGAACTTCTCTTTCAGGACTGCTTTTGCTATGTCCCATAAATATTTGGGTTGTTGTGTGTTCATGTCCATTTGTTTCCAGGATGTTTTTTTTAATTTTTTTATCTCATTTGTAACCCAATCATTGTTTAATAGCATACTATTGTTTAATAGCATACTATTTGGCCTCTGTGTGTTTGAATGTTTTTGAGTTTTTTTTATTGTAGTTGATTTCTAGTTTCATGTGGTATGATCCAAGAAGTTCCTTGATATAACTTCAGTCTTCTTGAACTTGTAAAGACATATTTTGTATCCTAACATGTGGTCTATCTTTGAGAATGCCCCAGTGCACTTAAGAATAATATTTATTCTGCTGCTTTGGGATTAAATGTTCAGCAAATACCAGTTGAATCAATCTGATCAACTGTGTCGTTTAGGTCACTTTTTCTTTGTTGGTTTTTTTTTATCTAGAACACCTGCGCAGTGATATCAGTGGGGAGTTCAGGTCCTCTGCTATGATTGTATTGCTGTCTATCTCTCCCTTAAAATCCTTCATGAGTTATTTTATATATCTACTAGAGGCCAGATGCACGAAATTCATGCAAGAGTCTTGGCCCTTGCAGATCTGGCTGCCTTGGCCCTCGCAGCCCCGGCTTCATCTGGAAGATTGTCCAGAAGGTTGTCTGGATGGTTGCTATGCTGTCCAGTCTAATTAGCATATTAGCTCTTTATTATATAGGATATATATTTAGCTGCTTCTATATTGGGTGCATATATGTTTACTAGTGTTACATCATCTTTTTGGAGTGATCCCTTTTAGTATTATGTAGTGACCTTCCATCTTTGTCTCTTTTTATGGACTATTTTGAAGTCTATTTAGTCAGATATAAGCAATCCTACCCCAGCTTATTTTTCAGTTCCATTTGTATGGAATACTCTTTTCCATTCCTTCACTTTCATCTTTTTAGCATTTCTTGCAATTCTGATTTTGTGGTAATAAACTCTTTCAGACTTTCTCTTGTCTGGGAAGCTCTTCAGTCCACCTTCAATTTTGAATTTTAGCCTTTCTGGATAGAGTAGTCTTAGTTTCAGCTCCTTACTTTTTATCACTTTGAATACTCCATGCCATTCCCTTTGCTCTATGATGTTTCTGTTGAGAAATCAGTTGACAGCCTTATTGTAGCTCACTTGTAGGTTATTGACTGTCTCTCTCTTGCTGCCCTTAAGATTTTCTCTGTCTTTAGCATTTGCCATTTTAATTATGGTGTGTCTTGGTATGGGTCTCTTTGTGTTCATCTTTATTGGGACTCTGTGCTTCCTGAACTTGTATAATTTTTCCCTTCACAAAGTTAGGGAAGTTTTCTGTCATTTCTTCAAACAGGTTTTCTATTCCTTGCTCAGATTCTTCTGCTTCTGGTACCCCTATAATGCAGATGTTGTTCTGTTTCATGGTGTCCCAAACTGCCCTTAAACTCTCATTTTGCTTTTTAAGTGTGTGGGGGTTTTTTTGCTTTTATAATTGATTTTTTTTTACCTTGTCTCCCAAATTGCTGATTAAATTTTTGTTTCATCAAGCCTGCTTTTAATTTCTTTCATGTATTCTTGATATCAGAAATAGTATTATTCATTTTTGATTGGTTCTTATTCATGGTTTCTATGGTACTGTTTTTGCTGCTGTAGTTCCCACTAAGTTGCTTGTAGTTCTCACTAAGTTTCTTCAGCATCCTTATAACCATTACTCTGAACTCTGTCTGTCTTCCATCTCATTTTGTGTGTGTTTTCTTGGAGAGTCCTCCTTTTCATTCATTTGGTGGTTATTTCTTTGTCTCCCTATTTTAGTTGTCTTTTTGTGTTTGTTTTTATGTATTAGACATACCTACAATGACTCTCAGTCTTTGTGGAGTGGCCTTGTGTAGTATATGTCCTGTAGAACACAGAGGTGCTTTCTCCTTGAACTCCTAAAGTGGGTGCTGTAGGAATGACTCTTTTGTGGGTTATTTGAGCTCTCCTGTTGTAATTGGGTCTTAATTGTCATTGTATTTTACATTGGTGGGATCTCCTCTCAGGCTGGCTGTGACGCTCATTTCAGACAACATTTTTAGAGCTGTTGTACACATGTTGATAGGACAAAATAAAACAAAACTGGAAACAACCAAAAACATACAGAAGTACCCAACAACAGCAGCAAAAACAACTACAAAGAGCCCTTCCCAGTAGGGCTCAATTGGTTGTCCCATGCACCACAAAGTCACTGGTTCAATTCTTATTCAGGGCACAAACCCGGTTGTGGGCTCCATCCCCCGTAGAGGGCCTGCAAGGAGGCAGCTGATCTGTGTTTCTATCTTTTATCGAAGTTTCTCTCCCTCTCCCTTCCTCTCTCTAAAATCAGTAACAACATATTTAAAAAGAAAAACAACTACAAAAGAGGATTATTAAAGAGAAAAGAGAAAGAGAATAAATGAAAAAGAATGAAATAAAGTAGTAATAAAAATGAAAAGAATAGTAGAGAAGAGAGGAAGAGGAAAGATTCTGAAAGGAAAGAAGGGAGAGAAAAAATAAGAATAGAGTGGGGGAAAGGAAAACAGTAAAAAAGAAAGAAAAAAGTATAGAAAGGTAAAAAGAAGAGGAATATTAAGCAAAAGAAAAAAACATAGAGTAAGAAAAGAGGCAGCTAAGAGATATGAAAGAGAGGAGAAAAAAGGGAAAAGAGAATAATAATAATACCAAAGCAATAAAAAAGAAAAATTAAAGGTAATAATGGAAAAACAAACACCAAAAAAAATAAGTATATGAAGTTTGTTTCAGCAGATTTTAGTGCCTACTAGGATTTCCCTTTGGATCCTGCTCTCATGTTGTCTGAGGCTAACTTTTTTTTGTATGCTTATTTTAAGCCTCCCTGGAGGTACTTTTGTGCTAACAGTCAGGAGCTGTCCAAGTTGGCCCTCCATGCCCTTTTCAAAGCTTTGAAGCAATCTACAGCTTATGGCTGCATCCCCTGGGCTTGGCTGCCCATGGGAGGTGCCAAAGTGAGCTCCAGTGCTTGTTTCTTAGTAGCACGGGGACCTATGGTGTGTCAGCAAATGTTTAGACTGAAGGGAAGAAGGTGGTTGTGTACCATTATTATTTCCTTGCCCTCGGTTGGGTGAAGTCCCTCTTAGTCTGTGGGTGTCTGCTGGAATCCAGGAGTTTCTGTTAGCTCTCCTGTAACACGGAAGCACCAGCCAGGTTCCCTGGAAAGTGGGAGGAGTGTCCCTACCCCAAAGCCGGCTACTGATGCTTCCTGAGACTACTGCCCCCTGAGACTGCTGCAGGGTTGCTGGATTCCAGAGGGTGCAGTGAGTGGGATTCCTTAGGGTGGGGTGAGCTATATACCAGGAGGTTGGGTGTTTGCCTTTCCCCAGGCTTCTGCTGTTGAGAGGGGCTTATGCCTCTAAGGAAAAAATGGTTGCTGTGATATGGGGGTTGGGGCATGGCGGGGAACTCAGCACAGGTATCCCAGCAGCCACCTTCCCTGTGACTCTCCCCAAATGCTTCTACCCCTGTCTCTCCTCAGGTAACTCTAGTCTGCACTGTCTTCCCTCTGCTGAAACCTAGGGGGAGTGTCTAAGAATGAAAGTTCTGTGCACCAGCCCTTTAAAGAAAGTGGCTTTGTCTCTGAGCAGCTCAGGCTGCTGCATGGGCAACTGTTCCCAGCTCTGGCTGTCTGGGCTGGTGAGCCCTGCCTGATGTCCATCCTCTCTCCTGCGGGGCAAGGGTTCCTCACTCTTGGTCCAGCGCTCGTGAGAGCTGGGCCAGCACCTCTCACTTTCCCGCCCTTCCTACCAGTCTCAAGTGGCTTCTGCCCTTCCTGTTTAAATGTCTTCTCTTCAGGCAGTCTTCAACTGGTATTTCATGGTGAATATTCCCCAATTTAGTTTTAATTACAGTTGATTCTGGGAGGAGGGAGGAGAAAGGTCTACCTATTCTGCTGACATCTTCTAATCCTTTCTCAGTACCTATTGTTCATATTTTTCATCTTTTTTCTTCTTCTTAAAAAAATTAACATTTCATATAATACTGATTTGGTGATGACTAATTCCTTTAGCTTTCTTTGTATGGGAAGCTCTTTATCAGTCCTTCAAATCTAAATGATAACTTTACTGGTTAGAATAATCTTGGTTGTAGGTTCTTTGCTTTTTTTTTCACTTTGAACATTTCTTGCCAATCCTTTCTGGACTGAAAGGTTTCTGATGAGAAATCAACTGCCAGCCTTATGAAATCTCCTTTGTTGATTACTAACAGCTTCTCTTTTGCTACTTTTAAGATTCTCTCATTGTCTTTAGTCTTTTGCATTTTAATTATGATGTGTCCTTGGTATGTATCTCTTTGGGTTCATCTGTGTAGGGCTCTCTGTGCTTTCTGGACTTGTATGTTTATATCCTTTACCCAGTATGGTAAGTTTTCTGTCATTATTTTTTCAAATAAGTTTTCAATTTCTTGGTCTCTCCTCCTTTTGGCAGCCTCATGATGCAAATGTTAATACAGTAAACCCTTGATTTTGTGGACCTCAATTTAATGGACTTTTAATTTAATGAATAAAATTTCTAGTCCATATGTTATAAGTGAAAATTAATACCCTGTTAATTTTAAAATGCTTTTTACAAAGATTTGCTCATAATTAAAATAATAGGTAAATTTTTGTTATTAATTCACTGTTATTTTAAACAAATTTTACAAATAGACCATATTTTGGAAAAACATTGTAGTAATTTCACTGACATAAATAAATATTATATATCTACAATTATCATCTATATATTTACATATTTTTAAAAATATATTTTTATTTATTTTAGAGAGGAAGGGGTAGAGAGAGAGAAACATCAATGATGAGAGAGAATCATTAATTGGCTGCCTCCCGCACGACCCCTACAGGGAATTGAGTCCACAACCTGGGCAAGTGCCCTGACTAGGAATCGAACTATGACCTCCTGGTTCCTAGGTGGATACTCAACCACTGAGCCATGCCTGTCAGGCTATAATCCATATATTTAATAACGAGGCACCACTTGTAAACAATGTTTGCAGAATGATTGGCACATGATCACACCACTTTGTCTGTGGTGATTGGTTCTGTTGCCCCATAGCATTACTTTCTGCAGCAGTTTTAATGTGCACTAGGCCACGCTCCAGCTGTGTGTATTTGTTTACTTGCTGTGACTGGTGAATGCATGGAGTTAGTTGACCTATTCAGTCTACATTAAAAATTTTTGTAATGCATATAGGAAACTTGTCTGTGGAATTAAACATTTCATACATACTTAATTTTAATTACACAAACATGTCTACATAAGTAAAAACCAGTAGGCTAATTTGTCAATTTTTTAACATATGCATTTGGAAAACCTATTTTATTACATAATGAACTTTTACTTATAATGGACACCTCCTTGCTCAAATTAATCCATTATATTGAGGTTTTACTGTATGCTTAAAGTGGTCTCATAGGCTCCTTATACTCTCTTCATGTTTTTGAAGTCTTTTTTCCTTTTCTGTTCTGATTGGGTGTTTTTTGTTTCCTTGTATTCCAAATCACTGATTTGATTCGTTCTCAACTTCATCTATTACTCTATTGTTGATTCCTGAAAATTATTCTTTATTCAGTTATTACATCCTTCATTTCTGACTGTCCTTTTTTAATGCTGTTGAAACTCTCACTAAGTTCATCGAACATCCTTATAACCAGTGTTTTGAATTCTGCATCTGATAGGTTGCTTGTCTTCACTTTTTTTTTTTTTTTTTTTTAGTTATTTTTCCATAGTTTTGTTTTGTTCTTTCATTTGGGACATGTTTCTATTTTGCAAGCCTCCCTGTGTTTGTTTTTATTTATTAGGTAGAGTGGCTACATTTCTCAGGCTTCATAGAGTGGCCTAATGTAGTAGGTATTCTGTAGGAGGATCCAGTGGCACAGCCTCTTTGATCACCCAAACTGGGCACTCGAGATGTACCCCCCCATGTGGGCTGTATACATAACACCCTCCTCTTGTAGTTGATCCTTTATTGCTATTCACACATTAATGGGAGGGATTTACCCCTAGGTCAGTGGTCAGCAAACTGCGGCTCATGAGCCACATGCGGCTCTTTGGCCCCTTGAGTGTGGCTCTTCCACAAAATACCGACTTGTGTGCATGGGTCACAAAGTTTTAATTGCACTGCATATGCACGCTCGCACGTGGTATTTTGTGGATGCAAATATCAAAAAATTTCTATATATGACATGGCACCAGAGTTAAGTTAGGGTTTTTCAAAATGCTGACACACCGAGCTCAAAAGGTTCGCCGTCACCGGCCTAGGTCCACCCAGCATGAGCTATAAAGCACCTGCAGATGGCTGGTGCCTGTGCTGTGCTTAGAGGTGCCCAGGAGAGGCCAAGCTGTGAACTAAGGCCAGCTGTGGCTAGTTCTGGGCCTAGGGCCACTTTGCAAGAGGTACAGGGCTCCCTGAGGCCAGGTGTTGCTTATTTGTGAGATTTTAGAAAAATCTGAGGCATGAGCCAAAATAGGTCATTCGTTTGGAAAAGCCCCTGGAAACAGCTTGGGTGGGCCCCAAAGTTGCATCAGGGAGAGTCTCAGTGAATTACCAGGATGGAGCAAACAGGTGAGGCAGTTTTGTTGGAGTCTTAGATATGGTGCCTGCCTACTGGCTCTGTGCGGGGGTGGGCTCATCAAAGGAATGATAACCTCTGCCAGTACTTCTCCCTGGGATAGAGCTGCCCCTCTAGCTCTTGCCCTGATGGTGGACAATTCAGTTCTTCCTTCTATGTCTCTGGTGCCTTTTGAGCTGCTGCCCCAGTGCTGGAATTCAGAAAGAGTGAGTCTCAGTAAGTCTGTATGCAGACCCTTTAAAAGGAACTGCCTGGGACTTCAGCAAATCTGTCCCTCTCATCCTCCATCCCAGCTTTTAATTTTTGATTTATTTTTTATGGGTTTTAGAGAGGAAGGGAGAGAGAAACATCCATTTGTTGTTCCACTTATTTTATGCAATCATTGGTTGATTCTTCTATGTGCTCTAACCAGGGATTGAACCCACACCTTGGCATGTCAGGACAATGTTCTAACCAACTGAGCTACCTCACTAGGGCCCCTGCTGATTTTTGCAGGGTCTTCTCTTCCTGGATTGGGGGCCTGGTGTGGGGCTGGAATACCTTGCACCTCAGCAGGGACCTCTGCAGCCAATATATCCCTGCCAATTTTTGTCTGCTACACATGGGTGTAAGACAGCGGTTCTCAACCTGTGGGTCGTGACCCCTTTGGGGATCGAACGACCCTTTCACAGGGGTCGCCTAAATACATCGTGCATATCAGATATTTACATTATGATTCATAACAGTAGCAAAATTACAGTTATGAAGTAGCAATGAAAATAATTTTATGGTTGGGGGTCACCACAACATGAGGAACTATATTAAAGGGTCGCGGCATTAGGAAGGTTGAGAACCACTGGTAAGACCATCCCATTCCGAGTCTCTGCCCCTTTTACTAGTCTTCATGTGGCTTCTTCTTAAATTCCTAGTTGAAGAATTTCCATTCAGTCAGACTTCAGGCAGTTTCTAATGTTGGTGGTTCTGTAGTTTAGTAGTAATTTTGATATGGTTGTGGGAGGAGACTGGAAATTTTAAATAGAGAAAATGTAAGTGACCCATAAAAGCAAACCTGTTTTGTAGAGGTTTTTTTTTTTTTTTATGTGATTTGGCTTTAGTTTTATAGCTTTTTACTTTATAGGGTAAACATTTTAATGTACTTGTTTTCCTATAATTTTTTATAACATTAATATGGGAATCATGTCATTCTTCAAACTTTCATGAGTTTATTTTTCATCATAAATATCATTATTATTAATCTTAGTCTCCATAAAATTATATATACTACATATATTTAGTAAATTCATTCAAGAAACTGGGTTTGGCTATTTGTATAATGTTACTGACTTCTTTTCGGTGTTAGGATTTATCCTGAAAAAAAAAAATGCTTTTCCGTTAAATAATTTAATGTTGTATAATTTTTGTGGATATGACGTTGTGGAAGTTGTTTTCTATTATTTAACATGCAACTTTTGAAAATATTGACAGATAGTACTTGAATGGGCTTCGCCTCGGAATTTTACTTCAGTTTGTGAAGAACTGGTTGGCAATGTTGAAGATTTGAGTGAAGAGGTCTGCAAACTAAAAGACTTAATTCAGAAGGTATATATTTAGCATAAAAATGGGGGAAATAATTTGTAGGATAGTATGTTAGACAATGAAGTAATTCTGACAAGAGCAACGTAAGCTACCACTAAACAGTTGGAAAGAGACAGTTTCCAAAGGAAGAAGTATACGTAGGAAACAAATTTCCATCAAAGAAATGCATACTAAAAAACAATGATAGATCATTTTCATCTTTTACATTAGCAGGGATAAGTATATTTACCCATTTCTGGTTAGAGTTCACAAAACTTAACAGTTTCATATGAAATAGGCATCACAATCCCTTTTAGAAACAGTTTGACAAGATGTGCTAAGAACGATAAAAATATTTGTATCTTTCAATAATAGTTTAATGAATCCAAAATTATATGTACCATGAGTGTCCTATATTAGCAAAATGAATAAATAAATTATTGTACACTTAATATAATGATATGCAGCCAGTTGAGAAAATAATGAAAATGAAATATCAGCTTGTTAAAGATATGAAGTTATATTTGTAAGTTTTACTTATATGTAAATATGCAGATAAAAAATTACCAAAATGAAAGTTCATTAGCTGTGTTAGTGAGATAGGATTGTGGATAAAAATACTTGTTCTGGTTTTTAAAATATATTTTTATTTCAGAGAAGGGAGAGGGAGAGAGAAACATCAATGATGAGAGATCGGCTGCCTCCTACACGCCCCACTCTGGGGATGGAACCCACAACCTGGGCATGTGCCCTGACGGAAAATCGAACCATGATCTTCTGGCTCATAGGTCAACACTCAACCACTGACCCACACCGGCTGGGCTATTCGTTCTACTTTTTAGACTTTCTATAATATCTTTTATAGTTTAACTTTTTAAAAAAAAGTATGTGGCTTTTTTTATTGTTATTGTTTCTATACTCACATAGAAGTATATATCTGGATTCAAAGACAGGTGATTTTTCCCCCTTTCAGAAAATAGGCTGTAACAAAATTTTCTAAGCTGCTGAAATTGGGAACTCTTTTGAAGATAGTTAACAAAGGAAAACACTTTTACCTGACTAAAGAACTCAATTCTGAGTTCTTCAAGTTTATAGGTATGAAATGTATTTGTTAAATAAAGTTTTTTAATATATGATGTGAACATTAGATTATGGATTAAATTTTATAGCATCAACTCTTAAATTATTTCATATTTTCATAAAAAAAAGTTTTCCTCGCCCTAGCTGGTTTGGCTCAGTGGATAGAGCGTCGGCCTGCAGACTGAAGGG